>NC_133992.1:11200000-11500000 GCF_047716275.1 Strix uralensis
GGATCATGCACAGAGCTTTATTCCCTGTTCTTCTTTGAAATTGCCCATTCTGGTGATGGAGGGAGTGGATGAACAGTCTGATTCCAGGCTAGTCCCTAGTCATTGCCTAAGAATGCAAGAGTTGTTTTGGCAGATGCCCTTAGCAATGGAGAGGAAAGCCCCAGCAATACACATACAGAGGGAATATAGTATTTTTGTTCGAATGAATTTAGCTTCCCATAGATTTAAATGTCTACTTATAACGCAGGACCATTTAATCTTTTGTACATTTGTTTCTTTTTTATTTGACTTAAGATACTGAATTTAGATGAGGTTTAGTTCCTACATATTGAAACTCTTAAAAGCTCTTCAAATAATTGTTCTTTGGATACTTGTTAAGCTAAAGAAATCAGTTTTGATCGGCAGTAAAAGTTCATGCTATTTTAAGTGCAATGCTATAGCTATTTTCTGTTGTATATTTAATCATTTTGAATTATATGTCATGTAAAAGATTTTAGCTCTGGGGCATTTGCCAGATGGCTGATTCTGCATTTCACACAACAAAAGAAATAATGTTTGTGTAAAGCTCTTAAAAATAGTTGGTAATCAGTATATTCTACAACGAATAGGATCCAGACCTGTTTGGAAAAAAACCCCAGCTTTTGCAGAAATTAATTTAGAGGATTTGGTCTCTACCTCTGGGCTCTGAACAAAACAAATTGTGTCTATTGTTTGCTGATTTTTTTAACATTGAACAAGTTAACTGAATTGTAAATTTTACTCATTTTTATGCTAAATGCCATTTATTGCAATTCATTGATCTTTTTCTCTTTACTTTGGCTGACAAACTTATTTCTGAAAACAGGGTTTTGTAAAACAGAGCCAAAGCTACTCTCCGTTTACACAAGTAGAGCATACGAATGTGAGTAGCCCTTTGCTTTTCTTGCAACAGCTGGAGTGCTTGTCCTTTTTACTGCTACCTCCTCTTTCTGGCCTCTTTGATTCATATTCCTCCCCAATACCATTGCAAAAAATGTTTTCTCTCTTTGCTATGGCACTCAGCTTGTTTTCCTTGCCCACAAGGCTCTACACAAGTCCATACAAATTCACCTTTTGGTCTTACCTCCTCTGTCTCCCATATATATTCTTCTCTTGTGTCTAGTCCCAGGACATAGTTTTTCTGCCCACATTCATACAATTCCAGTTTGCTGGTACTTGCTTTCCAGACTCACTGCTTCTGTGATAGTCAGAAGATTTGAAAAATACTACATTAAGAGGAAGGTTAGAAATTGTATTGTAACTCTTTCATCTGGATCTCCGAGTGTCTCCTGTCTATCTCTTCCTATTTTTTAGTTAGATAGATAGCTTTTGTCCTGCTGTGAGAGCTTTGGACCTAAATAATCTTCAGTGCTTAACAAATAAATTAAAAATCTTAGAAGGAGGAGAGGTAGAGCATTAGCAAGTATCAAACTGGGGTCTGCCGAGTGGGCAAGGCAAATGAATGAGTATTGGAGTGAAGATGGCAGCAAGAAATTGAGTCTACTTCATTTAAAGGGAAGATCCCAGACTCCTACGACAAGTAGCTTCATGTCTATTCTTACTTTACCCTAAATGCTTTTTAAAATGTTGGACCAATTCTCCTACCCATCATATGCTCTTTTCGTATCTTCGTATGCAGAAAGGTGGTAAGATCAGGCACATTTTGAGTGCCATTGCAAAATGCATACTTATTAAGTCTTTCTCAGTGTCAAAGTGTGTAACCAAGAAAATATTTTAGATTAAATTTGGCTTACATGTTTTAATATAGAATATCCTTCATTCAGTAAAACAGATTATGAACCAGTATGATTTATATTCAAGACTATAGCCAAGAAAGATAGTATTAATATATGCATGGCGATGTAAGTTACCACAGTAATTTCAGTAGCGATAGCTTTTGCAGAGATATTGTTCCTTGTGGTTTCCTGATCTTAAAATACTTATCGTTTTGAAAACTGTGAAAGTTTCAGTTCCAAATAGTGGCATGCCAAGAATAACTACTTTGTTTGTGTGCTAGTCATCCTATTGTGAATCCATTAAATACGTTATAGACAAGTCTTATAGGCACTTATATTCAGCTATACAGTTCGTGTGAAAACAAGTTTTACAAGAGATGGAAAGTTCATTTGGGGGCCATTTTGGAATTACAGTAATTAAAAGTAAATGGAAGGGTGAGAATTTGTGGGTGGAAGCAAAGGTTAATTGAAAACATATTTTCCATTTTCATGCCAGCCTTGATGTTGGAGGGGTCAGGTACAGTAAGGAAAGCGGTGCTAGGGACCCGGAGGGGGCAGTGGAAATGAAAGGGGTGTGCCAGGCTGAATCCATGGCTGAGATGCTATCACATGTGATTGTAATTGTGCAGTGGAAGAACATGATAAACTGCTCTGCGGGTGATGGGAGGAGTCAGGCATGCGAAAGAATCACATGATATTGTTGTTTACAATGGTCTGCGTGTGCTTGGCCCTCTGCAAACAGAGAGGAAACTCAGCTCTTGTTCAAGGCTTGTCTACTGTAAACACACCCTCTCACAAACCATAACACTGGAGAGCTGCTCTTACCCCATGGCTGTGTCCTCGGGGTACGCTGGAGCCGCGAGCCTTCGGCTGTCCTGATAGCAGCACACACCAGGGCACAGCCACTTCCCTCCCGGCTCGCATGGCCTTTAGCAGAGCAAGAGTGACTGAGGGGACATGCCCACTCACGTCTGGTCCCAGCTTGCCTTTGGGCAGAGGAGAGAGCCACGGATGTGAATTTTGGAGCGTGTCGGAGTGAGCATCAGGGCTCCGGTGTAGACAAAGCCTTTAAGACACCAGGAACACATACAGTTACAAAGTGCAGTATGAACACCTAACACGGAGCCAGCCAAGGTGAACAATGTAGTTTTTTTCCCTGTGTAAGCCACCAAGTATTCTAATTTCAGGCACCTCGAGGTGGTTTCCTGGGAAAGCATTAGTTAAGAGGGCAAATCTGGAAGCCTACACAGCAGTACTGCTGTTCACTGACAGTCTCCGCTCTGCATCATGGCAGACACCTAAGCACACAGAGTCCTGAGAAGTCTCTCACAGCTGAGGTTTCCATAAGCAACATAGAAACACGATAGCTAGAAGCAAATAATTCTAAACTTCGTAATACGCATTTAATATAGGAAGATTAAATGCACCTAAATTACGGTGTATTTTCAGGTCAGCCCTTGGAATCACCCTGAAGCAAGCCCACCCTGAATTTTCAGCTCTTTCTAGTCCCAGTTGAGAGATAAATCTGGAGTGTGTAGTTGGAGAAGTCTCTTCTGCCACTACTTTTAGACTGAACATTGAAAATTAGACAAGTGGTTTCATTTTGCAGAGACGCTGAGGAGAAATCCACTGATTTGAGTGGGCTGCAGTTTGAGCTCACAGTGGAATATACCTAAACAGCATTTTTGACAGACACCTGTTTGGACTTTGCTGGCGTTTGGAGCTTCCCCTAAATCCATCCAAAACAAGGAAGAAACTTGCAAAGCAGTATTTGTTGAGAAGAACTAATTTTGAAACAGGCTACTTAATGAACACAGTATGACCAACAGATTTGGTTGGGTCTTATTTGCCTAAAAAAACTCTTATCCAAACTGACCTCTTGACTGTGTAGACAGTGTCCAACAGTAGATCAGTAGGACGTGTGCCCCTGGTTAATCATCTACCATGGGCAGATGCTGTTTCTGGGGATCAGTCGTGCAGGTGGCTACCAGGGTTGGCTCCATATGCCTCTGCCTGCTTAATGAAAACAGCCTGAATTAATTACAAAAATAAAAGAGAAGCTGTCCCAGTTTGGGCTGGCTGAGGATCTGACCCACAATATTCAAAATATATTTTGTGGGCACTAGAAAACGGGTCTTGATTGAGACAAGAAAATAATTCAAAAGAATCAGTCAATACTTACATGTATTTTAACAACTCATCCATTAAGATCTCTCGCTACCTATCTCCAACATTTCAATGATTTTTCGTGATAATTATATTTCACTAACTTTGGAAGAAATAACTTGCTAACATTTACTAACTGAATAGGGATACACTAGATTGCAATAAAATTTTCAGACAGAGCTTTTTTTCTTTACCTTCAAATGTCAACATTGTTCGTCCTGTTTCAGCAAAGTCTGTTCCATGAATGTTTATTCTACTGAGGAAAATCTAAAAAAATGGATAAACTTTTAAAGATAAATATGCTGACACAAAATTCGGCACACAACATGAAGAACCCCACACAACCTAATTGTGCACAGGGTGATAATTTACCGCTGATTAAAGAGTTTGTATTTTTTTCAAATCTTTTTTAAAGGGAAAATTACTTCTGAAGGTGAAGATGTGCTTAGACAATCATATTAACATATTCAAACAATCGCAATTTGCAAAATAGTAATTACAACTCACTATCTGGTAGCATTAATCAAACTTCAAGGTTTAATTCCATTTTAAATATTGATGAAATGTGATTCTCCAATCTAACCCTGGTGTTGCAGGGTTATGGAAGCAGCCAGTGACAGAAAAAGAGGAACGTGTAGTTAACAAGCAGCTGCCACAAAGAAGGATCGGCATCTGTGATTTAAATTGTTAGCTGCACAGTCAGGTAGAGTGTAAAAAGGGTAGTCAAGAGGCTGTTAAGTCCATTGCTGCCAATTACTAACAATCAGGGAGGAGCTTTAAGACTTGTTCAGTACAATAAACCCAGTTTGTCTTGTTTCAGGGGTTACTACTGAAGAGGTTGCAGCTGCACTGATTCAAATAGCCCTAAAACTACAGTAATTATCAACCAGTCTTCTTTAGTGTAGCAAAAGTATGTTTTACCATAGCTTAACTCTTTACATTCTAATATTTCCCTGCCTCTTCCCACATAGCTAGCCCTGGAGCCATTCTCATCTCTGGGTTTGTGGTTCTTCTGCTATGCTGGATCAATTCTCTCATTTCCCCTTATCTAGACCAAGACCAGTAGTACGGTACGCCGGGTTGGATGGCAGTTCCAGGGATTTGCTTTAGGTTATTTTTTAGAATATTGAGTCATCACATCCTTTTCATTTAAAAAGTTGAAATTCATGTAGCGCATTCAGTTTTTACATCTGATTAGACTATATGCAAGTTAAGCACTGCTTATGAACATCTATTTAATTTGCATGGGGTCAGATCACTGCATGAACCGAGACATTTTGGGATGGGTCCAGGGAGGCTAAAATCCTTAGAGCAACCTGCCCTGTGTGCTTTCCTGGGAGACCATGAAATCCCAGAGTGCAGAAGGAAACAATCCAGGCAAACCAAGGGTCTGTTGGAAACCTGTTCTATGAAGCCAAGTTAGCATCTGCCTTTCCTAGTGCTTACATCCCTGATGCTCAGCTAAGTGAGCGCCGTAGATTTCTCACTAGGAAGGCAGGCTGATTATTTCTAGTACTCAGGTGAGCCACATATATCTGTACCCAAATACGGGCTAGATAGTGGTGATGTATAGCGTGTGTAAGTTTTGTTTATTCCTTCACCATGGAACAAATAGACAAAGTTTCATTTTCGTGCAATTATTACAAGCTCAGATAAACTATTTTGTAGTTAGGGCGATTCCAGCTAAAATCACAGAGCTACCCAGGCTGGACAATCTCTGTTATAGCCGAGGCTCATGTGATCACGTCGTTACTGTGCTGGAACACCTAGTGCATAGAACAAAAGCCAGCACATTGATTATGGCTTTGATGTTGTTTTTAAGAATGCTTAAGGACCACATTTGCATTCCTGCTGCAGCCCTCAGTGGAATCTCTGCCTCTGTAAGGATTGCGTGGTCTTTAAGCAAGATTCAGTGCTCATCTTTTTAATTTCCCTTTTAGCATATTTTTCAGCATTTATTTTCTCCTAGTTTATACCCGAATAAGAAATGTGCCATTAACAGGGGTATTTTGTTATGGACCCATTGATTCATAGGCACAGGGAATAAAAAAGAAATCATGTCAGTGAAACACAGAAAGGCTGAACTTAGCTATTCTATCCAAATGGTATCCATTTTTCAGTCATTAAAGCAAGCCTGCAGGCTGAGCTGTTGGAACAATGGCAGCACAAGTGTGTTCTCCAACCCATTCACGGTCACTGGGGTGCTGCTCAAAGGTGGGCGCTCACCACCAAAACCAAGCTTTGGCAAGCCAGCACCATGAGAAGAGGGTCAGTAGCCACTGGAAACCAGTGACTCTATGCAAAGAGCGAACTGGAGAGCAGGCTCTTAGGGAAATGCTCCTGTGAGTCACCAGCCTCGCTGATTACTGGCTGTCAAGGGTGGCAGATGAGTGCTGCTGTTCAGATGAGGGACAAATGCCTTGGCACACGCTTTCCGTAAACCTGCTTTTACCAGGATGCCAGCAGAGCTGCGTGTGAGCAGCACCTCACGAGAAGCGAAGGCATGCACTCAACTCACTCGGCCAGCAATGAGAAAAAGGGGATGGTAGCATGAAAAAAAAAGGAAGAAAAATAGGAAAGACAAAGCTGACTTGATTCAAACCCCACTGCAGTCAGTAAGAGCTTGAAAACTTGTGCCTCAAACCTGATTTGTCACATACCCTCCTGTGAAGTTTCACTTCTTAGATTAGCACAACTTCATCCCCAAGACCTTTCCACCTTTTGCATTTCAAATGCTACTATGTCGCTTAAACTTAAAGGCACAACTCCAAGGTCAAAAGATCTCCGTGAAAATTTGACTCCTTACAAGCAACATGCTTCCTTCTTGATTTGTTCTGACCTACCTAAGCAGGGCGCTCAGCTGTGCAAATACATGGGACTGCGCGCTATGCCGGGCGGTGGTCACAGTACCGGGGTGACAGCCCCCTCGGCTCCATCCTCCTCACAATCATCCGTTTATTTGTATCATCTTTCAGGTGATAAGGGCTGCTACAAACCCCTTAAAATTTAGATCGAGGCAGGTTAGAAACACACATCACAACCAGCTAATATGAATTTGTTAAGACAGTGCTAAACACAAGAAGCAGCTCTATTACACTTCATTTATATAAAAATAAATACAGGTATTGTTTTAAGTAATACTTTGATTTTTTTCAAGGCTTTTTGAAGTTTGTTTTTCCTTGTCTACTACAGAGATCCCTTTTCCCCTACACAAACACAAAAGAAAAGGCTGCAGAACAGTTTTTTGGAGACAAGACTCTTAAAATCCCTGGAATTAAGAAGCCACAACTTCACATTTGCCAAGTTGTTTTTTGTAATCATACACAAAATTTCTATTCAAACTTTGCTGGACAGTTGTTTTTTCCTACATTGTCTTTGATTTTTTTTTTTCTTTCCACACTGTCATTATGCTCTGAGAATAAATATGACAGACATGAATACTAACAAGGGACACAGAAGATGGTCTAAAATACGTCTATCAGCCACTCTATCAGCTTGTCGATACCTGGCATAGCGTACATTTCAAAAACAGCATTGAAAGAAAAGCTGGAAGACAAGAACCTAGGTTTTGACTATAGATTTCTTTACCTTCACTTTTCATAAACCAACAAGCAACACAGACATAGCATTTAAAAAATGTGTATCTTCATTTCTGATAGCTTCAACATATCTCCCGCACATCTCCTGCCAAAAAGTAAAAAAATAAAATCTATGCATGTAAATCTCATAGTTCCACCCAAGCTAATCTTATCAAACAGACAAATAATCAGAGTCATTGCCATAGATCCAGTACCTCCTGCCTTGACAAATTCCAAAACAACAAGACACAGTCTTTTAAAGAAACAAAAAAATGTGTTCTAAGAGATGCCAATGGCTAAAAATGGATTTATTTCTCAAAGGAAAAATTGCTTGTCTGAGCTGGAGCCTCGTGATGCAAAGAGCAGATCTGACATGGTGATATTTGGCGTTCTCTTTATCTCCCTTTTAGATGATGATGAGCATGAATGGATCATTCGGACCTGCCGGAAAGCTTTGGATGAAACGATTGAACATAAACCAAAACCATGAAAACAGTTTTTGCTAGATGATAATATTCCAAAGCAGGTAATCTGATTCACAGTAAATCTAATTTGTCCTCGTGGCTTTGTCTCACCCTTTCCCTCTACAGGAATATAATCTTTTTGTCATCTTTGTCAGCACAAACAAAAATGGAAATAATCATTTAATCAGTCATGCTGAGAAAAAGCCATGGAAAAAAAGCAGACTGTACTCACAATAATATTCCTGAGAGGTGTGTAGAGTAGTATATATAAACGTTATTAAGCCTGAAAACAATTTGTTAAAAAGAGTGCCTCAGATTCAGTGTTGAAGTCATTCAAATCCATCTTAATCAACATTATTTTCCCAGATTTTAGTTAGCTGTCCTGGTGAATTCCTTTCCTCTCTTTTTGCTCAGTACTTTGATATTGATTGATCATTGTAATAATGTACACCAGAGGTATTCTTTAATGACTGGTTTGCTAACTAGGAAATTATATCCATTTACTACGAACGTTTGTTGAACTCTCCTGAAGCCAGAGTTTAACAAAATAATAAAAGAGGAAAACTGGGTGGGTTGCTGCTTGATTAGTAAGCCAGAAAGTATTTAAAAATAAAATAAAATGGAATTACATCATTTTCTGGATGTAAGTGCCAGCACTTCTACTTGCATTAACTTTATTTATTACACAAATAAGACATTTACAAAGCACAACATTAAAAGTATGTAACAAAACAGACATTGGTTTTACAAAAAAGTGCTTACAATTTAGTTTTACTTTTTTAAAATAAATATTAGTCTTGACTGTCCACTCATTCAGAGAAATTTTTTTTTAACCATTGTAGCCAAGACATGCAGAATTGCAACATGCTACAACAAAATGATTGGCGGATGAAATAAAACTGATGTGTCTATAGTTGGCATCCTACAGATATATCACTGATAGTAGTGCAGGATTTGTTCCCACTCCCCCGTCCCAACTAGTAAGTTGTGTAAGCACCTTTAGCTCGGGCATTGGGGTTAACCAGCATGAGCCGAAAAAAAAAAAAAAAATTTGCAATAAAACTGTAAACCATTCCACTTCAGACCCTAGCCATATTTAGTTACCTTATTAAACTTGAGTGAAAAGCCTTTCACTGGCTATCCTCATTGCATTTTGTCTGCAAAAGGTTTTGTAAATAGCAACTGGAAAAGTTTAGTACGTGGAGTCTGCATTGCTGCACCAGAACCCATTTGGCAATTGCTGAACAAACTAAGAAAATGAAAATGATTTTAATTTTATTTTTTTTTAATCTACAGACAGGAGATGAATGCAAATGACCTGAGATAAGGTTTGGTTCAGTGGCAACAGTCAGTGTGAAATATGTTGTGAAACAATGTATTGAATAAATTAGAGGATTTCTTACATTCTTGGTACAGTTGAGTATTTTCCATACACATAATTAGCTCTAAAACTGCACAAGCTGAATTGCTTCCAGTTTTTTGCAAACAATTTGGGCTTAATATAAACAGAGCCTGATTTCTGAATTAGCAAAGCTGCTCCTGGCTACTTATGGGGGAAGGTGCCCCGGAGCACAGTCTGTGCAGGGCAGCTCACCCCACGGGCAGCGGCGAGTCCACTTCCACCAGAGAGAAGCCCCTACGCTCCCTCGGCCCTGCGCCTCGCACTCCAGGCCTGGCAGTGGTATCGGTTACAAAAACTTTGATAGACAGTACATTTCACAAGTGGGGTTTTTTCTGATGAGTAACTAAGTTGATATTTAGCAGATACACATTTAATAGTTTCCCTTTCATTGCACCGCCGAGACAGAAGAGAAATGCATCAAACCATTTTCTCCCTCAACAACACCATTGTGGAAATCTCAAGTACTGTGGGATGTCAGGTCAAGTTACAGCCTGAAGTCTCTCCTTCAGTCTTAAATGAAATAACTACCCATTCGTTTATGGCACTAGTTCCACAACTAAACAATCATTAGGATGTGCGAGCACAAACAGAGAAGAAAGTCAGGCCCTGGTGACCCTGCCGACCACCACCAGCGTCTTAAGGCTGTTGCGTGCAGACGCCGCAATCCCCCTCAACCTTGCGATTACAAACGCTCCACCAATGGCCAAAAACAGGGACACCCGTCCTTCACTCATTGCTACGGACAAGGACAAAAGTGACTGCAAGGGTGCAACTGGTGCCTGTCCCCTCCCCGAGGGGACGCCTCTGCAGCAGTGGTTCCAGTCCGGTCAGGCGCGCGGGAGTGCCTTGTCACTGGCCACACACTGGAAATGGTTATTTGCGCGTCAGGAGGTGACAATAATACTTTGCAGACTTAATTTCCTCTCTCCTTTCAAATGTTATTTTAAATTGGGGATAGAGCTGCTAGCTGCTGGCTGCAATTAGACAGAATACTGGCCTAACTGTCCAAGGTATTACCATCATGCACTCTCTGTATTTTTTTTAATATATATACATACCCACACACAGAGGTATGTGTGTGTATATATATCTCTCTATATATTTGTTCCAACGAATATCAATGCATGCTTGTGCTCGGTTATTTCTCAAACCAAGAGATCTCGGTGGCCACCTCAGCAGACGTCTGCGCCTCCCCGCGCCGCTCCCCGTGCGCTCAGAGCGGCGAGCGTGCCTCGTGCCTCGCCGTCAGCTGGAGCCGCGTGTCCGGCCGTCGGTGTCACACGGAGCTCGGGGGCACGGTCAGGAGCAGGCTCACCGTGTGTGCAATACGGCCTGGCCAAACCAGTGGGATGACTGCCCACCCGGCCGACGTTGGAGATTGATCCAGGATCTCCCAGAGAGAAAAACACATGTATCTACAGTTCGAATTAAAAACAAGTTACGTAACGGATGGATTCCTGTCTTCTGTTCCTCAGGCACAGTTCAGTCACATTATGCACTAACTGTGGCTCATAGTGGGCTTTCACATTCTTGGAAACGTGGCCTCACAGACACTTAGCAGCAAGACAGACCCCTGTGCTTGCATGGAGAGAGGTTTCCTTACAGACCTGCTCTTGGCGTGGTGCAAACTGAGAAGGGCTGGCAAAGGTTACTTGTTTACTTTTTGTTATTACCGTCAATGAAGGATCGTTTCGGAGTTTTTTCCTGATTTGGGGCCAGAGTGCTGAGCACTTCCTTTGCTGTTGCAATGAGCCCTGCGGTGCCTGCCCTGCCGGCAGCCGTTCTCCTGGGCTGCACCTTCGTCCAAGGACTTGGCAGGAGCAAGAGCCATACTCCAGCAAGGGAGAACAGGCAGCGGGAACCAGCACGGTGCTGCCAGATAAAGGAATATGCCATCACCTTGCTGTCCACTCAGCTAGCGACTGTTCCTGCTGGCCTTACTGCACTTTTCACCTTTTTTAACTGGGTCTCCGGTTTCTACCCCACTGTTTCCACTGACTGAACTTGGGTCCACACCAGGGCAGAACATTTCTACACCTTTGCGGCCAGCTTCTGTTGGGATTCCCAGTCCCAGAGTATGGAGTGTCTGAGAGTTTTGTGTAGGTACATTCTGAAATCACCCATTTGTGATCCAATATGACTCCAAGGAAATAAAGTAGCTTGTTAATAAAGAATAAGAGTAAAAAATTTAAAAAAAAAAAAAAGATTTGGCAGATGGCTGTGAGAGGAGAGAGATATTCAGTGTTCTAAGAACAAGTCAGCAATCAAAAACTTCAGGGTGCTAAACCTGGCTCTGCCACCAACCCCCATGGTTCCTCTCAGTTTAGGACATCTCAGTTTCCCCTCCTATAAAATGGGGGGGAAAAACACTAAGATTTACTTACCTTAGAGTGATCAAAGGACATGTGATTCTAAAGCACTTTGAGGAGGAAGAAAAACTGCCTATTTCCAGCTGGCATCGTGTTTTCCACTTAGTGGAGTCTCAGCTACCCACGAGTTTGGCTCAGGAAGGTCTGTGTATATATTGAGTTGCTGAGACAAAAAGCCCATTTCAGATTTCACACATGCAAGTGGAAATAAGGAGGGATGTCCAAGAACCGACAGCGCTTCACTGGTGCAAAAAGAGAATCAGGCCAAACCACGTAAATTCCTCCTTCCTTTATGTTCAGAGGTGATCATTGACCCCCCCGAGACTCAGCATGTTCTGGTTTGTTCGTATTCCCATGGGTTTGGGAGCAAGATTTGCAAGCACAGTAGAGTCACTAATTTTGACTGTGTCTGGCATTGCCTTGGAGAGACTCACGGTCATTCTACAAGTCCACAAGAAACAAGTGAAAAATGTAACTCTGCACTCAACACACACATACACAGAGTGTCGCTGGAGAAATAATAGTGGATGTTAGGTGCTGGTCAATGGAAATAACTGAGAATGCTGGATCTGAGTTTCTCCTGCATGACTGATAACAGTTGCCTTGGGCCGACGCCGTGTTTCAGCGGCTGAGGGGCAGTGGTGCTGGTAGCGCCATGGGCAGGTGAGGAAGAGTTCGCGCAGTCAGTACTGAAAGAGGATGACCTAGTGGGAAAAACGGGAGTGGAGCGTTAGCTGCTTTCAGAGGCAGACAGCCCTCGCAATGAAAACGCGTTTTCAGGGTCCGACAGAACAGACATGTGCCCTGCGGGCGCCCAGGCAGCCGCTTCCCCATGGAAAAACCTCTCTGGAGCCAGTGGCTGCCCACCTGCTGCCAGCCCTGCCCACAGAATGGAGCCGGCCGGGGCAGGCACAGGCGGTAGCAGCACGCAGCCCGAGAGCGAGCTGCACCTCCGGGCACACCTTTAGCTGTGAAGCTGTATCATACCGGGCACACGCTGAAACCAGCATTTATTTGCTCTGTGATACAGCAGCTACCATGAAAGATGAAGACCACTGCCAGTGGTCCTTACTCTATCTGCCCTCACTTGCTAATCAGCACAGGCCTCCCTCACAGCACTGTACCTCGCTGCTCAGCAAATACAGCGTCTGCCCTCGCCATCAGTCGGGGGAAGCAGACGCTGAGCTGGTCACAACTGGGTTCTCCCACAGCTGCTGCGCTGGGTACCTCGAGAGGAGCGGGGCTGTGTGCCCCACACGCAGAGGGAAACAGAGACTTAACGTTTGCATGTGTTTTCCCAGGATCTCAGCTATCACTGCTTTTAAAAAAATTTTGGATGTGGAAAAAGAGGCTGCTTCAGGTTTCAGGAATTCAACATGCAAGTGATTGTTTGGAAAAGGAGCTGGTTGGGGGGCAGCTCCATGTCCTGAGAACCCAGTTCTGCAACAGCTGCAAGCAAGTAATTACATTTAAATCACAGGAGCTACTTGCTGTAGTGAAGTTTCTCTGAATGACAGCACCAGGACTGTATAATATTTTCCAAAAACTCTCCAGCTTGCTGTGCAGATATCATGACAAAATGGTAGCATTTAGACTGAAAAAGTGACTTTGCTGTGCCCCTGCTTGTGCTTATCGAAGCGGAGCTCAATAAGCTACCACTGCTGCACTGGTTCAGAGAGAGATCTGAAAAGAGAGATGCTGAGAACTTCTAACAGTAAAGACAAAATCTAAAACCAGTAAGAATTGCCAAAGGCTCAGTGTTTCCTCAAAACGAAGCCACTTAAACTTGGATCCTAAATAAATTCTTGTGAGCCTAAGCATGTTTCAGAAGTCTTGCCCCAAAGTAAGTTGTGTGTTAGAACAGACAAGATACTTTAAATGCTGAACAGAAAAATATCAATATGCAATATTGTTTCCTGGCCAGACATTGTGAAATAACATTCCTACTTCAGATATTGTAACAGCCAGTTGTTATTTTTTTAAGCAATACTGGAATCCCCAAGAAATTAATCTTTCTTATTAACTCATGGAAAACTGGAAAGTTATCACATGCTAAAGGTCCCCCCTGCTCCATCGTTAACAGCCGGTCGCTGTTTGCACCGACAGCGCGTGCAGACAACTGAGGGACGGAGCAGGAGAATGGAGCTCATTGCACACGGGAAGGGGAGAAACCAGAGCGAGAGGAGTTCAGGCAGGAGGATGTCAAAAGCCTTCAGTGAATGCAGGCACAGCATCCCAGTACAGCACAACAACACGGGGTATTTAGTGAAGAACATGATGCCACTTTGACCAACAGTTGGTACATCAATCTGGGGCCACCAAAATTAAGAAGAGACACAGAGATCATGGAGAAGCAGTGATGCTGACAAGAGACAGCAGTGGCAATGGTGTTACACAAAAATCTTTGCTACAGTTGAGGTTTTGAGGCCCAAAGCCTGAAACAGGGACTACAATTACCTTCTCACCCCTATTAGATAGTGGTCCTTCCATGTCTGCTTTGAGGTGCACTGGTGGAGCAGTGTAGGGAAGTCTACAGTGCACTTGTCCACACTGTACCTGACCTGTGGATGAGAAGAGGCTTCAGCCTCTGTTACTACAAACAACACACGCCCTCCAACCGGCACAGTCAGGCTTCCACCGGGCAGCAGCTCAGGATACGCGTGGAAGAAGAGGTGCCCCATGGATCACAGCAGGAGCCACGTTTTACTACAGCCCGCGTGGGCGAGGGAGAGGAGAAGCCTCACAAGAGTCACAGAGCCAAAACCTCTGTCCAGATATGACCAAAGCTGCCTGCCACTCGCAGTGATTCATCGGCACTTGGCAACTGTTAGGGAAAGCAACTCTGATCTTGTGAGCAGGAAGGAGACCACTTGACCACCGAGCTCAACAGGGCACATTCACGCCTCTTCTCCATGACAAAGAAAACACAAGGAGGCCAAGGACCAGTCAGGTAAAACCCAGGCAGTGACTTTCCTGGGAATGAGGCATGGAGGGAAAGAGGCTGCAGCAGCCCCCTCTCCCCTCCTTCTCTCATCTGGGGCTTCCTCATAAACGGCCCTTCAGAAAATCCCAAAGTTCATCAGACCACGAGGAGGAGGAGCAGCTTGTGCGCCAGCCATGCACCCGCAGTACAAGGGCGTTTTTGACAGCACTCCGGGCCGTGGTGCTACCGCCTGCTCCCGGGGAGCACCCCACTGCCCTGCCGACCCCGAACACCTCGCTGCCAGAGCCCTGCGAGCCGGCACTTACTTTCTATGTATCCGTGCAGCGTCACCATCCGGGCCCGCTCCGGGCTGCTGAAGGGTGAGTAGTGAATGTCATCGGAGAGCGACGAAGGGATGCGGGACGGGGGGGCTCCCGAGGGCGGCACTGTGTGCTGGGGGGTGTGTTTTTTATGGCGAGCTCTGCAGTTTTGAAACCAAACCTGAAACAAAAGCAGCAAACCCTGTGTCAATGGAGAGACCATTGGATTGAAGTGTGGTCCTTCACCAAGACCCTATGGTGGGTGTCTCTTCCAAGTATTTAAAAATAAGGAATCAAATTTAGAAATCTGCACGCTGAAATACCTCACCAGCATTCCTCCAGCATCCATAGCCTTGTATTACACTCACTAGAGCGAGAGTTTTGTCTCAAGACAGTACAGACATCAGGGTGCCTGAAGTGGAATCTCTGCTATTGATTTGTCTTGGTCAAAACCAACACCAGTCATCATTAGGGTCATTAAAACTTTCAAACTTGTCACAGGAGTCACTGAGTGAAACACCCTGATGAGATGATGCAAAAACTCACATTAATGATCACACTATTCCCTTCCACATGGAAATAATTTCAACAACAAGCTGCTCCCTGAGCTTGATGGGCTGTGAAAGCCCTTGGTAACTGCACCGTACCGGCCAGGGGAGCGGCTGGGCAGAAACACCCCCGTACCCAAGCTTTGGCTGCATTCATCCATCCCTGCATATGCCAAGCTTTGTCCCTTCACAGCTTCCACTGCAAATGATGGGAGCGCCTTTAAGGTCGTATTTAGATTTTAACCTTAAACCCCAGCTAGCCTGGCCTAAAAGCATAGCTGAGATCAGCTGGGAAATGCGTGAGCATTGGCACAGCGAGAGACAAGGGGAGACAAAACCGAGTAAAAGCTTAGACTAGGAGAAGATACGACTTTAGGGATGAGGAAAACAATATTGTTTTAATCACTTGTGGTTTACCGTATTCAAAAACCACATCAGCAGAACATTAAAGCTGAGAGAGGAGGGTACTGTGGTGGGATACAGCCCTGGTCCATGTGAGCAGCAGGTATGAACCCTCTGACCATATCTTACTGCTTTTAATTAAAGGAATAGCTAGGGGATTACATCCTAGAGTTAAAACATGCATGGAAGAGGGCTTTTTTGTGCTAATGTGGTGATTTCTTTCTTATGCTTTAATTTTTGAAAGATAGCTTGGAGTAAAAAATCTTCTCCAAGGCTGTGCAAAGATCAGCTCTCTGAGGCTGAGCATGCTGGACCACAGAGAAGGAAACAGTCGTAAGCATTTGACAAATTGTTTCCTGTTCAAAGCGCCTTTAAAAAATATCCACATAAAAAATAGCCCAGTGTGCAGACTGCTTGATCTTTAGCTAAATGAAGAATCTCAATAACTGAGGCTCGAGCCAGATTTTCACACACAAAATTTAAATGTGTCATTGGCAAAACAACCCTGGACGAAAGCTCCAAATTTATTTTAATCAGTCATGGGTTTTATTGTATGTAGAAAGTATGTCAGCAGAACATTAATGTGAAGAGTATGAATGTCACCAAGGGGCAGAGCTGGGCTGTCTACGGAGACAGCGAGCTGGGAGCTGCAGAGGGGGCATTTCTCTCAGTCCCTACGGCACCGCGCTCCCGTCCCTCCTGAACAGCACAAGCACGGGGACTCTCCTGCCACCGCATCCCCTAGGGCTGCAAAACCCCTTTTTCTTTAAACTTCTCGATCCCAGCGCTTCCCGAGGCGAGCCAGCTTTGCCTGCTCACAGCAAGGATGGCTGTTGACTGCCGGGGAAGCACCCGTGCCTGATGTCAGAGCTCTGGGACCGTGTGCTAACAGCAGCTTTCCCACCCAGCAGTTTACTGGGACTGGCTGGGGCTGTATGGGTTTTCCTTTTCATTGCATCATAAGGGGGGAAAAACAAATCAAAAACTCATGAGTGAGACAGAGGAAGGGTGGTGCTGGCATCGCTACGGGAGCCAGTGAAGCCGACGTGCCGGTGAGGCAGCACGAAGCTGCTGGATGCTGCAAGTCCCAGGGTCGATGTGCGGGAGCGAGGGGCTACAGGGATGTGAGCCCTGTGTAGTAGCAGCCTTTTGGTGTACCCCTGTCTTCCCTGTGTGATGCCTGCCCGCCCCCTGCCCACCCCCAGCCGCCCCTCACCTGAATGACTCTCCGACTCAGCCCCGTCATGTCCGCCAGCTTCTGAAGCGTTTGTGCGTCGGGGTTGTTGTCCTGAGCAAACTGTGCCTGCATGACCTGGGCGGGGAGAGGAGAGACGGGATCAGGATGAGGCCGGGGAGCCGCAGCCCCTCCGGCCCCCCCGGTCCCCCCCCCCCCGATACCTGCAGCTGCTCGGCGGTGAAGGAGGTGCGGGCCCTCTTGGCTGGCTTCGGCTGGCTGTCCTGCTCCGAGGGCACAGCCCCCTCCAGCGTGATCCCGTTGCCTACAAGAGAGAAACCCCAAGTGCTGCCGGTCAGAAATTCCCCTGCCCATCACCCCGGTGTGCAACCGCCGCTCGACCGGGGGACAACACACCTGGCATCGCTCCGGGGGGGCACCCACAACATCCCATGCTGTGAGCAGTAGCCAGCACCACTGGTCGGGAGCTGCCCCGGGCTGCTGAGCCCCTCCACGCACCGGCAAGGAGACACCACCAGCCCCGAGGAGTTTACCAGTGAATTAAGAAAAACGCAGCAAGTTGGCGGAAGCCACAGGGACCAAGGAACAGGGAGATGGCAATGGGAAGACAGATGTCAAGGTGGTGTGTGAAAGAAAGCACTGATGTCCCACTGGCCCTGACTCATGGCCAGCACTTGGCCGTGTCCCCCAGGGAGCAGCTCAGAGGGTTACCCTGCCTCCCCGGGGCTCACCAACATCTGTCACTCCTGCCCCACGCTGTCCCTGTGGCCCCGTCTTCCCCTGCGGGCGCTGCCTCCATCATCGTTTCATTTGCTCAGAGTATTTTAACGGGCTTTTTGCTCCTTTCCTCAGCCCCAAATCCTCCAAATCCACCCCGACCTCCTCCTCCAGGGTCCCAGAGCAGCGACAGGAGCAGCACCATCTCCACGGACTTGGGGTGCCAGTGACCCCCAGTTATGTGGTGCCCAGGCTCTGAGCAGCAACTGCACGGAAGGAGAATGTGCCGGGAGGGGACTGTCCACCCTCTCCCCAGGCATCAGGCTTAGCCCACTTGTGCTCACATAGCTGTGGAGCCCACGGGGAGGGTGGCTGGAGACGGGGTTCCTCGTTCCTCACCGGGGTCCCTGCTGCAGCCCATGTTGTGCCCGGCCGCTCTCGGGGGCGCGGGTGAAGCACCAAGTGATGGATGAGGGAGGATGCCTGAGGGGGCTGGCGCTCGCCCCACTCCCAGGATGCGCCTGCACAACCCGGCGCTTGCTCTGCAAGCTGGACCGGGCTGTGATTGTCTTGGCTTGAGTTGAAGGACTTTCTCATATAGTTTGACTTGTTCTTTTCGGATGATGAATGGGACTCTGACTTCAGCAACATCTGTTTATTTTTCTTGTATGTAAAACCTCATGTGCAGAAGAAATTGCTGGGTAATTACTGGAGGGGGGGGGGGGAGTGTGGCCCTCCAACTCCGCAGCAACTGCAGCTCTCCAAAGCAATCCCACCCCCTTCTCAAAACCAGGGGACGCTTGGACACAGGTACCCACACAAGACACTTGCCGCGTGTCCCAGCACTGCCCGACACTGCAGGGCTCAGCTCACACCAGCAGGTCCTTACAAGCAGTAGCAAACCCACCCCCCAGCCCTCAGCTGGGGTAACGGGTCTGCAGGACCCCCTGGCGCCAGACCCTGCCGTCCTTGCACCAGCCTGCTCCCCCTCCATCCCTGCTCCCCACCGCCTCGCTCGCCCCTCCGCAGCAGCCAACCATATGGACCAACACGCCGCGAGCCGTGTCCCAAGCCGGGACCCTCCCAGCCCAACCGGGCACTCTGTTTTCATCCTCTGAACTCAAACACTGTAAACAGAAACACTGATTATTTTCATGTCAGGTTGTTAATGGTTCCCACATGCTGCACAGGCTGGGACATGGCATTTGCCTCCTCATGCCCACCAAGTGCTAGTGAGGGGCACAGAGGGCTGGAGCCCTGCTCTGGCTTGGGGGCAATGGCCCAGCACAGTCCCAGCCCCAGGAGGGTCCCGAGCATGAGGTCCAGTGGGAAGGTGGCCCCAGGCACTTCTCTCAGTGACTTTGTGGCTGCGCAGCATCCCCAGGCACCCTCTCCTCGCCCGGCACAGCACCCACGTGGTAAAAGCCAACAGCCTTGTAGTCACCGTGGCCATCACTCCCCATGTGCACGAGACAAACTGGCTTCGTCCCCAGCCCATGGGCAGGACCCGGCCAGGCTCCCTCCTGCCCCAGGCACCGCCGAGCTCCTGCAGCGCTGAGCCCACAAGGCTGCCTGCTCCCCTGAGCTGCTGTTGCTGCCGCATCAACATATCTCAGGTGCTCTCCATCGCGGGACACCCCCCGGCACTGCACCGCCTCGGACTAACCCCACCGATCTGTTCCTCTGAGCATCTCTGGCTGCTGCCACACAGGAGGATGGGGCTGAGCTCAAGGGGATAGGAGCTGTGGCACTGCGTGACCTCTGTGTCACAGACTGGCTTGGGAACGCCGAGGCTGGCCGGCTGCTTGTGGCGTGCTGCGGCGGGTCAACTGGGAGTGGCACGTCCCCGGGCGGGCAGGGCGGGTGGAAAATGATGGGAAGGTTTTGTCGGACCGCCAGCTTTCCCACCTTCTAGATTTATGACTCACAGCCTCAAAATCCCAGTGGCTTCCTCGCGCACTGCATGCCGGGCTGCACGGTACCGGGGGCTTGTCCCTGACCTTGCCTGGGGCACACAGGTCTGCCACGAGCCGTGGGTGCTGCCAGCACGTTGGCCACCGCCATGAGCCCTCTGCCAGCCCAGGGCCTCACGCTCAACCCCCCAGGGTCACCCATCACCCTCTTTTCACGAACATGGCAACCTGTGATGGGGGTCAGCGAAGGGGACAGGGATGGCCCCGCACAGTCCCCGGGGCAAGGGCCGCAACCGCGCTGCTGGGGCTACCTACCATTTTCCGCCGCTCGCTTGAGGTTCTCTATCATGGTGTCGTAGTGAATCCGGCACAGCACCTTCTCCTCCACCAAGCCGAACTCCTCGCCGGTGGAGAGCTGCCGCTTGCAGGAGAAGCAGGCAAAGCAGGCGAGGTGGTAGGCGTTGCCCCGTGCTCGCCGCACCCAGTCGCTGGCGTAGATCTGCCTGCCGCAGCGGGCACACTTTGTACCAAACCGGCTGCGGGAGGAGAAGAGGCAGGGTGAGGGCAGGCAGGGTGAGGGCAGGCAGCAGGACACTGGGACACGGGCGCTGCTGCCAACCCCATCGCTTGCCCCCGTCCACCCCCAACCCCACAACACCAATGTGGGGAAGGGGCTGCAGAGAAATGGCCCCACCGATGCCATTCCCCCGCAACAGGGTGGTGCAGGCAGCAGTGCGGGCAGCAGTGCGGGCAGTGGCGGGGTGTGACTTGCCACGGCCCTGCAGCACCAGGCATGGCTGAGGTGACGCAGCGCCATGAATCAGCCTCCAAGCCCATGGGCTTTTTATTTTGATAACAGCCAGTGTGAGACTCGGATGGAAACTGTGTCAGAGCCGGTTCTCTCCCGTTGCCATAAATCAAAACATGTGTTTTCCCCTCACACGTACGGGCGCATGCATCTGCTTTTTCCTCCTACAAGGAGTCTCCTCGCTGCAAGAGGACGATGATTGTGCTGAAGTGAGTTACGCTGGGAAGTAGCTCAGCGCAATGAAGAGGCAGCAGGACGGCCAGGACCCCCGCGCCGGGCACTGGGCATGTGCAGGCGCTTCTGAAAAACCCCATTTCTGCCAAGATGCTGCCGGCCGAGGGCAGGCAATTCACGGGGAGCAGCAGCTGCAGCCCCCATGGCCCTGCGCCCCCAGGCTGGCACCTGCAGCACAGGCAGGGTCAGGCACAGCCTTGTTTTGGCTTCTGCATTTTAGTATTCTGCTGCTTAAAAAAAGAAATGCAACGAGCAGCAAGCAGCAGCAAGAGCAGCAGGGGAGAAGCGAGCAGCTCCTCCGTCACCGCAGAGCTGGTGCTGGCTCCCACACAGCCCTGACCGCAGCCACTGCACCTCCCTGCTGCACCCACCACCGCCGCCTCGGGCTCCCCGGGGGCTCCCACCCGGCCCCCCGCCGCAGCCAGGCCCCCCACGCTCCCGACCCCTGTGCTAGCCAGGGAGCGGAGCCACTGCCAGCCCTGCCCGAGCGGCTCCGGCATCTCTCAGAGCAGGCACAAACCACTGAGACAACGGCGCTGAGCAGCAGGAGACACCCCACACCACAAGCCCCCCCGTTTCGGTGGGCCAGAGCAGCCCCGGCCGCCGCAGACAGGCGGTGGAATAGCCCAGGTCGAGCCCACCGCAGCCAACACGCGCTGCCCGTGTCCGGCCCCACACCACAGAGTTGCTGCCCACCGTGGGCTCAGCAAGATGCAGAAAGACCGTCCTGTGCTGGAATTACTAATTGCAAAAGTATTTGGGAGGAAAAGAAAGGTTTAAATTTTTCAGCCTGACCATAGCTGACTAAAAAAAAAAAAATTAAAAAAAATAAAAGGGTTGCTTTAGAGAGGACATTTCTGTGCTGAAATTATACAGAGACTTAGCTAAGAGACTTCGCTAATTTACTTCAGATGGGAACATTGTAAACTGACTTTGTGCCAGCTAGTTTATATAAACGCACAAACAAAAGAACTGTATTAATTTTTTATTTAGAAGTAAAGATCATTCCTGTAAATTGAATTACTTTGAACAATGTGCTATGTAAACAGTCGTACTTGCTGAACGGTATCAAACGAGGGGCAGGCTTTCGGAGCTAATAGCACGTGGTAATCACTGCTCCCCGCTTGAATCCCAGCCTGCTGCGGGGAGGGGGGAGCCCAGCACGGGGACGGGCACGTCCCGGCACCTCTGCCACCGAGGGGAAACTGAGGCACCAGGCACCGCACAGGAAAGATCACACATCCCCATCACACACCAGCCACGATCTGAGGGGGACACCCAGGCAGCACGGTGTCCCCCGGGGCTAGGCAGGACCCCTGGGATGGCGGCAGTTCACGGGGAGTGGAGCGGGGGCTGCAGAGGGTGTGGGGGCTCGTGGGGCCGCTGTCCCCTGCAGAGCTGCGGCACGAGCAGCGCCCGGTGAGGCCGGGGCTCAGCAGCCAGATGCCGGGGCTGCACAGGCTGCGGCACCCGCAACCACCGATGCTGCGCCTGCAGCTCTTGGCCAACACCTGCCTCCGGCACTGACTGCAGCGATCGGGATTTACGCAAACCGGGCTGAGCCGGGGCTGGGCACAGGCACCCGCTGTCACCCAACAGAGACCATCACCGCAGGGACTGCCAGCAACACAGGAACGGGGAGAGAAACGCCTGCGAGCAGGCTGCCCCGGCCTGTCACCACGGGAAACAACAGCTCAAAAATAAAATACTTTAATTCACTGAGCTCACGATAGCCCAAAAAGCCCCGTCCTCTCAGGGCTGTGGGGCACAAGGTGAGGGGCACCCCATGGCTCCTGCCACCTGCCTGGCAGGGATGGGGACAGGGCCGCACTGCAGCCAGAGATGCAGAGCCGGAGGCTTTCCCTGAGCCCAACACTGCAGCACAGGCCGGGGCATCACCAACATCTGCCGGAGCCGCCGGCTCAGGCCCCGCACGCGTGGTTTGTGGTCGGGTGAGTGGATGCTGCCGGCTCTCTGTGACAGTTAGCGCTGGGAGATGGAAACTGCCAACAACGTTACCAGGAGAGACTCATCCCAGAGAGACTCATCCCACCTCCCCCGGGGGCGGCCGCAACATCTGGGGCGCGGGAAGAGCAGAGGCGGGAGGACGCCCTGGTGCGTCCCGGCTCTCACACGCCACTGGTACCCGGGTGCCACAGCTCCCTGAGCCCTGCTGTCTACCCCTGCCCGTGGGGATGGAGCAAGGGCCACCCAGGGCCACCCACAGCTCTGACATCCCTGTCCCCTCCTGGGCCGGCTCTGTAGGAAGCCCCTAACAGAGCCCCCAGAGTCAGCTGTGGCTTCCAGGCGTCACCCCAAACCGCCCAGCGGACTACCAGCGGGTCACCTCAGAGAGTCCATCGCCATGCCAAGCCACGGCGGTGCTTGAGCAGGAGCATCATCCCAGTGGGGCATGACAGCAAGGGGCAACGGAAGCCACCTGGGCCACAGCCAGGCTGTGGGCACTGGCCCACCCACAGCACCACCAGCTGTTTTGCTGTCCTGGCCCTCAGGGACACGCGTTGGGGCCGGTGACCCCACTTTCACATGCCCAAGGGCTGCCCAGCGAGGCAGGGAGCCCCAGGGGTCACAGCGGGGTGCTGTGGGAATCACACCGGGATCACACGGGGCCTCCCTGCAACCGGAGCCGTGGGAGCTTGGCTGTGAGCAGCCCTCGCATCGCCCGGGAACGCAATGTTCTGCTCAATGAGCTCCAATTTTAATTTGGTTCTCCTCGAACCGACGGAGCCCTGGATGCCAAATGCAATTATTTGACAAGACACAGGAAACGGCAGCATTTGCTTAAAAACGCACACGAGGCCGCGGAGCCACGGCAGCACCAGCACTTACATAGCCCCTCACGTGAACGGGGAAGGGAAGGTCAGACAGACCAGGCCTAAATGCCCTCACTGGTGGGCAGTGCCCGTGGACGGCCCCACGCCTGACGGCCCCCCAGCCCCGGCTGCCCACGGGCAGCCCCAGCTCCCGGAGAATCAGCGCTGGTGCGAGAAAAACCGCTGTGTGCTCCGTGCAGAGAGCATCCCACCACCCCTTCCCATCTGCTTGGCTCCGAAGACCCGCACGCGTTAGGATGGGTTTTCTGCTTTGCTTTTGAAAAAAACCAAACCAAACCAAAACAAAAACCAACCAAAACCACACACTTTATCTGCAGCAAATGATAAATAATAATAATTAAAAAAAAAAATAGCACAAGAGTCAGATTCGTGCTTTGTCAAGTGCCGCTCCTGGCTGTCCCGGGCTCGCCAGCCTCCGGGCCACGATGCTCCCGGGGCCATGAGGGCGCAGGAGGGGGCCGGGGACGGGCGAGCGGCCCCCGAGGCGGGTTTGCCAGCCCGGGGGGTGTCTGCTCCGACCCGCCCCGATCCTGGCGAACGGCTCCCGGCCGCAGACCGGCACCGACGGCGCGGCTCGGCGCGGCTCGACCCGGCGGGCTCGGCCGCGGCTGCCCTCGGAGACCCCCGCCCGCTGCCCCCCGCCCCGGGGCCGGCCGAGGCCCCAGCGAGCCCCGCGGATCTGGGGGTTGGGGGGCAGCGGGGTGGCCCCGAGCGCGGCCGCGCCCGCCGCACCGCGTTTCACCGGAAAAAAAAAAAAAAAAAAAAAAAAAACACAACAAAAAAACCCACCCAAACCCACCCATCTTTCTGTGGAAAAAGTACGAAGCGCAGCCTGGGAGCCCCCCTGCCCCCCGAACCAGCCGCCCAGGATTTGGGGGGGTCCTGCGGCACCTTCAGCGATTTTCGTTTTAGTTTTCCTTTGGCATCCCCGGCGCGCAGAGACCGCGCAGCGCCCGCCGGCTCCGCCGGGAGGGAGGGTGCTGCCGGGGGGGTTCTAGCTAAATGGGTTTATTTTTAACAGATGTTATTCGCTGGACTGGCTCGAAGGCAATTTAGAGAACCAGTCGCTACTTTAAAACCGCCTTTGGAAAGGTCCACTCTTGAAAAACCCAACATTAACGGCATCGGAACGGTTATTAATTAATGAAAACTCTGAAAGTGCCCCGAAGCAGCACAACGGCACCGCGGACTTCCCTAAATCTTTCTGCTGACAGTGAAGGGTATTTCGGTGAAATCACCAAAAAATAGCAGTATTAAAATAATAATAATAATAATAATAATAACAACCACCACCACCGGGCAGGGCGCGGAGCAGGGACTGATCCGGCTCTCAGCAGCCCCCGTACCCGCCTCCGGGAACCCCGCACCCCGCGGCGGCACCGAGCACGGGGGCTGAGCCGCGGCTGATCAAGGATTTGGAGACCCTCTCAAGGAAAAACACTGGAGAAATCTCGCCGGTATTCCCGTCGCACGCCCTGCCCACGGCACCTTTGTCCGCGGAGCCGCGGCGGGAGGGTCCTGCCGAGCCCCCCGGGCCCCCGCCGCGGCCACTCTCGCGTCCTGCCGTGATTGCCCTTCCTGCCGGAGCAAACCGTGTTCCCTCATCCTGTGGGATGGGAAAAGTCCGAGCAGGGGGCTCTGATGTTTAGTTAAACCCCAGTGAGGAGCTCAGGATCCTCCATCCCCTCATGCTACTCTTTTTGGGGAAAAATTCGTGGATGGAGATCTATATAACCAAAAGAATGTCGCAGCCAGAAGCAGCCTCCCTGCGGGACACGCTCCCCCGGGGGGTGCGGGGCCGGGCCGAGCCCACCGGCACCCGGCGAGTCCCGGCCCGGTCGCGGGGCTTTGCGCTGCCGGTAATTTGTTTCGGGTCTTTAACACGCTCCCGCCACGGACGCGGCGGCATTGGGGGGTGCCCCACGGCCCCGAGCTTTCCCCTCTGGGCACCGCAGCCCGTTCGGCTCACACCGACCCGCCGGGCCGGGACCGTTCCCCCGGGCGAGGGGACAATCCCCGCGGAGCCGAGGGTCTGAACCCCGGCTGACGGCGGGGCAGGGGGGTGGGGTGTCAGGAACCCCTCCGGGAGGTGCTGCACCCCAAATCGCCTTCCTCCCCCTGCCCCGAGGGGACGTCTCTCCGGGGGAGCCCCACTGCCTTTTTCAAACCTTCTCCCCGCTGGAGCGGCCCCGGCCTCTCGGGCAGCCATCGAGGACGCTGAGCCCCCACCACCACCCCAACCACCACCGGAGCCGGGGCTTCAGCGCGGAGCTGCCCCCCAGCCCGTGTCCCCTACCTGAAATAGTCCATCTTGCAGAAGATCTCCTTGTTCTTGATGTAGCAGCTGTGCTGCTGCCGCAGCGAGGTGCGGCACACGGAGCACTCCAGGCAGCGGACGTGCCAGATGAGGTTGTTCACCTGCGGCAGAGAAGGGGGCTGAGACCTGGGGCCACCCCGCCGCCCCCCGCCGCCCCCCGCCGCCGCTCACCTTGAGCAGGTACCGGTCGAGGATCTCCAGCCCGCAGCTGGAGCAGACGTTCTTGCCGGCCGACGGCGTGGAGGAGGAGGAGGAGGATGGCGGGGAGCAGACGGACGGCGTGGAGGGAGTGCTGGGAGCCGAGCGGGCGTCCTCCTTCTCCAGGGCGCCGGGCAGCGGCTCCCCGTCGGGCTGCGACTGCGGGCAGAGACGCATCGGGACCGTCAGCCGGGGCCCCGCCGTCCCCCGCAGCCCCGGCCCGGGGCGTCCCGACGGGACCCCGCAGCCCCCCCGGCATCCCCACGGCCCGGTGGGTCCCCGCAGACCTCCGGTATCCCCCGGCCCGGCGGGTCCCGGTGCGTCCCCGCAGCCCCCCGGCCCGGCGGGTCCCGGCGGGTCCCCGCAGCCCCCCGGCCCCGCTTACCATGGCGCGGGAGTGCGGGTCGAGGCAGCGGGCGCTCCCCTTGGGCAGCGGCTCCGGCGGCATCACCTTGCGGGAGAGAGCGGGAGAGGGAGGCTGCGGCTCCATGCGCCGGGCGAGCGCGGGGCACCCTATATAAACCGCCTCAAAACAATAAATAAGAACTTTCTAGTGGCCATTTAAATCCTTTGCAACAAAAGCTGCGTCTCTTTAATGAAGCAATTTGAATGTGGATTGAATTCTCTCCCTGCCTGCACTTAACCCGGGCCTCTTGAAGTAATCGCTCGGTTCCCATGCGAGCCAAAGCGCTGAAAAAACCCCACAAACTACCTGCAATTAGAAATTGCCGTAAATGCCCGAGATAAGAGGTACCCAGAGTGTCAATTCCGGCTGTCAATCAGGGAATCCATCAGGCCACCCAAAGAATTGCAAATTTGATTTTTTTAATGGTAGTAATTAAAAATCGAAATTCTTCCCCCTCTCCCTCCGCCGAGCACAAAACGCCCCAGAAAACGCCGGGATGGAAAATCCTCCCCTCGGGCGCGGGAGGCAGCGAGCGGGCCCAGCCTCAGCCCCGGCCCCGGCCCCGCTCCCGGCCCCGCTCCCGGCCCCGACGGCAGCGGCAGCGCTCACCTTGCCCGCCTCGGCGCCGGCCGGGGCGCGGCGGCCCGGGCCCCGGGGCTGCCCGCCCTCATGGCTCCGGTGCATGGGGCGGGCGCGCCCCGCTCCGCCCGCCGCCGCGCTCCGTGCCCGCGGGCGGCGCGTCCCGCGGCCGCGGCAGGAAGGGCGGGGAACCGCGCCGGCCCCGCTCCCCCGCCGGGGGCGGCCGCGGGCCGGGCAGGAAGCGGAGCCCCCCCCACCCCTCCCCGCCGCGCCCCGGGGGCCGCCCGCCCCGCCGGGCCCCGCTACCTGCGGCGGCGGCACCGCCCGCGGGCGCGGAGTGAGTGGGGTAAGGCGGGGGGGGGGACACACGACCCCCGGGCCGGCCCGGTCCTCCCCCACCGCTGCCCGCCCCGACGGGGCGCACGGCCCCGGGGCAGCACCGCCGGGACCGGCCGCGGCCTCGGAGCTCCCCCCCTCCTCCCCGCGGCGGGGCGGGATTGGGGTGCGGCAGCGGGGATCGCACCCACCGCCGCGGCGTCTGCCCCCCCCCCGCCTCTGCCCGGGCTTCATTAGTAACCTGATAATTCCCCGGCAAAGCCCCGGCAGCGGTTCCACCACGGAGTAATTGCAGGACGGTAACGTGAGCTGATGGCGGCCGGGGATGGATCCTCGCCGTTATTGATTTTGACAGCTAAATTGTTAACCGAGAGGGAAATCAGATGAAAGCCATTTTAGAATAAATACAAGACATTAGGTTTAAACATTGAGGTTGCAAGAAAGCCCGAGAAACCCCCAGGAAACTCAGCCCCAGGCCCGCCAGCTCGTCCTCCCCTCTGCAGAGGGGGCAGACGGACAAGTGCGGAGGAGCGGTGCTGAGAAAGGACGGTTTCAAGCAGGCTGGCAGGGTCTGAATCAGCTCCGACTGCTCCGGAAGAAACCCGTAGGAGTTTTCAGGGACAGAGGCATGAAGGCTGTCTGTCCCCCTACACGGCGCCGCTCGGAATGGGGCAACGCGGGATTTGTTCACATCTGAGAGCGATGGAGGGCGGCCGCGGCCCACCCCAAGGCAGCAGTGCCGGCGGTTTTCTCTAATAATTACAGAGCGGGCACTGGGGGCTCCCCAAAGTCTGAAAGGGCTCAGGAACAGGGTGACTTCAGCCCAGCCTCAGCCCTGGGGGCAGGCAGGCCCCTGCCCAGAGCAGGCAGGTCACTGGAACGGGAGTTACGTGGCTGCTGCCTGCGCTGGGCCCAGGCCCGGGCAGCAGGACTGGCTATTAGCAGCAAGCTCACCCCGTTTCTTACACCCCACGTGAGCGCTGGAGCCCGCGGGAGGCAGCACCAGGGAAGCTGCGCGTCACCGAGCGAGCCAGCCACAAGCCCCAGATTTGGGGCTGGGCACGTTCTGCGCTCCCGTGGGCGAGGGCATCATTCCATACCTGTCCCGAGCGGGGGAGTCGCACCACAGGCAGGAAGATTGTTGAAACACCGAAGGAAAGACCCACACCGCGGGCGTGAACGTTGTCCTCGGTACCCACCTCGCCCCCGGGGCTGCGCTGGAAATATGGGGGAAGCACAGAAACCCCCAGGAGGCCGGGGCTGTGTGGCGGGGGCAAGAACCAGCCCCCCACCAGCCAAGCCCCGCTCTCCGTCCCCCCACCGGCCTGCCAACCGCCGTGCTCACGGCTGCAGAGCCAGCCCCATCCTCCTCCAAAGCGCTTCCCGGGGCCGCTCAGACCTGGCTGATGGTTGATACGCAATGCCCCAGAGCTGGCACTCCTGTAAAAACCGCTCCTGAGCATTTACCTCCTCCGAGCTGCGGGGTTAAAAAGTCTCTGGGTTTTGCTGTGCTCTCACCGGCGGCTGCCGAAGCGGCGCGGGGCCTTCGGGAAGCCGCGGCATTCCTGGGAAGCGCCGGCAGCACCAGCGCCTGCCAGGCCGGCGGCGGCAGGAACGACTGACACAAACACCGACCTGCAATAAAGCTCCCCCAGGTCTGAGTCCGGCCGAACGACAGACAAGGCACTTCTGTTAGTGACTGTGGTAGTGCGAAAAAAAAAATTGAAAAAAAAAAAAAGATACTGATCCTATTGTACCCAGATTTGTATCAGTGGACTTCGCTGATGCCAAGCATTTACCACCCTCACTTCCTGCTTGCCACCCTCGCTTTCCTGGAGGAAAACATGCATTTTAAATGTTTATTTAGAGTCGTAAGAATCTCAACAAATTGTATTTAAATACAAATAAATATCAAAGAATGTTTCTGACAGGAACACCACCACATACCCGATTTGAATCTAGGTATTTTCTAAATTCCTAATAGAAATAGAATTGATTGCTGTTCTGAATAACGCAGACACAGATCCAGAGGACTACAAACGTTAGACCACGCAAGAACAAAACACAGGCTGTTCACAGAGGAATGTAAACGGGTGTTATTGACATTCACAGGGGTACAAACTCCCAATGATACTACTTTTCTCTTTACTCAGGTACCAAAAAACTAGAAAGCAAATATTTAACAGCACAAGGCCTACTTTTGAACAATTCAGGCTTTTAACAACCCATCCATCAGACAGGCAGAGCTCCGTCCCCGATGCTCTCGGCTGGGAAGCGGGACGCGTGCTCTGCCGGGAGGCGGGTGCGCTGCCGCGGGAATACAAACCTCACTTTGCTACGCCAGGGAGCGACACCTGCGTACACAACCAGGGGCTGTTTAAAAATGATTTTCCTCCGTTTGAGACCACTGTTAACCCGCTTGGGGAAGCAATTCAAGAGGTAAAGATTCACCAGTGAGCAGACATTGGGAAAATCAGAGCAGTATCCCCTGGACCCGAGCACAAACATTCTCCAAGGTGCCCCCTGCACACGCAGTCACAGCGCTGTGTGTCCTAAGGAGAAAATGCTGCCAGACAAGGTTTTTTTTCCTCAGATTCCTTAGGGAGAAAAACGTGCCACAGATCAGATGGTTTAAGTGAAATGTCATCCATCGGACTCGCAAATTAAGCACCTGGTGCAGGTCATCCCCCGCACACAGCAGAACCATTTCGCCACAAACGCTCGTGCCACTTTACACCAAGAGGCAACCGGCCACCTTTACCAGCCAGCGAAAACCAGGCGTTGGACTGGCTGGTGGGCAAATGCTGAGGTCATGTGCTTGACAGATGTCTTGGAGGCTGCAGCGTTATTCTCACGCTGTCACATCTGGTTGCTGAAGAGCTACCCCTGATCGCAAACATTAGATATGCCACTGCTGCACTCCGAAGCTCAGCGCAGGCCTCAGGGGTGTGTAAACACACTAATTCCTACATGGGGGCACATACCTACCACCCAAACAACACTGAAAATACCCGTGCTGTGTCATTATCTTAAGGTTGTCACGTCGTAATACCCTAAAGTTTACAAATTGAAATGCAAAATGAATTTGCTTTGGTGCATATAAAATATTGCATGCACAGTTACTAAAAGTGTTGCAAAATCTATTTAAAATGAGTTTTATTGAGATGAAAAAGTTTTCCGTGGTAACTACAGAATGTTAATCAAAACCAAGTGCCCTCCATTAAAAACACGAATCGGAATACTTTTTGTTCAAAAATACTTTAAAAAGTAATCAGTTAAATGGAGTATTTTTGGATGTGCTTTACTCCATACACTGGTTACTGCTTCTAATCTTGCTAATGAATGCACACTAACGAGAGGTTGTCTGCGTGTTCATCAGAGGCTTTGAAGGGAACCTACTTTTCTGAACAGCCTTCAGCTGCGAAGCTGCGCTGGCAGCAAGGAGGACGCAGCAGACCACCGAAGGTGTTAGAGAACACTGCGCCGCGGGCAGCGGTGGGGGGCTCAGGTGGTGGTATCCTTCTCACTCTACAAAGTACAAAAGCATTGGAGGACTCCAGGTATACAAAGCAGTGTGTCTTGCTACCATTATCCATTCATATGCATCATCTTCTAGATTTCCAGGCAGCTCTGGAATAAGGAGTAGTCCTTTTCTTATCCGGTGGTTTGAAGTAAGAATAAACAGGCGCTGCAGGGTATTCCGCATCTGGGTTTTCTGCCATCATTTTCAGTTTGGCTTCAATGGCCTTTATTTTTGCACTGATGCTGGAAAGAGAAAAAGCAGAAGAGAAATCAAGCTTGATCTTAGCATGGAATCAGAGTACAGCAATCCAGAGATTTTGTTGACATGCGAATACTTAGTCACACGAGGAGGGGCTAGGCAGCCCCCACCACTGCATTCACAGGCAGCGTGAAGTTGGGAGGCAGGAATCTACTGCTTAAAGCCCACGCTATTGCATTGCAATCCTCAGCACGGATTTGCTCCTCCAAGATATATCACAGCACCACAAAATAACGGTCCTTGCACCTACTCAGCACTTTCCTGAGGACACTGAGCGAGACAAGTACACAACAAGGCTTCCTACTTCATGTAAAATGATGTCATGTAAAGAGGTCTGAGCATGTGCAGCAGAGCGCAGCTCAGACGAGGCTGCTGGAAGCAGCAGAGAAATGAAAGCCAGACTTCCTCCCAGCTACAAGACCGCTCGGGATGGGAAAACCCCAGACTCTAATTAGGTCAGGAAGAAACATTATTTCAGCATTAGCAGGGTTTATCCCAAAGGGAGAAGCTATCCCAGGTTACACCCCAAATTCCTACGACTTTTGTTATTCACTGTCCTCCATTGGGTACGGACCGAGGAATGTTCCCTTCTCTGCTGCGGCTTCTTGCAGCATCCATCCTCACTAACACAACTCCTTTGCGCCACTGACATAGCTAACAATCTGCACGACTCGAGTCTCTCTGCTCGTTACTTCCTAGCGTGTTACTTCTGAATTCCAAGCTCATTTTATCTGTAGGCAAATTCATTATCCCCAGTCCTGGTTCCTCACAGGGTTCCACTGACAGAACACAGAGGAAAATCACATACCCTTTCAACCAAACCGTGAATTAGCAAAGCAGCACTACGTGCTTTAGGCAAATGGAGGGGTTGGAGAATTTAACCACATCCCACAGAGCAGATCTACCAGCCCTAACGCTGGCAAAAAAAGAAAAAAAGAAAAAAAAAGAAAAAAATTAGTTCTATGTGAAGTACTACACGTGATTTTGTTTTAATATTTTGCCACTACAGAGAAATTCTTGCTTACAGGGATTTTGCTTAATCAAATTAATACAGTACAAAACCTCTCACTGAAATTCATACGGCACATTCTGGCCAAGGGAGCTGGAATGTTACACACTCCCAGTTCCTCTCCTCACCTCTCTTCCTTCCTACTGCCCTAGTAGCTTCACACATTAGAAAATGAACTTCAAGTCTGAAGTGTCCTACATCAAAGGAGTTACTTTGCAGCATGTTGCCCTTTTAAAAACAGCTTTTCTGCCACGTTAAGAGTTTCAGCACAAACATAACACCAACAACTCCAGACCTTACTGAAATCAAAGAAGTTAGTTCCCCGTCACTCCCACAGTTTGGACACCTCTCACCCACCCACCCCATCTCCTACCTTAGGTTAGACTGGGGCGGCTCCGTGCTGGAAGATGGCTCCAGACTGATTGGAAGGATCTTCTCATTTTTATTGTGATCATATCTCTGTGAACAAGAGACCAAGGATTGAAGTCAGCCGGAATTACGAACAAAGAAACATTTGCCCACAGATACACTTTAAAGTCGGATGAGCATCACCTCATATTTTGTGAAGCTTTTGCTAGGAATGATTTTGGTGGCCAAACACTGAAACAAATCCCAACCATAATATTTGTTTAGTACCAACATGGAACGTAGACTCTGATACTGAACACTTCTGTGCATGGTACTATGGATCCTTAAACTTTATCCTGTCTCACCATTTCTTGTTCCCCTCTATATAACGCACGAAGCAAAGATGGTAAATTTGAAGGTAACTACTGTCCTGTATTGCTGTGCTCTTTATACAGACATTGCGCTTGGGTTGCCTTCTGACTCTGCACACGACCGCACAGAATCATGCAGTGCTGGGAGAAAAGAACAGGGGGGAAAAAAAAAAAAAAAAGAGCAGTTCGGAACCACCTCTTTTCTGCAGAAAGCAGTCTGTGAGTCTGTCATCTCTGTGGGCAAAGGGCCCCCCAAACTATTCGCAGTGTTCTGCTTCCTTATTTCGCTTGGCACAAAGTCAGGTTTGTTTTTCAGCAGAGCTGCTCAAACCGACAGTGTCTGGTAAGCCTTGGCCACTCATCTTAAAACTACTTAGCATGGTGCTGGTATTGTCTAAAATAAACACTTGTTACAATAAGCCAAAGTTCTGCGTTGTTAAATCTTTCCATTCATGGATTAGAAAATGCCATGCAAACTGAAGTGATTATTTATGCATGTTCTTCACCATACCCTGGACAGCCAAGCACTGAGCTACCCCGCTGAACTCCCAGCTGGGCAGACACTCATTCCTCTGGCTGAAACTCCTTTTACAGCCTGATCATTCTTCAGGCATCCGGAAGCACGTGGCGCTCTAGTAGCTACAGAGCTAAAGAAAATGGAGACTGGATTTGCGCAAGCTTGGATGTGCTGACAAGAGCCTGGAGCCCTTGAAGCCAATAATTAAAACAACATGGTCTCCTTTAACAAAGATATCTGCTTTGGTTTTTTTTAGCATCCAGAACAGATGCGCTAGTATACTTGATAAGAGAAAGGGTAGAAAGCGGCTTGTAGGATAATCAGCACGTGCTAAAAGCAAACTACCCAAAGGGAAAATAGCAAGAAGCAGCTCACCCCCACCTCCCCCCAAATCCATTTATCTGCAAAGAAAGTTATTAAAAATACTCAATATTAAAAGTATTCAAATACCAGATAGTAAGTAACTGCAGGAGAAAATGCAGTAATTTAAAAAAATTAAAACAAAGACATTCCAGAAGGTACTGCCTAAATTAATATTAAAAATTGATGTTTTATATGACAGAGCAAGCAATTAAAGGATATTTAGCTTAGATGTGAAATATGTTGCTTTAAAGTCAGAAGTAATTAGAGCTGCTGCTACATAAGTGCTCTCAGAAGTGGAACAAAGTAAAAAAGTACTTAGTAATTGGGAATTTCCATGCATCTCCTATCCAAAAAGGGAGCAAAACCACAAAGTGAAGGATTCAAACTTTGTGCCAGTCAGTTTGGGAAAAGTTAAAACGTGGACATTTATAGAAGTAGTCTGTTCACACTGCTCTGATCAGAAACTCCCTTACAAAGAACATCAGGTTATACGGCCTATTGCTACTCACAGCTAATCCAGCACAGTTTAGGTAGACAAAAGTGGTAGATTGTTAATAGTGTGTCTATGAGAGTTATTTCCTAGAACAGACCGAAATTATCTTGGCCAGGCTAAAAACTGGTAAAAACTGTTCCTTAAAGTTTTTCAATTTTACAAATTAAAAGCAATTCTTATTTACACAACAAGCTTACCTTGACTTGTGCATGAGCCCACCGCACCACCAATTTCTTGGAAAGGGCCAGCTTCCCATTGAGACATTGGATCGCCTTTTCTGCTTCCTGCACAGGAAGACAGTTCAATAAACAAACCAAGTCTTTAGTCAAAACCGACTCAGATGTAAAGAGCCTTTTTTCCTTTGTTAATCTGGAAGTACAGCTGTTCTGTAAGTGCAGCTAGCTGACAGCAAAGAAACTTTATCCCATTGTATCCCAATCCAGGAATATCTTTGGAAGACTCCTACATCTGAGTAACCAGACTTTTATCAGCCTCATTGGTTTATTCTTTCACTTATTTTCAGGGGGGGAAATGGGGACAATACCAAACATAGAGGCCACTGGAACAGCATTCCGAGGGAGGTTTATGCTACAGGAGTTTCTCTAGAAAATCCTGTGGCTCATTACAGTGATTACATCTGCCTCATTAACACCTGTCTTACACTCATTCCAGATCCTGCTCATGCTCACTGGGGACATGATCCACTTGGTCCTGTTTGAGGCTCAGCAGCGGAATTGCAGCTTTGGGACACTCCCATAAAACTTGATTCACAGCAGTTGAAGATTTATGTTGCAATGCTGTTCTACCTTGCTATGAATAATTTTCTAGAGCTAACGCACTGTGTCAGGGCTTTTCTGACATCCTTACCAGCAATTGCATAGCAAAAAAGATGAGGTCATACAACCACAAGCAATCTCCAAACACGCTGTTTTTCCTAACTTTTGAAGAATTCTGGCAGAATTACAACAAAATAACTACAACTCTGATGTTACAGGTGAGCACGACTTGAAATTTTGATTTGTAACAAGAGCTAAAACCCCAAATGGACAGGCAGGGACAGCTCACTAGAATGCTGCAGATGTGTCACGTACATCTGGCAGCATCACACAAGTTGGTGTTTGGATTCGTGAATGCACAAAAGTAAAACCAGGAGAACTTCAGAGCAGTTCTGGATTTCAGGTGGTCTGGCAGGCTGATCCAAGGCTCTGTGTGGATCACAGCATCTCCACCAGCTCACTACAAAAGTGGACCAAAGAACTGGCCCTTTCTGATTAGCATTAGAAAGCAGGATTCAGGAAAAGAGCAGAGGAGAAAGGAAATCACTACTGCTACTCCCAGGAGCAGTCACAAAGTGGCTGTCACAGAGTGGAGCTGTCAAGAGTCTGTGGGTTTGTGTACACAAGGTATGTAATTTATCCCTGCCTGTTTTAGCTTTACATTGACATAAAAAAGATGGGGAGAGGAGCCAGTCACTTAAATCAGAATTTTAGATAAAAGCAACATACCTGTTTGGTTTCAAAGTTCACAAAACAGTAACCCCTCGGCTGCCCCTCCAGAGCACCAGACTTGTGAAAGAGAAAGTCAAATTGCTTTACTTTGCCAAACTTCTGAAGGAGTTTGAGGAGGTGATATCTGAAGGGGAGAGAAGACATTTTTATGACGCCTTTCACCATTTTGAAAGTGGGGAGATAGAGAGGAACCTCCCAATCCCCCCCTCCCCCCCTCAACTTCACACTCACTAACATAAGCAGTTGTGTCATACAAATATTCCCAAATACCTGCAGAGGTGGGCGCCCTGTACAGCAACCCCTCAGCACCCACAGTTCTGAGCTGCCGTATCAGGGACTGCTCTAACACCCCGAGGCACAACGCTTCCCTCCCAGCAGTGCCAGCTGAAGGGCATGCAGGAGATCTATTAATAGTTGGCTTTTGGACAATTACGCAATGGCTCCCTACGGGTCTGGGAGGGCTTTGCCTCCTGCCTCACTAAATCACACCTACTTTCAAGCATAAACATCGTGTCTGCCCCTCGCTAGCCCTGACGTGGCCACCTGAAGCTCCATCCCCTGTATTCCTCTCCCTGCATGAGCAGTCCTAACCCACAGACCACAGCACCCCACGTCCCTCAGGATCCTCAGTTATCAGTGCACTGACAACACCACAGCCAGATCATACAAAAACGCAGCCACTCTCCTACTTGCCTTGCAGAGCTGGGGGAGCAGGAAGACAAAAGAATCAAAAGAACAAATCGCAACCAGGAATTGCCCTTTTTTTGCCTGGTCTACTGCCACCAGACAGACCTCAGGATGATCCAGGCCAAATCTGCCAGTGCTCCTGGCTCAGACAGCTTTTCAGCAACATGCACACAGAAGTCAGACACTTATTTAGCCAATTATCTTCCTGCCATCCAGTGGGGAGAGTCCTGTTTCCAATAAAACTGTGGAAAGCCAGACTAAATCTGTCTGCTTAGTATCTAGTGCATGGAGCGACTTAAAATAAGGAGCACATTTGTTGTACAGGCCGCATGTAATCCTGAAAGGTCTCTGCAGCTTTTTTTGGTTCCTGGGATCAAAGTGTTTAATGTCACTAGCTGACCTAGAAGGAAAATGACACCTGTTACTATGTCACTGCCTGACCCTGTCCCTAACATTTAAGAATTGTTCAAGGGTTTAATAAGGGTGTCTTAGTCAGGACTCATCCTCTCCTGATCAGCTGTGCAGCATTCGTTAGCAAGCCATGTAGTCTCAGCCCAGTTTTTCAGCTTGCAAGATAACACTCAGTGCTCTGAAGGCCCACCAGGATATCTCAGAGTGCACATGGAGCACCAGGCACTGGAAAACACCTTGCAAGTCCAGACATGACTGGTCAATAGTGGCCCAAGACTGCCAAATGCACGAGGCACCTTTAGGGACAGTCTGAATAGGAAGGGCAGACAACATTTTTTCCTAATAAAGCCTGATAGGATGTTTGAAAAGGGCTCTAGCCCTTTGTTAAGCTCCAGGAGCCAGGCAAGAAAGTTCCAGGAATGTGAGTCATCTCACAGGATGGGTCACGGTGGACATTCAGGATATGCACTTCTAAAGAGGTGAAGGTGCAGCAAGCGTTCAGACGAGCAGTGCAGAAGGGCCAAGTTATCTCCCAGGGGAATAAACACATTGTAATAGATTATGGAAGGCTTCCTACATCCTTTGGAATACAGACGAAGCCCATGGTCTTCCAAGAGGCCTATGAAGCCTCAGTCTCTGCTCTGAAGGCAAGGGAGACAGAAAAGCAAGAGGGGGGGGGGGGGGGGGGGAAAGGAGCTGGTTACACAGTAGCCAAGTTTCACCATCACACCTCAAGCTACCAACAACCAGCCAGAGATGTACAAGTAAAAACACCAACCTTGGAGCGTATGATGTATATAAAACCCCACTGTTGAACTTTCAGGGCCTCCAAAACATGCAAATGAACCACGGGTTTGTTTCTTCAAACATCTTGCTACAAAAAGTACTTGCAATTTCAGCAGTATGAAAATAAAGTCCTTACCACTTGACCGCTGTTCCCCTTTGGGCAATTACAAAGGCAGTGGCAGGGCAACAATGATTCTCATCGCATTCTGTTTAGCAACAAAACTCTGCAGCTGCCCCGCTCAAAGGAATATTTTATGGTTTGGGTTTTTTTTGAGAACCTCTACATTCAAATAATACTTTCTTAGTAGCAAAACAGTAGTTGTTCATTTAAAACAAATTTCACTAAGAGTCTAGATCCAACCTATGTAATCTATTTTATTTAGAATCTTTAGATGACAGGTGATACAAACACTGTTTTCCAACCACGTGTGCAATTTTTACAACTGCAGGTCACCTACTCTCCATGGAACAGCTCAGAACTGAAGTCTTGAATAACTAAAAGTTTCAGACTGCAATTGTGATTTGTTACCGTTAATATAGTGAGGGCATTAACAGTAACTTGACAAGTAGTTCTCCAAGCCAAGAGGACTTCAGTACTGAAGGAAGACCTGTCATGGAAAACCTGAAGCCTTAAAAAAAAAAAAAAAAGTGAGAACATGTAAAAAGCTTTACTATGGCAACAACTTGGGTTATCCAGAGCTTGGAAGTTACTCGCGCAGATGTGGCCCCACCGTGCTGTGCAGATCACCGCAGCCAACCTCAATTTCCACTTCCTGTCATCTGATGTGAATGCGAGACAAACCAGCAGCTCCCCCATTTCCTTTTCCTCCACTCTTCCTCCTGGCACCCCGAGCGCTATTCAAACACAGGCAAGGCTTCCTCTGAACAATGCTGTCCCAAGGATACCGCAAAGGTACCGGGCCACATGCGAAACCTATTATTGCGAAGAATTTTGCCCCACTGGGAGTCAGTAGGAGTCTGTAACAACAACTTACGCACACATTGTTTTCTAGGTGAGACTCATCAAGATGGGATCCTAGACAAGCGACAGAACAGCCAAGGAAGTTGAACACCCGCTATTACATACCTGTGGAAAATGAATGGTCATTCACAGGCTACTGGAAACTAGATAATACGTATGTATAACTGTAGAGCTGGAAATGAAATTTTTGCCTGTCCAAAATGTTGAAAAGTCCCAACAGGCTTTACAGACAGGAACGGGCAGAGGAGGCAGTCCTACTCCGCTTGCCAGACAGGAGATGTAACCAAACGACGGGTTTTTCCCCCCACAGGATGGGAGCTGAGAGGTAATGTGAACAAACAGTTGTGTCACAGCGCATCTTCTATCCTGCTGTGCTACTGAGGGACAAATGCTGCACCAGGTGATGCTCACAGCGATGGTGAAGGGACTCCACGGATTCCTTGCTCAGTGACACCAAACCCAGAACCAACCATGGGCTGCTCTGCTCGTGCACTGCCGTGGCAGGCCCCACAGCAGGGAGCATTCAGCATCAGAAGTGCCTGCAGACAGTGTCCTATGTCACAGACAGCTGCGAGGTCCTGGGGTGCTTGCTCGCCTCCTTCCAGCTGCCAAGAATACTCCCAGTAAACACCCTAATACTATCTTCTTCCAGAGGCAGAACAATCCTCTAAGCATGCTGGATAAAAGAAGAGAAGTCACCCAAACAAACGCTACTGGTAAGGTGGAATGCCCACCAGAAGACCCAGCACACCCCAGTACGCAGGGTACATCAGCATTCAAGATCCTTCGAGACGCCCATCTGAGTCACAGTTACTCAGTATGTGCAATAACCTCCTATAAGCCACCAACTTGCAGGCTGTAATTTGTGGGCAGCCCAACATTTATAAATTCCTATTACTGCAGCTTGTGCTCAAATGTGTACGTTACCTATTAACTCCCCAGCACTTGATTGCAGCTATAGGTTGCTCTCTAAATGAGAGTCTTGGATTAATTCAAGACTTTCTGAACTCTTTTCTGCTCGAGAAAGTCACAACCAGTTATTAACCCTGCTAACAATTCCATCAACTTCACTCAGTCTTAAACAAATCTAACATAGAAATTGCAGAGGCAACCCTTTAAAAATCAGATAAAAGCAGCAAATGACCAAACAGCTATTTAGTTTTCAGGTATATATGGTTTTAGTCATGTGATTAGTAACCTCAACAGGGGTAATTCAGATGAGCAACTCTGAGCAGAGATGTAAGCTCTTAAGATAAGAAAGTAAGGGTCAAGACCATTTACAGAAACTTACTGACCTGACATAGAACTGCACTCTTTTCTACCCTGACAACGTGTTAAAAGGAACTTCCTCTTTTTTTATTCACAAGGAAATGGAGATTACAATATAGCTTGCAGGAGAGAATAGGCATTTTTAAAGCAAAACCAAAAGCAAGACACAGATTTATAAAGCCTGAAATAAGCAACAAGCACTGTCACTCATCACTGGGCTAATTTAAAGATTTAGTAGCACTTTAGGTTTGATGACACTGGAGAACGAAGCCCCTTGCCCGCGGCTGTGATACTGCTCTGGACACGGTCCCCAGCAGCGAGGGTACCAGGACAGCTGTGCACCACACCCACACTGCTGAATTCAGGCAGCTGCAATAGGCTGTTAGAAACGGAACAGCCTGCCCATGCAAGAAGTCGACTGAAACACACAAAACTCACTTCACCCAAGCTATGAAAACAGTAAATTCTACCGTATAAAGCTGTTACTTGTCTGGCCTAGATTCAGAGAAACAACCTTGACTGAAAGGGTCTTTAAAAACACCACTAATGGTCACCCTGGGAAGTGAAGGATCTAACACATTTACAAATACCCACTATCTTCTCCTCACACTAACCCAGTTTCCTGAATCTTTAAGAACCCAGCAAACAACACGCTCAAGAACTCCTACATCTAATTTCATGTGGTCAGTGAATGTGGATAAACCAGCATAAAGTAGCTGTGGGATAAAAACAGTAATTAATGCAGAAACTACCCAAAGCTGAATGGCTGGAAAGCACAATGCATTAATGATTCCATTTAGAAGCTATTAGAAAACTGCTCAGTTAAGATGAACCGCATTTAGAATAAAAACCTAGCACCTGCACACACACAAAAAGAAGCAGGAAGAAAAAGTATTCCATGACAGGCATATACAATAGTTAATCAAAAGTGCTTGTCTCTTAGAAGTGTATAAACCCCAAACTGATTTTGTTTTGGGTTTTTTTGGTTTTATTTTGGGGTTTTTGTGTTTTGTTTTTTTTTTTTTTTTTAATACAACCTAGTGATTTCTCAGCACACTTTCCAAACGTTGGACAGCAAGTCATATTCCCTTGACAATTTAGCTGTTCAAATGTTTGCTCAAAAGATAATTATCTGTAGTCTGGAGGAAATATGAAATGTATACACACACACATTAGATTTATGCACTTATCCACCATAAGCAGCCAGTCACACCACACCCTACCTCGCTATCAGTTACTCCAGTGAGTAACTCTCCTCTGTTCAACCTACATCCCACTGTTGACACCAGCAAAATAATAAAACAAGGCTCTTGGTCACCCTGAAAGTCTCTAATCTAAAATTCTAACATTTCCCTAGTTTAGAAAACAAAGATGTTTTCAACCCCTGGGCTTCCAGCCCGAGCAGTGGCTCAGACGACTGCTGTATGTCGTAGTTATGCACCTGTCTCTGAACCCCTTAGTCTGGGGGGCCAGCGCAGACACCCCGCATACACCCAACCCCCCGCCACCCACACTTTGGGCCACCTGCTGCCAGGCAGCGGCACCAAGCAGCCACAGGGCCACCCACCAGCACCATGGGAGCTGGGACCAGTTGGCAAATCTGCTGAAGTGGGCGAGCATCACCCCTCACTGCAGGGCAGAGGCAAGAGCTGGGTGTGCTACATCAGCCTGTGCTACCCTCCCGGGCATGGGGACACCCCCAGAGTGGGTCCCCCTCAATACTGTCACCCGTCCCACACCCGGGCGAGCCTCCGGCACCGGGGACCGGAGGGTGGGCAACACCCGGCCCTAAGGCTGGGCCCGGAGGTGGGGGGGCAGCCAGGGCTTGGGGGGGACCCACCAAGCAGGGGAGATGTGGCACTGCCCAAGGGTGCTGGGGTGCTGCTGTAGGGGGAAGCACGGCTCCACTCATAGGGGCAACGAGGGGGGTCGGTACCGCTGCTGGGGGCGGGGGAGCGGAAGGGAGGCGGCGCCCCTGAGGGTCGGGGGAGGCGGGGCCGCTGGCGGGGGGGTACCGGGGAGGTTGGGGGGTGCGGTGCCGCGCACGGAGTCACTCACTCGGTGATCTTGGGGTCGAGGTTGCCGATCCAGAGGCGGTGCCCGTCCTGCAGGGCGCCCTCGGAGAGAATGGAGGCGTTCTCCAGCGGCAGCGCCTGGCGCCCCGGCTCCATGGCTCTGCGGAGGGCACCGGTGAGAGCGGGGAGGGGCGGGGGGCGCGGGGGGGGGACAGACCGGGCCGGCGGGGGGGGACAGGCCGGGCCGGGGCCACACTCACCATGACACCGCGGGACCGCGCAGGCCGCGGCCGCTTCCGTCCTCGCGTAGGCCTCGCCCCGCCCTTGGCGCCGATTACTGACGTAACGCCGCGGCGCGGACCGATGACGTTGGAGCAAACGCGCAGCGCTGCGCGACGGTGAGCGAAGAGGGGGACGCCCGCCCGCCCGCCCTCCCTCCCCTTCGCCGCCCCCGGTGCCCGGCCCGGCCCGGCGGGCGGAGCGGGAAGGCCCGGCCCGGCCCGGCCCGGCCCTCCGCGGGGGGCACCGGGGGGGCGCGCGCGGGCGGGGCCGGGCCGGCGCGCCCTGAGGAGAGGGAGCCGGGGGCGGGGCCATGCGAGTGGGCGGGGCCTTGTGCCGGGGGTGGGACCAGATGGGGCGGAGCATCACCGGGGCGGGGCAGCGATGGGCGGGGCCTGTGCGCACGTGTGGAGCCGCGGGGGTCCCGGGATGTCCGTGGGGTCCCCGCCGCCGGGCTCGGGGGGGCAGGGGTAGTGGGGGCGGCCGTCGTGCCCGAGCACAGGGGTTGGGTGCCCCCGGGACCGTCCTCGGAGCGGCGGAGAGACCGGTCCCTCCGGTGGCCGTCGGCGGCAGCTCCCCGGGGCCGGAGGGGCCTGGGGTTCCCCTCAGCTCTGAGCACAGCAGAGCCGCAGCTGCGATAACGCCTCTGAGCCGCGAACGGCCCAGGCTGAAATAAATCCTGTAAATTCGGGAGATCTTGGGGCTTCAACCCTCGCATGACAGAAATTAAAGTTTCTACTCTGCTGACGTGCAAATACCAGATACTTTGACAAGCTGTTCCCACTTGTGGCTTTTGCACCACAGGCCCGTGCCCCTCTGGACAGCAGCGCGAAGGCTGCACAGATAACGTGGGTACAGGCTGGCTGCCACCGAGCCCCTTCCACCGAATTTACCTGTCGGTCGCTGCAGTACGCCCAGACCCACCCTGCCGAACTGTCACCTTGCCCTGATAGGTACAACAAACACCTGCATCCGTTTGTTTTTAGCACCCTGAGTGGACCGTTTCCCATTTCTCTTTTCCAGGCGAATTGGAGAAGAGCTGTAAACGATGGCCGTGGCACTAAGATGCTCCCGTCATCTGCCTGCCCTGCTTTATTGTTCTTCGTTTGCAGTGACGCGGGGGCTGCCGCAGGCTGCTGCAGGCTGCCCAGCCTCGCTCCTCGATGGCTGCGGGCAGTGTGCCCATCAGATGCTGCTGACCAGACAGCTAGCTACCAAAAAAGGTAAAGGTGGCAGCCTCTATGTTGCCAGAATTTCTTTTCTTACCCCTTTTATCTCTTGTACCAGTACTGGAGGAGTTGGTTTGCCTGACAGTGCTGCAGTATACAGGAAACCTTAACCCTTCCCATGGAGCTGCTGCTGCGCTGGGGCAGTAGGTAGCGATGGTCACAGTCCAGGCTGGAGTCAGTGCACGCAGCGTGACCTACAAATATATTTTGTCTTATGTGCTCGAGTGCTGGGCTGTTTACTCATTAAAAAATGCAGTTACTTCGGTTTAGCTTAGACTCAATTCTGAATCTAACGGGTTTTAATAGCTTCTTTCTGCTTTCTAATGCAACAACTAACTTGTCAGAAATAGAAATTAATTTTATGTGTAATCTGCAGCTAAAGGTAAAGGGCAGAGTCAAGCCAGAGTGAATATCAGTGCTGCCCTAGTCGAGGATATTATCAATTTGGAGGAAACCACTGAAGACATGCAGGCAGTTGTGGAAGCTCTGAAAGAAGATTTCAGCAGAAATCTCAGTGTTAGAACCTCACCAGGTTGGTAGCTTTCTTGTATGATTCTCTATTGCCTTTAGGGTTACCAATCCTAGTAACGGAGAACTCTGATTTTTTCAAAATTTATTTTCTTTTTATTTATTCACTGGGCACCCAGTTACTACAACCTTGACGTCCCCAGCTAAAAACTTCCTTCACCCTGAGCTTGACCAGGAAGAATCCATTTTTGTTAATAACTTCCTGGAAATAGCTTTTGTAAGTGGGAGATGTCAAAAGTGTCTAACTGAACTGTTTGCAGATGTGATGAAGAAGCAGGTTGTCAGCTAATGGTGCAGTAGGGCAGGAAAAATCCAATTGCCATTAAATTAGCCTTTTGGAAATTGCCATCAGGCTGGTGTCTGGCAAATACAAACTTTTTTTGCTGTGCGTCTTTATGGTTAGTGACCTTTACAAGCCTTGTTCACTTAGTGAATTTTGTGTTTTAGGAAGAAACGTGAATATATTTGACTAAGCTACAGTTACTATAACACTCTGAGCATACGTATTTGTAAGTAGTATCGAGTTTCAGGGATAAAATTTAATGTTAAACAATGACCAAATTTGAATCATTCACCACCCAGCTCTGGCAGGGGCACTTCAGTCTTTAATGGAGTTAGAAAGCATAGCTCAGTCTCTTAACTATTTATTTTAACCATAGGTATTTTTTTTAATTGCACTGATAAAGTACTTCTTGTCCCATGTGCCTTTTGGCCTGTTAACATTTTGCAGCAGAAACTAGAGAGCAGATTAAGAGTAGCTCAGGGAGAAACTGAATACTTTAAATTAGGCAGTGTACAACACTTCCTCTTGGGACTTGGGAAAAAAAAAAGAGGGGTTTAAGAGAACACTGCTCAGTTAAAGACAATAGTTATCTTGATTTTTATAACAACATTTTGCTTTTCTTTAAGTTCTAAGAATTAAAAAATAACGTTTTCCTTTTAATTCTTAACAATCTTGCTTAGTTTTCCTATTCTAGTAACAAAAACAAACAACAGTTTTGTTTTCATGTTTTTGTGCTTCAGAGTAGCATTGAAATATTTACCTTGCAAATACCACAGGGGATGCATGAACACAAACAGCACCTGAAGTCTGAATAAACATGTGTTTTTTTCTTTTGTAACATCTGTATTTTGCATACCAGAAGGGAAATGGGACACTGCGTTTTTCTTCAGCATCGCTGTGAACTGCTGTATCATACTGAAACTCCCCTGTGTTTGGTTCTTTTGAGGGGCCCTTGATCACATAATCGTGATGACAAAAGATGGGAAGTTTCCGCTAAACCAGCTGGGTCAGATCTCACAGAAGTCACCGCAGCTCATTATAGTGAACATGACCGATTTTCCAGAGGTAAGGACATGTTACCAAAGGCGTTGGGAGGGGAGAGAATTACTATGGGAGCAAACAGGTTGATGCTGAGCAAAGGAACACTTAGACAAAATCAGCCAAAGCTGGCAGGGCTGAGAGCTCCGCTGGGCTGCGTGTTGCTTCGCGGCTGATACAAAACAGAAGCTGTATTTTGCTGCCGACTGCACAGGGTGAGCGATGTCTCCAGCCCTGCCTGTCCCACGGAGCATGCTGCCTGCAGCAGGACAGGGTCAGACGAGAGTGACGTGCTGCCCCGCAGGCTGCGTCTGCTCTCGGGGTTGTATCCAATAAATGCCACAGTGTGAGGGGTTTGCTCTGGGGACTGGTTTCCCATCAGCTGGATCTGCAAGAGCTTGGTTGAAAAGCAGCGCTGAGTGTGTTGCAGACCAGATGCCTGGATTAACTGTGCCCTGCCAGAGCTCCCCATTTCCCATGCTTTTACAGCACCTGGTACTCTTGAGCACACACATGCTCTCCTTTGGTTCACCTGAGTTACACACATGGAAGCGGTGCTGCATCTGCTCTGTTATATTTATGTCATTTCAGTTCCTTATGAAGACGTGGCCAGGCACAGAGCCACATGTGTAGTTGGAATAGTCTGTATTTGTGCTGGGGACACCATCAAACTCCTCTAAAACTTATCAGTGGGACTGGTGACACCCCCCGAGAGCTCACGGAAGAAGCTGCTGATGTAGCCTAAGAGCTTCTGAAAAGCCTCCTGGGTAGGACTAAGCTGGGCCCGTGCTAAGTGCTGTCACAGGGCCTGGCTCGGGCACTGTGAGGTTAGTGAGCTCCTGCCTTGGCAGCACCTGCAGGTCAGAACCTGAATTAGGTGATTTGACCTGTCCTCTGGGAGAGCTGGATTCCCTTCATTTTCTGCAGGAGCTTTAGTTAGACTTGCCCCTAAATGAGGCAGCAAATCTGCATCCCACCTCAGGATCAAGCACTAGTGGTCCCCTGCAGCGGGCTGGCGCAGACAGAGCGGGGCAGCCGTGCAGATAGGAGCAGTAACAAGCGCAAGGTCAGCTAGTCATCCCGCTCCGGGTCTGGAGGTTTGCCAAAGCTTATCTCTATTTATTTTGCAAAGGCTTTCCCCAATTAATTAAGTCAGTAAAGTCTCAGAGAAGGTCAGTGTAAGGCACTTGATGCCTAAGTGTTTCTTAAAGTGTATCCAGCATGTATAATGGCTTTGAAGAATGAAGGCCCCTCATCAGCGAGTGCACCGAGGTCCCTCGAAGTGCCGGAGCTGAGAGGGCTGGGGAGGTCACTCCATGACTGAGCCCGTGTCTAAGCGGGAGCTCAGGCCCAGAAATGGGCCTGTGAGAAATTAAATATCACACTATACAGCGTTGCCTACATTTGCTTTCTAAGCCAAAGGACCATTTTTCATTTGAACTAGAGCTAGAACTATTTCTCTCAATGCAGTTGTTTTGTACCATAACCGTTCCATGGATAGATTGAACTCTTTTAAAACCATTACAGACATGTGTACTTGATGTCACTACTTACAGCAGAAAGTCAGTACTTCATGGCATTGAAAAGCAAATAAAAATGCCTGAGGAGTCTGGCAAAGAAAATAATCATAGAAAAAGGACATGAGGGGCCAAATTCTATTTGCCTGAGAGTTATAAAACCAAACAAGACTGTTTTTTAAGCACAGCTATTTATGTCATGGGCTGCAAGAGGATGGGGGTAATATTGCAATATTTTCCCCTTCCTCTATCTCCTGCAATATGTACATTAAACAACACAGCTTTTACTGAGCATTTCCTTCCTACAGAGCAAGCACCGTCCATAGAATAACACGTTTACATTCCTAACGTGCTGAGATCATCTTAGTTACATTTTCTCTGCCCTTGTTGTCTTCTAGAGGACAGCAGTTATGTCTTACAAAACACTGGCAGAGCATTTATTTCGTTCAGCGATGTCACATGTCGGAGACCTAAACAAATGCACAGAGCTTTAGTTTGCGCCTCAGTTGACAAAAGCTGAACTTCATAAATACTGTCTGCAGCAGCCTGGAGCTGAACTTAATGATGGGAAAGATCATCAGAAATAGCAACATGCCTTGTAGGAAATGCCGTGCGAGTGCCACAAGGATACAGACTCGCTCGGTCTTGTTGTTGTCAATGTCAAGAACGAAGCAACCTGGCAGAGCGCTGTGAGAGCTCCCGGCAAAACTCAGATTTAACCGTAAAGCCTGACGCTCTGTAAAGGTACACCAGCACCCAGGGAGGGGGCAGGAAGCCTTTTAATCACTCTGCAGTTACCAGGCAAACCTGCGCACCTCACCTTTTAAGCAGAGCAGAGCGTCAGCCGGTGGTGGTGGAGTTTTGAGAAGTTAATCCTAAGTAATAAGCTGTAAAATAAACATAGAACGGGGCACAGGCGCTATTTCTCAGCCAGCTGCTACTGCCCTGATGTAATGTGGTTAGGTTGTAGTGCTGAAGTGGTTAAGTTAGTTAACGTTTCTAAATTGGCACTGTGTGATTTCTAGTGGGAAACATTCAACTGGAATTTTTAAATGCTCAGAATCTTTCATCTCCTTCACCACAGTCAGGCTATGCCTTGGGAATTTATTGCGGTTTCACTCTGCATTGCCTCAAACCATTCAAATAGTTTCAAAGAAGCAAAACAGTTTTCTTTTGTTGTTGCTTCCCTTCCCCTCTCCCCCCCTTCGTGCCCCCCTACCCTGATACCGAGCACGGCCATAGTTTCCCATTCGGTTTGATCAAAGCTCTCTGCACCAATGTAACTTCCTGATCTTACTGGTAACAGAAGTAAATGTTTCCATGTTCCGTGGAGATGGATTGCCAACTATTGACAGAGTTCTGGCATATGGGAATGATTATTTCCTAATTCTCTTTACCTTTTGATCTGTTTTACAGAGCACAGCTGCAGCTACGAAGGCTATAAGGGAGAGCGGCATGAATCTGAACCCAGAAGTGGATGGGACAATAATTCGGGTGCCAGTTCCTAAGTGAGTATTGATGGCTGCCCAAGTTCATCATCATGCAAGGTAACGCAATAGGTTGCAGCGAGTGCCCTTGAGAGGGTAAGCATGTACGATTGCTCTCATGTAGCTGTGTTTCACATTCAGAAAAAAAATCTGAGCCCCTAAAAGCGTCTGGTGGAATCTCTTCCAAGTGTCTGCGCTCTAAGTCACCACATTTTGGCATCTGATGGTTGATCTCATTGTTCTTTATTTTCCCTCTGCAGAGGAAACTTGGTCCTAGCTGGCTGCAGCACTTTGCAAGAGACAGCCAAAGGCTTTTGAAGCTGTTCTGCCTTAATTCAGGGGCTGATTTTTTGCTGCCATGCTGTAAATTCCTTGAATGACACCAACATAGAGCAGCAGTAACGCAGGAGTGAACCAGTAGTATTAGGAGTGAATAGCACCTTGCTGCAGAGAACACTAAAAGGAAGTGATGAAAGAAAGAGGGAGGATATCAGTAGTTTTGACTAAAAAAAAAAATCGACTCCCTCTTCTCGTGTAATACAGATTGTATAACTGATAGCTGCGTGGAGATTTTGGTGTAGGACCGATAGAAAAGCAGGCTGCTCCTGGGCGAGGCCTGGGCTTCGCTTCCCTCACCCATCGCAGGTGTCTCCCAGCCCTTGGACAAGACAGGAGGTGCCCCTGGATCAGTGCTTCAGTTTGGATCAGGAGAGCACTTCCAAAGCGGTCCTGATGATCCTGGCTTAGCGTGCTTCGGGCTGCAGCATGCTGGGGTCCCTGCCTGCGAGCGAGATGGCTTTCAGATGAAGGTAGAGAGGTACCCTCTGGGAGCACGCTGAGGGCACGGCACACGTGTGTTCAGTCTTGGGGACCAGGCTGGATCTTGCGTGGAGCGAGACCTCCCAGCAGCTCTGCTCATACCGTGCTGCGCAACTCGCTGCTGCAGACAGAGCCTGGACCAGGGGCGGTGGCGCTGCTCTGCCCAGGTTTGGGTGGCACAAGGAAAATTCACCAGTTCCTGTGGGTGCTCGGACCCTGCAGTGATGGAGCTGCCTAAATACCGTGGGCAGACGTGGATGCGCATGGTCTCACATTCCGGGCTTACCTGGCACCGGGGGGCTGCAAACAAACACTCCCAAAGGGTAAAGGCGGCTCCGTACACTGTCTGGGCACACAAACACCTTGCACATGCGCTGCGTTTTACAGGCAGGTGACTTCTCAGTGAAGGTGAACCAAGTATTTCTCATGCTTTAGATCTACTTTAAAAAATTCTATGGAATTTTATCTAGCATTTTGATCAGAGAAGTCTAATTGCAGCTTTCCGTTGCTGTCGGTGAGAGGGAGTGACATTATCATTCTATTTGCTGATTTTCTTTTCCCCGTGCTCCCGGCCCTTCCCCCATTCCTCAGGAGAGGAGGCAGAGGAGGAGGAGGGCACCATTATCTTCATAATTGCTGAGGCTCCCGGGTTGCTGCACAGTGGTTTGATTGTTAATGGGCACTTGGGTCATCCTTGAATATGAATTGCAGGGGAGGAAACTCCAAAACTGCAAATCCCAATCTTTGAAAAAATACTGTTTTTTAAACAAATCTGTACGGTCTGTCACTATCTTTTGTGGTGCTGCAGAGCAAAAATGAGTCTTCCGTCCCCAGGGGAGATCTGCCCGGTGTGCTTCCTCATTCCTCCGGTGCATACGAGTTGTTGCTCCTGGCTCCTTCTTCCTTGCTCCTGGCTCCTTCTTCCTGGCTGGTTCACAGCCCAGGGAGTCCTGAGTTAAAGAGGATTTTGGCTTGGGAGACCCACGGGCACCTCCAGTCCCATGTGCTCACCCCCACAACTGGGTCTTTCAAGAGTTTCATCCACTTACCAAAAAGACGAGCAGACAGTTTCAACCTTCTAATACAAAGCAGGGCAGAAATAATCAAATTCTGCTAGAGGCCTCTCTTTAATATTATATCCCTGAATTACTTTTTAAAATTTTCTAAGTTTTTCATTTTCCCAGCTCTAAAGGTGTTTACAAAGAATATATGACAGAAAGATGCAGTGAAATGGCCAGAATTATGGCAGGTGTGCAAAACGAGCAAACGAATCAGAAATGAAGAAACAATATTGTTTCTGCAGAAATTGGTTCTTTCATGAGGGGAAGCACAGTATAAGTAGAATCAAGCCCAAATTGCACTTACCTGTTGTTAAAAACACTTTTTAGTCTGACCTATCAGCTAGACAGACACACGTCATATTTTGCCTTATGCAGGTCCAGGTCCAGCTGGGCTTCAGTGCTTGAGAGCGTTTCAACTGAGCATTTTAAAATGGAGTTTACTTTTCAGTATTTATTCTATTAGTTTAGGTTTTGCATTGCAGTTTTAACAGAAAAAATACACTCCTTTCGTTCGTGTTTACTTCTGCTGCCTGCTAGGATCCTCTCTGCTCCCTAAGGCATTTGCCTGTTTGTGTTGCTAGCACTGCATAGGCAATATTTATTTGTATAAAAAGTATTCTCTGAGGGCTTAAAAATTAAAAAAAGGAAAGAAAACCAGCCATGGGAACATTTGTATTGGTTGATCTCTTGGCCAAATTTGACCTGACCTTGTGCCTTTTATGGTATTGCCTCATTTTTAGATTCATCTTTTTTGGACCCATTGTGTTACACTGGATATTGTTTGTAAATTAGTAATATTTTTACACATGCTTTACTGAAAGCCAGATGACTCATCTGAAAGTTTAATGACTCATTGTGCGCTTTTTTTCCTTTGCCCTTTAAGAAATATGCAAAGATATCTACTATGGGGAGAAAGGACTCAAAAAATTTCATTTGAAAAAAACCCAAAGCTGTTTCTGAGCTGCGTTGCTCCAGATCACTCATCATCAGAAGTCTCTTGCATGCTTTTTGTTGAGCAATATATGTTGCACCCTGTGTTTATCTGCAATTATGCATGCAGAGTATTTAGTTAAGCCTACTTTCCTTTAACTGATCCCTCTCCTTCACAGGAAATTCCTAGCATTTGAGATACAGAAATTACTCTTACCCGCACAAACGTCTTGCGTTGGAGACGAGCCGTGGCCCGCGTCGTGCTCGCTGTGGGTCTGCTCCCGCCGTGTGCAGGGAGAGGAGCATCCAAGGGCTGCGGTGCTTCAACCCCTGCTCGCTGGGGGAAGCAGAAAGAGAGGAGATGTTACCCACGGGGCGGTGTGCGTTTCTGAACGCCCCGGCGTGTCAGTCACCGGGCTCTGTCCTGATCCTGCCAGGGCAGGACCGGCCCCGGGGGAACGGCAGGATTTGAGCCGCTGCCCCTTGAGCTGCAGGGGAGGGCGGAAAGGGCGACAAGCAGGGACCTTCTCCATGTTCCCCACTTCTGGCACCCTTTCCCCAGGATCACTTCACACTTTTTTTGGCTTTAAAGAGGGGGTAGGGGCAATGGTTACTAGACAGAAAAGAAAACATATCTAAAACCAGCTTAAAAGTCCCAGATCTGGGGGCAGGATTAAACAACTGTCCTTAGAAACCATGGGCCTGGCTCGCGTTGATGGATTCCTTAACCAGAAACAGCATCTGCTTGAAAAAGTGTCCGTTTCTGGCATTGTTGGTAGCATTGCTGAGAATTTACACACAGTCTGGCTGGAACATAAAACCCTCTGAGAAACTCCACGGCGCTGCGCAGTGATAAAAAGAAATTGGTGTTAATAAAGACAGACAAGGAGGCATGAAAGCTGTGACCCCGTGCCAAGAAGCATAGGAAATCTGGCAGCGCTGCATAAACAAAAACATTTCCTTAAAGGCTCGGCAGCCCCAAGCAGGCGAGTGATACCCTCAGCACAACTCGCAAAAGCTGAGCAGGAGCAGGGAGGCGAATAGCTGACGACGAGCTCGCTCTCCCACAGCTGAGGCAGCCCTGCTGCGGACTGGCTTACCTCGCCACCCAGCAGGAGATGGGAGAGATTTCCAGCTCCCTCCTCCAAGTTTAGCAGCCAGGATTGACTCCCCGCCCCCCCAAAAAGCTGCCTGAGAATCTGACCTCACCCAGACCTCTGCTTGTGAGCCGGCTTTGCTGGTTTTGCATGTGCCGCGGGACATCTGGCTGGGGAGATCGAACTCGAGAAGCCCTGAAGGCACCGGTGTTGGGATGCAGAGGAAACCACAAGTAACCCCGCTCACTTCTAATTAGGTGTTCAGTCCAGGCTCGAGCCTGCGCTGACCAGAAGCCTCTGGCCACATGTGAAATTCACTGGCTATCTCCCTCTGGCTGTCCCTCAGCCGGGAGCAGGATGGGCCGGGGGGACCGAGCCGGTGCCTACGCAGGGGTACCACGGGCGGGTCGCTGCTCTCTAGGTCTGTCCGCTTTTCTAGCGATCCCAAATTCCTGTAATTACTAACCAGTTCTGGGAAGCTGTGCAATAAAGATAACTGGTGAGAGGCCAGCGCCTCTGCAGAGATCTGCGGTGAGCAACCTGGCTGCCGAGGGAAGGTGTCAGCGCGCGCGTGACTTGCTGGGCTGTGCACAGGCTGGGGAAGGGCTGAGGGTCCACTCGGGCCCCGACAGCCTCCCCGTAACGTGCACCCACGCCGGGGCAGAGCTGGCGCTGCCCTGGGAGCCCTCACCCCACATTTCCTGAGCTCTCTGCAGGAAGAGTCTTGGCCTCAGTGTTTTGGTGACCCAGGCTGTTGCAGCCAATTTCTAAATATTCCTGTGAAATGTTTATTTTGCAATATCTTCTGTGAACAGACAGGCGCTCTCTTGCTAGCGAGTCTCAGTGAGTGCACCGGGGTTTCTCATTCTCAAGGCAGTCTAGAAACTTCAATAGGCATGAAAATAATTAAAATATTATTGTTAAGCACTAGCAGTTGATGTTGACAGTGATCAGCTGTAGGTGCTGGAGCATTACCAGAGCTGAGGTGTCACGTCAGCCATTCCTATGCATTATTCAGATGGCCACACTCCCTCATCACCTGCAGTTTTTAGTTTGGGATGGAAAGTTGAGGATTTTCTTGTGGCACCACAGCAGTAACTGGCCCTGTGTTGTGGGGAAGGTGGAGCTGAAGTTCTCCTGGGCCAAGTTACCTGTGGCTAGCCACGTCTAGCAGCATCCTCTTGTCAAGCTGGGTGTTCACATCATCTTGGTGAAAAAGCCTGGTCGTGATGAACTGGAACAAGGTTGAGTAAAATATAAGCGCTGTAGCTTCCAGATACATAATTCAGTTACAGGGTAATAATACCGAGTTTCAGGAACGGATGAAGGTTTCCTCCTGGCTTTGCAGGATTACACATTTTAGCTCCATCTTTCAGGTCTGGAGCTGGATTTTCCCTCTTTCCCGCAGATGCTTTGGCAGCAGGAAACAGGAAAGTCTGAACATTTCAGCAGGACTTTCAGGCACTGCAGTGACAACTATAAAACAAGTAAGATTCAGTCCAAGTCCCTCAGCATAGGGCTGTGCTGAAAACTTTCTGTTCTAGGCTCAAGACTTCCCTCACTGGGGTACGCTGCCCTGGCGATGCTGCGCAGAGGTGGCCAATTCACTCAGGTGGACCGAAGCCTGATAAAAACATGCCCTGAGCTGTTAAGTGCCTCTGCATCTTGTGACATAGAGCCTCCGCGCAGAGCGAGTCTAGGCCAGTCGGAGGGGTACTGCAGCAAGAGGATTGGATTGCTGCATTTACCTGAACTCCATCGCAGAACAGAAATCTGGCTGGGCTACACATGACACTTTTTCCTTTTGGTGGTTTTTTCTTTCCCCGCACTGCTAGGGTAACGAGAGAGCACAGGGAGAACCTGGCCAAGCTCGCCAAGCAGTCCACCAACAAGTCCAAAGAGGCCCTGAGAAAGGTGCGAAGCAAAAGCATCAACCAGATAAAGAAGTTCAAGAACCAAGTGTCTGAAGATACCATCTGGATGCTAGAAAAGCAGGTAATTATTTTTTTTTCTGCTTCTGCCATATCATGGTGCTTCACAGCTCAGTGGTGTGTTTGTCCCAGCCCTTGCTGACAAATCTCCAGCACTGAGAACCCAACTGAGGAATGTGTGGCCCTGGGCTGGGTTTTTTGAGTTGACAATGGCTGTTGTATTTGCTTTTTCTTTGCAAAATTTGGGGCTTCAATCTCAAAGGCAAATTTATGATATGAACCATTGTAAGCTGACACAGGAAAAAATGTTCCCCGAGAGCTTTCATACTACGAGGGATTGTTGCGCAAACGAGCTGAACTCAGGGAGCAAAACAACCCACGTCCCTAACGTTACCACCATTTACACAGCGCCTGGCCACTGCAAAACAGCTGGTGTTAATGAGGATTGCTCCAGTTTGTTATTAATGAAAAGGCTAGCAAGATTATCTCTGTTAGGAGTTTTTGGCTCCAATTCAGGAAAATACTTAAGCACATGCCTAATTCCCTAAGAGCAGATGTCACTAAAGTCAATTACTTGGGCATAAACTCAGGCACAAGCCTAAGTGTTTTGCTGAATTGATGCCTGTGAAGGCAGACCATTACTTTTTAGCTGTTTGTTTATTAACAGCTAAAGTTAGATACATTGCAAATGCTTCAGGACAGTTCTCTGTGCGCTCACAAAAATAAACATTGATATACAGAGCATTTGTGCAAGCAGGAAAAATGGCCATGCTATTGTAACTGAATCCTGTTGGGAAGGAGTTCTCCCAGAGCAGACAGATGGTTTTCTGTATTTGGAGAGGTAGCGTCTCAAGTCTAATTTTTGCTTGTACCCAAATTTTTCAGCACGAGGAAAGGTCATCGCCATATACCTCAGACCCTGGGAGCGAGTGCATCTTAATCAGTCCTGTAAAACTAGCACATACCCCCCCACCCCCGATGTGCTCCAACCTTTATCTGCACTCACTCAAAGAAGTGCATGCACATTTTGGTCCTGTTTACATGCTTGCCAGAAGACCTGATCCCTGGGCAGGGCTTTAACAAATCACCATTTATTTCTTGTAAAAAGAAATAAACAGATCCATTACTTGGTGTGTGAATTCTTAGCATGTAATAACGCTGCGCTCCTGCTGTTACCTAGTTTGTTTTATAGTGGAAAGGTTGCAGGAGGCAGCGAGATAAGCCCTCTCTTCTCCGGTGCCAACACCAGCAGGTCTCTAACTCTGCCTTCCCCTGAAGTCACTCTCTTAAATAAGGATCTGACCAGGTCACTTGTGAAGCTCAGACAAGAGTTTGTGTTGCGCATCTCTTCAGAGCCTCTGACCAGTCCCTCTTCTCACTGTTCAGATGCAACACTGGCACAGAATCACTGAGGGCTGCTGGGAGCCCCCAGGAAGAGCCAGTTTTTGCCCCAGCACTATTTTGAGGTTTATTAGGGCTTTAGGCTTTGTTTCAGGAGGTAATGTAGTCACTCCTTTCCCTTTAAACTCTGGCATCACTTACCATACGACTCAGGCTTGTACTGTGTTACCACAGATCCAGCAAATGGCAGACAGCACTACAGCGGAGATGGACAAGCTGCTGGCAGCCAAGACCAAGGAGCTGCTTGGATAAGCGCCATCCTGATGGACACACTCCCTCCTCAAGTAAGAACAGGCAGCCATGCACGCCGGCAGCATCCCTGCCCGCAGTCACAGCTTCTGGAGGGCTCTGCCAGACCTCCGGAGCAGCTCTGTGCTTTGGCTGCTCCCATTCCCCACCTTGGATTGTACTGGAGGGAGCGGGGAAACTCCTCACTGTTCTTCATCCAGGTGGCAACAGAACTGGGTGAACCAAGATTAAAAAAAATAAAATAGCAGGAAGGAGGACTGGTGGCTGCTGGAAGGGCTCCCACACAGAAGCTGAGGCACAAAAGGACCTGCCCGTTTGCGCCCCAGCACCTCGCGGAGGCGAGGACCACGCGCAAGGGGAACCTGCGCTGTCCTGCTGTGAACCTTGACATTTATTTTTGCTTAAAATAAAGTCCGAATGAGATGTGGCAGAGCAGCCTTGGGTCAGCCAGTTCCTGCTCGCTATGTCCCCCTGGGTTTACCTGTCCCAAAAGAAGCAGAGCTGCTGGCAGCCCGGCCGCCAGGAAGGCCTGAGGGAGCTCAACACCGATCGGTGCAGGGTGGGCAAGGAGATGGGCTTTGTGGTTCCCAAGGCTTTGTGGATAGAGAACAGAAACCAGCCCTGACAGCATGGCTGTTTTAGCCAGGACCGAGACCAAAAGCCAACACAGGGACTTTCCAAAACCAGCATCTGCCCTCCCTGACCAGTTCCGAAATGCGCACATGAGCCACTAGTACCATATTTTAGGGGGTGGAGGAGATAAAAGCAGAACAGGGTCCTGAGGACATCGTGCAGCTCAACTCCTCACCACCAGCAGGTACTTCCTGACAGCAGCAAGCGGCCTCCCTGCAGCCCTGGGCGATGGCAAGAGGAGGGAAGGTGGCGGCCAGCCCCGCAGCCCCGCTCCCAAGGCACTTGGGTTCAAAGAGCACAGAGTGCTCTGCAGTCCTTAAATAAACAACTCCCAAAAAGTTAGTTTGTATGCAGTGGGGAGGGGAAGGAGGATGAAGGATTTGCTCTGCTAGGGCCCCACATGTCAACAATTTCTCTGCTTTGTGTATTTTGGCCAAAGCGCTTACCATGATAAATGAATAAAGGAAAATGGCGAGCCCAGGGCAGTTACATGGCTCGGTAAATTGCTTTCAGCCGATTATTTATTTTGACATTTATCAACTAGGCTTTTTTTGCTGTTGTTGCAGCCTCAGCATCCCAGCAACAGCCTGAGCTTGAAGAGGGTTTCCCTGGTACCTGCCCCAGAGCAGCAGCTGCTGAGCTGGGTGTTTGTCTGAGCCAGGGCAGGTGGAGAAGCTGCTGCTGGCGCAGGCACAGGCAGGGCTGGTGCTGCCCACGGTGGCTTCTCCGGCCTCTTCCCCGTCTCCAAGTCTTTGAGGTGGTGGCAGGCAGCGGGGCTGCAGGGGGTCATTGCGCGGAGGAATTTCCCCAACTATTTACTTCTATTCCTTACCCCGTAGCATCTCACATGAATTAAAACAGTGGGAAAACTGCACCAGTGCCAGGCAGGGGATGGAGCCACTTGTCCCCAATGCAGCCGTGCCTGGCGCCTTTGGGAGGCAGCGGGAGGGGACCCAGGGCTGGCCAACACCAGTGAGGCAAAACCAGGTGCAAAAATAGCTTTTAAATATGAAAAAAGGCAGAGGCCTGTTCTCTAAGTGGCCGCAGCTGACAGCCCCATGGCAGGGGAGGGTTTGGTGGGTCTGTTTGCATCCTCCTCTCACCCCCCTCCCCCCGTGCTCTGGAGCAGCCACAGCCCCCACACATGCTGCTCTCACCCCTGGGACCAGCAAAGCAGTGCAGGCAGCACGTGAGCCCCCAGAGTGGTGCCACTGCATCCCATCCTGCTCACTGTGGGACCTCACACCACAGGACCAGGGACAAAAGCACCAGCTGCAGCCCCAGCACCTTCCAGCTGCACACAGCCGGGTGCAGGGCAGCATGCTGGCCCAGGAGGCCACCCCCCACCTCCATGGGCCACCATAAAAACTACCCAGGAGAAGAGAGGACAGACACTCACTGTGACTGCAGCCGGCTGGCACCCAGGCTGGCTCTGGATGGGTCCCACTTTGCCTTTTGCTGCATAAATCACCTGCTGCTCCACTCCAGGAGCTGCAGCACAAGGCCTGCCTGCTCCAAAAGCTTCCTCCACCAGCATCAGCAGGAACCTCTCACTTGGCTCCAGCCTGGATTGCACCCAGAGCTGATAAGAAGCTGCAGCTGATGCTGTTGGCGGGAGGGGAAGGAGCTCCAGCTGCGCTGAATAACCCTGCAGGGAAAGGGACCATGGGCCAGAAAACGTGTGTAACGTGGATCTGATGTCAGTGACGCCACTTCGGCCACCAAATGGTTTGGCCTCAGCAGCAAATGCTGCTGGGTGGTTCAGGACAGGGCAGGGGGCGAGGGAGGGCCACGACCAGACCCCCTTGAGCTGTACGGGCCCTGCCGCGCTCGCCGGGGGCCCTCTCCCAACATCATGTGTGGATCTGGGGCACCATCAGGTTCCCACCTGGCAAGTGCTGCCATGGGCTGGTGGTCCCCAAGGGGGTCACGCTCCCGGCACAAGTGGTAGCCCTGTGCACATCCCTGCTCATCGCACCCCCCTCAGAGACCCACGCCCTTCCCAGGGCCACCCGGACGGTCATGCTCGGCTCTGCGTGACCGGTTTGCTCTGAGCTGCTGAACTGGGGCAGCCACACCGGGGAGGGGGTTGGGGCAGGGACTGGGGCGGGCACCAGCCTCCCGCCACCTCCCGGACTGAGCCCCGTGGCCACGGGAAAACGCAACGCGGAGGCGAAAGGAAGGAAAAACTCCGAGGAAGCTGGAAGCTCTCGACATAGTTAAAAACCAACATTGCTCTTCAAAATAGATGTGATTGCGCTCCTTGTGAGTCATCGAGCAGAGACACCAAGATTGCTTTGTGCCAGGGACGAGCCCGGGCGCTGATTGTGTGCCGCCCGGATTTGTATAAAACAGACCATGGATGGCATGTCAGAGTTTACAGCTCGCATACATTTTCAACAGTGAGCTTTGCAAAATGTATCAATGTAATCTCTGCCTCCTATATTCCGTGTTGATTAGACACGATTTCTGGCTGGATTTTCAGAAAGCTCAAGTGCTTTTTTAATCACTACAGAAGCTCATTATTGCTTTCCAGTGACTCTTATGTCCTTCACTTCTCCTTTCAGATTAGAGTCTATAGTCAGATGAATATTGGATGATTTCATTACATACAAATGCAATCAACAGTTTTGCATAAATTTCTCCTCTTTTCTTGAGTTTCAATTGACCTCAGCACCCGTGGAGGCAGGCGCAATACACATGTAAATGAGCTGGCGTTGCTGCAAAGACACGGATGCGGAGAAACAAGATAAACTGTCAGATAATATTCAGGATTTTTAAGAGATCAAAAAATACTTCCTCGTTCAGCCGAGCCGTAAAAATGGCACCTTCAGCTGCCGGGGAATTTGCTTTTGTTTTGCTCAGTGTCTGGCTGTGGACAAAGGCCAGGAGCGGCACCGGCCGCTGAGCGAGAGGCTGAGCAGGGCCGGGCTGGCCGGCAGCGGCAGCGTGGGGATGGAAGTGGGGTGTCCGCGGGGTTCGGGTGGTGATGGCATGGGGCTCCTGCTGCCAGAGAAGCCGCTGGTGGGGTCTGGGCAGACCACAGTGCCGGGGAGGTGCCCACTGCAGCCCAGCCCCCGCCGCAGAGCTGGGTTTGGTGGCTGAGGCCCTGCTGATGGTGGGTCCTGCCATCCCCGGCGCCCGCCCTTGTGTGACCATCTCAACCTGGGGATGCCAAGTTTGTACCCCCCTGGACCCCCGTCTCCTCCCGGGTGGCCCCAAGAATCAGCCCTGCGGTGGGGGCACCTGCCGGGGCACAGGGCTTGGCTGGAGGCTGCCCTCATCGCACCGCACCGGCAGGGCACAGGGGAACCACACGTTCAAAATATATTTAAGCTAACACTCCAGGCAAACAATCAGGGCTAATTTAAACAAACTATAATTAAACATAAAGGACCTCTTGGTAGGGAAGTCAGGGAAAACTGTCAGCGGTTACTTTGGATGCGAAGCCCTTACCTTTAAAAGAATAATTTTTGTGCTAATGTGAGCAATCCAGCACTCCCACACTAGCCTTTGGGGGCTGGTGGGGAAAGAAACTCCTGGGTTTCTTTTGATACCTTTATGTGCTAATCTTCTTAACAGATTTTTAATTAATGGGAACAGAGCACTTTGCAGCCGTGAAATCTATTGGTGCAATTGCCTGGTGGATTAGTACCATTAACCACACAAATTACCTGTCTCCAGGCCGCCAGCCCCACCGGGGAGCTCCCCATGCTGGACACACTGAGTGGCCCCATTCTGAAGCAATTTTGATAAAATAAACTCTCTAATCAGGTAAATAATTCCATAAGGGAAATGGCTGCCTTCCCGCAGCCCCCCTCCAGCGGGACCTGGCTACTTTCAGGGGAATGCAACATGCCTCCAATTATAGACAAATCTCCAGCTCAGAGTCCGTTTGGGAGAAGCCCATGGCACACGGGACCCCCTCGAACCGCAGCGGCCGAGGAATTAAGGCATTTAAGCTGTCAGCCGGAATCTGGCCCGGCCCCTGATTACCTGGGGGGACGTGCGGCGTATTTAGGTTCATGTCCGTTGCAATTTCCTGGCCCCCAGCGTTGATCCCGAATGACTCGCGTCCGTGTCAGGTTCCTGCCCAGGGTCCCTCCGACACGTGGCCCCGGGCTCGGGGACGCCGACCTTTGGGCAATTAAGGACATCCAGGCCGGCCTGAGCCTGGAGAATTGGAAACGTGCAGCTGCCCCTAAGAGCCGCTGGGCGAGCAGAGCCGCCTGCACCCATCTCACCACAGTGCTCGGCAAGGCTGCATGGCTGCACTGGCTGCCCTCACCACTCCTGATGGGTGCCTGGACCCTGGGGTCCCTTCCCAGCCCTGTCCATGGGTTTCCAAGGTCTGCTTTAATTTTGGACCTAAACCCGATGGAGAGTCCCACGGCTCCCCTCTACTCGGACCCTGAGATGGGGATGTGCCACCCCAGGGATGTTGTTGGGACCCACGTGCGGCGGGGACAGTGGGGCACAGGGCACCCACGTGGTGTCACAGGGGGATGCACAGCCCCAACACGCCTCCCACCACTTGCTGAAGTGGGTGCCCAGCGTCCGGGGCTCTGCCAGACCCTTGTCTGAGATGGCTCCAAATCTGCCGCACCAGCCAGGGCAGCTCTCCAGCCTTGGTCCCATGCCTGGGTGTGATGGGGACAGCCTGAGAGGCCGTGACCTGGGGGAGTTAAACCCCAGCAGTGACACGCTGATGCCCAGTGCTGTGCCAGCACGGTGGGGACGGCCATGGGGGGAGGTGGCCTTCAAGCATTCCCTGAAACGCTCGGGTGGGCGATCCCTGCACTGGTCCCTAGGATGAAGGAGCCCAAAACATGGGTGGCACAGGGCTGCTCTTCCCCCTGCGAAGGGAGATTAAAACTCCCCCTCCTTGGCTGCCCCCATGGCTCCTGACACGGGGAGCAGAGGGTGATCCATGGGGCCGCTCCAAACTGGAGGGGCCGTGTAGGCGGCCAAGCACCCCCGTGGGCAGGGCAGACCCGGGTAGGAGGGCTGGGGCGCAGGAGCCGCCTCACTGCGCGGTGCTGGCGAGCGCGGCTGGGGAACCCTACACCACGGGTAATTGGCATCAGATGCTCCCTGACCTGCCGCATCCACCGGGAAGCTGGAAGCATTTATTTGTCTGAGCCAGCGGCTCTATCTGCGTGCGGGAGGCGTTGGCGGTGGCGGGGCTGGGCTCCGAGAGCCTAATGAGTCTGAGCTGAAGATGATGAATATGATTGCTGAAAGCGCTTTCCTGAGTCCTCCTTTCCTGGGGCTCAGGTTACGAGTTCCCAGACAGCCTGTCCAGCCCCGGCTTTTCAGCTCTGATTTGTAGCCCCCCAAACAGCGTCTGTCAGCTCCCCGTGCCAGAGGAAACTCTGGGTCCTCTGCCGCCATGCCCGATGGAGCTGGGGAAGGGGCTGCCAGCCCTGCTCGGTCATAGAGAAGAACTTCGCACCCCGGGCTGCCCCACTGCTGCCCTGCTTGGCCCTGCACCCCCACAGCCCCCCTGAGCCTGGGACAGGGCAGACCAGACCTGACCAATGCCCCGTACAGGGTCTCCAGCTACCAGCATCTCCTGTGCCACTGTGCTGGATTGAAGTTCCTGTGGTTATTGGGGACCTTCCCCACAGGGGACTTGTCACCAGTTGCCTATTAACCTTACGGTAGAAAAACAGGGGGGTTGGCTTCCCTGTTCTCTGCCCAGCCCCTGCAGCCCATGGTCAAGGGCTCACCCGCTGAGCCACGTCCCACCCGAGGAGCCTCTCAGGATGCGCAGGGGTGGGTTGGGCCCGGGATGCAGATCCCCTGGGATCAGGGGACATGCTCCTCCCAGGCGCGGCCACCCCCGGAGCACCGGACTGAGGAGCCATGGGGGTTCTTGGCTGCCCCACGGCTCTGCTCCCCACGCAGGGCTCGGGAAGGCTCCGCGCCAGCCCCATGTGGCATTTTGCCTGCCCGGGGTGGGCTCCCTGAGCTGCCACCTTGTCCCCCACTCCACGGCTGTGGGGACACAGCCTGGGGTGACCCCATGGCTCCAGCACCCCTGGAAAGATGGGGGGGGGGAAGGAGTTTTGGGTGCCAACCTGCCCCAGGCTCTCAGGTCCCGCTGCTCTGCCCCGGTGGCATTGAGGCTCCCAAAGGCAGAGTCACCCCAAACCCTGGGGAAGGGGGTGCCGGGGGACCGGAGAGGGGCTGTGGGGCAGCCCAAGGCAGAGCAGCTCAAGCTCAGTGCCTCCCAGTGCCTCCCAGTGCCTCCCAGTGCATCCCGCAGCCCCAGCCGAGGCCGCGCTGCCATAGACGGTGTTTTGCTGCCTCCCTACGGGAGGACGCGCCGGCAGCACCGGCTCCTGCAGCCCCGCCGGTTCCTCCGCCGGCACCGGGGCCTCGCCGTCCCCTGCCCCGGGATGTGCCCAGGGGGTGCCCTGGACGGGGTCAGGCCACGGCCGTGGCCTCTCACCAGCGCCTCAGGCCTTGAACCGCGCGAGCAGAGCCGCTGCTCCGCCGGACGGGCTTGGGGTGCATCCGAGCACGGCTCAGCACACCCCCAAAAATGCCTTCCCCATCCTATTTTAAATTGGAGCAAGACCCCCGTGGCAGCTCCCGCGCCCGTCCTGTGCCAGCACATCACCAGGGCGGCACCAACAGCCCCGAGAGAGCCGGAGATGGAGCAGGGCCACGGTCGCGTGTCCCCTGCACTGGAGGGGGAAAGAAAAAGGAAGCAAAACTCCAGCGATGTCTCCAGAAGGAGGAGGGAAGCTGCGAGAGGAAAAGGGGCAAAGCCGCAGCCCTGATGCCTGCGGCCGCTGCTGCAAAAAGCGGAAGGGCAGCACGAGACCAGAGCGGGGCTGGCTGAGGGGAGCTGGCCAGGAGCATGGCATGAGGCACGGCAAGGCCCTGGCACCGCACGGGAGGAGAGGGGATGGCCCTCGGGCATCAGGACCTTCTTCTGTCATCCCTGAGAAGGTTTTGGGTGCTCAGGGCTGACACCCTCCAGCCAGAGTCCCACCGGCAGCTGGCTGGCGAGGAGCACTCCCAGGAGCCACGGCAAGGCCACGTCCCTGCTGCTACCCTGTGCTCGGAGGAGCAGCAGCCACCCATCCCTACATCTGCCCGGCTCTGGAGAGGCTCTTGCTCTTCCCAAACCTGCTCATGTGAGTTCATTTTCCCGGTGCAGACTCTGGGCTGTTCATGCACTTTGGGAACTCACACGTTCCATCCCCGGCTCCGTGACTGGTGACAGCGGGGCCACACAGCAGGCCATGATCTGGGGTCTAGAGACCCGAGGACACCCCTTGTACCACTCACCACCCCCAGCCCACCGGCAAGGAGGAGAGGGACGTCTCTGCTGAGCCACCAGACATGGGTGGACCTTGTTCTCAGCCTGTCAATGGCTGGTGCGCTGCTTGGGGCGAGGGCTGCCGGTGCCACTGCCCCATGAGAGCCTCCCCTCACCCCTCCAAGGGCCTTCCTCAGGCCGGAGGAAACCTTTTCACTTGTCTGCTTTCCTCCTGCCTTCCCCCAGGACGTGATGCACACGTGGGGCTTGGCAGCACCGTGCTGGAGCTTCCCCTTGCTGCTACAGAGCAATGTTGGGGTGTTTGCTGGCCAGACCCAGCGCCCACATTGCCAAGCCCGTGGCAAACCCCTAGACGTTCCTGCTGTGCCCTGGTGGCCTCATGCTCACGCTGAGGGAGACTGCGGGGCCACAATCCCCCTTGCCGTGCCCAGGCAGCACCGCCCGCCCTTGCTCTGGCTCATCTGGGGACCCGGAGCTGGCTCCCATCGTGGGACATGAGGACAGACGTCCTGGGCTGCAGCTCAGACAGACAGCCATCACCATGGGAAGAGGTTTGTGGGCCGCCAGGGCTGGCAGCGGGGAGGTCGGTAGCTGCTGGGTTTGTGCTGAGCAGCCCAGTGTGGCACCGAGTGCCTGGGGCGAGGGGTCGGGTACTGGGCGAGATGCCAGGAGTGGTGGGGATGCACAGGACAGCCAGGCCACCCCCCCTGCCTGCAGCAGCTCGGGGGCAACCCCTCCACAGCAGCCCCTCGGTGGCCCTGGCGAGACAGCCAGCCTTGGGGCTGTTGCAACCGTTTCCCGTATTGTGCAAGCGAATGATTATTAAAACCTGACAAGAGGGAAGGGAGCGGAGCTGCGAGCACGGGAGCGCTGCCGGAGCCAGGACACCCCCAAGGGCTGCCGGGCTGGCCCGGGGAGGCACAGGGTCTGCCAGGTCCCAATGCTGAGGCCAACATCACTGGGAGTTGGGTGCGGGGAGGGAGGGGGAAAGGTTGGAACGGGTGTTGGTGGAGACAGAGGGGAAAGACGCACACCCGCAGGATAAATCGCTTTGCTCTCTGCAGGGCTGTGGCACCATGGGGCCGGTGGTGGCAGTGGGGGGTGGACCCAGCGCTGGTGAGTGTTTGACACTGTCCCCCCCACGCTTCTGCTGAAACCATCCCGACATCTTGCCAAAATCCATCCCTCCGTGCTCAACCGCTGACCTGCCGTGGCTTTATGTTTGGTGCCCATCCACGCGGCTTGGCCGCTCTTCCTCTCAGAGGCCGGAGGCCAGGCCAAGCGGCTGGGTGCGCAGTGCCTGGAGGGATGGCACTGCCCACAGGCAGGAGCAGCAGGCAGGAGCAGCAGGCAGGAGCAGCACGCGCTGACCCCACCAACTGCGCACATACAGCAAAACCTGCCCCTCGTTTCCAGCGTGTGTTCGTCACTGGGAGGCACCCGCTGTCCCCACCCTACGAGGGTGCATCCAGAGCCTGCTGAGCTCATGTTTGCATCGTGGCTGATGCATTTTCCCGCTGAAGCTGGATCTGAGGCCCTTGTTCATTTTTGGACACTTGTGAAGGCCACGAGCCCTGCGGGGACAGCCCCTCCCTGCTGCTGGAACCCAGCAAAGCCCCGCAGCCTGAGCCCGGCTCCCACAGTCCCGCTCCTGCCCCGTCCCCACCGCACAGCCGCTTTCCACGCCGAGCACAGGAACCGCGCAGGAACCGCGCAGGAACCGCGCACCCCCCGGCCCTGCCGGGGCTTCCTGCCGCTCTGCAAGGGGGTGACAGCAAAACCTGAGATAATCATGAAACACGCCCGGGCCCGTGCCGGGGTCTCTGCTGCTGGTGCAGAGCAGCACAGGATGGGGCGAGCAGCCACAGCCCTGGGGTCTGGATGCCACCAGGCTCGGGGACATCCCCGGCAGCCGGCCCAGCAAGGCCTGGAGCCCATCGTGCTCTCGCTCACCCCAGTCATGCGCGGAGCCTCTCCCGGCCGGACACACTCCCTGCGGGGTGGCTGGTGCCTGCCTGGCCTGGGCTGGCCTGATCCTGTCCCCGCTGTCATCAGGCTGGCGCTGGGGGACAAAGCAGCCAGGCAGGAAACACCCAGCGATGGTTTCACTGATAAACTCAGCTTTTCTGGCTGTTGGTGCCTGTGGGCAGCCTGGCTCCTGGCGCCAGTCGGGCAGTGCTGCCGGAACAGCCTCTCACAGTGGGTCAGAGGGAGCCAAGCCAGGCCCACAGCCCACGGTCACACTGTGGGGATGGTGCTGCTGCCCGAACTGTAATAGGGTGCCCCAGGGCATGGGGACTCAGGCAGGTGACTTTTGGATCAGGGGATGTGGGCATGGGGATCCTGGGGACCAGGATGTGGGCAGAGGGATGCTGGGGGACGTGGGGACCAGGGCGTGGGCATGCAGGGGGATGTGAGGACCAGGGGGACATGGGGACCAGGACATGGGCATGGGGATGCTGGGGGCGTGGGGACCAGGGCGTGGGCATGCAGGGGGACATGGGGACCAGAAGATGGGTATGGAGATGCTCGGGGTGGTGAGGACTGGGAGGGACAGCGGGGGACCTGCAGATGGGCACGGGGCTCCTGGGGGACACGGCGCTCAGGGCACGGCCGGGGCCCCAGGGGTGCCCACGGGGATCCCGAAGGGGGTGCGTGGGCAGGGGCAGCCCCCCCCAACCCCGGCGGGCCGGGCTGTGGGAAGGCGGCCCCTCCCGTCGGGGGGCGGGAGGAGGTGGGGGGGCGGGAGGAGGGGCGGCGGAGCGGGAGCGGCGGCGGAGCTGCCTCTTGCCATGGGCGGTGGGTGCCGGGCCCGGGTCCCCCCGGCCGCGGGACTGCGGCTGCTCCTCGCCCACGCCGTGCTGCTCTGCGCCCCCGGGAGCGCCGCCACCGACGGCTCCGGTACGCGGGGCGGGGTGGGGCGGCACCGGGAGGGCGGGCGGGAGACCCCCGGGGGATCCAGTACCGGGAGATGCGGGGGGGACCTGGTCCCGGAGGGTGTAGTACCGGGGGTCGGGACGGGGGTGGGGTCGCCGGGAGTGATCGGGGCGTTTGTCCCAAGCCCCAGCGTTGCGGGACGGCTCCGCGCTCCGGGGGGGCCCCGGGGGCGGGATCGCGCCCATCGCCCCGAACTGGTCCTCGCCTCGCCGCTGGCGGGACGGGGCCGCGGGGCAGGCAGGGCAGGCAGGGCAGACAGGGGCAGCCGGGCGGCCGGGAGCCCCGAGGACACCGCCTGGGGCAAGAGTCCCCGGAGCTGCAGAGTTTGGCCGGTCACGCCTGACCGGAGAGTAAAATCACCCGTGAAAAACAAACTTCCCCTCTCCCTCCCGCTGCGGCCGCGCAGGGACCACACGCAGAGGCTGGAGGAGCCGTCACTGGCCCGAGAGTGGCCGCACGACAGGGCTGGGCTCCCGCCAAGGCCACCGCTGAGCCCCGAGCCAGGACGGGACTGGGGCCATCCCGGGGTAGCCCTGCCACCGGGCTGAGGGCCAGCACCCCGGCTGCTCCCTGCAGCCTCCCCGCTGGGACAGGGCTTCTCAAAATGAAGGGGACAATATCCATGAACGCTGGTGGCCAGGGCCCTTCCCCGCGCTCCCCAGACACATACCGGGTGAAACTGCAGTTTGGGGGTGAGGACGGAGGGCTGGGAGCAGCAGGGATGGCTCCCATGGCCTGAGCCATCGTTTCGTTCCCGTGCCCACGTGCCGAGCGGTTCACATTGGGACATAAACCCACATCTCGAACCCCGCCAGCTCCATCCCCAGCCCCTACAGTGCAGTTTCCTCCAGGTCCTTAATGGGTCGTTGACTCCAGTCCCTCTTCCGTGAAATGACCTTCCTCCCTGCAGAAAAACACCATCCCAGCATGAAGCTCGTGGCACTTCTCAGGTTTTACAGTTCCTCACTAAAGTAATGTGCTCAGCAAAACCAGCCCCAGCACATGGGCTGCATCCCTTGGCGGGGCTCCGGCCATCTGCGCTGCAAACGGTGTCTCCGACAGCCCGCTTGGGTTCACCCGCCGCTACGGGAAGCAAGGTGCCCAAACCCGAGAGCCCCCAAAATGGGCACAAGCTGAGTGTGTGGAGCTGAGCAGACACCCCCCCATTGTGGGGGAAGCGGGACCGTGGGAGAAGTGACCTGCACCAAGCGGCTCTGGGCTGAGCAGGCAGAGCCAAGTGCCGGAGCGGGGCACGTTGCCCTTCCCACCGCCCGCGCTCCCTCCCTGTGGCCGTCCTGCTGGGAAAGGGGGGACCTCTCTGTGCTGGAGCAGTGGGTCCTATGCAAAAAGAGTGACCCCGAGGTGGGGACTTCCCAGTTTCGGTAGCATACGTGTCCGAAAGGGGAACACGGCCCGGGGTTGCAGCGTCTTGAGGCCCCGTGGCTGTGGCTGTGCCTGCTCTGCGGGGGACTCCGGGAGTCGGGGTGCAACCCGGAGGGAGGTGGCAGGTCTGGCTGCTGGGGACAGCGGGGTTGGGTGCCCCCAGCATGGCCAAGTCACCCTGCAGCCCTCCGGGCTGGTTGGCCTTGGGCTGGAGGGGCAGAGCAGGAGCAGCCAGAGCGAGTGCTGGAGGAGGAGGGCTGGTGCTGGGGAGGCAGCTGGCACCCCACTGCGGGGCCCGTCTGCACGAAAGGAGGGACCCCATGGGATGGACCTGGCTGTCACCCACTGGGCTGGACCACAGTGGTGGGGACAGGCAAGGGACAGCCTCTGTGTGGTTCCTCCTCCGGCTTGGCCATCTCCCGGCATGGATCTCGTCTCCCTGAGAAGCTCCTCCTGGGGGTTGAGGACAGCCAGGAGCCACCTCCGTGTGTCCTGCGGGGCACAGGACAGGGCCTGGAGACCCACTGGGGACCCACTGGGGACCTACAGAGAACCTGCATGCCTGAAGCAGTGGGGACAGACGCACACTGGGATGGCGATGACGCAGTCGTGACCAACCCCTGGAGCTGACTGCTGCACGCCAGGATCAAAGCAAATTTCACTACGTGGGGGAAAGAAAAAGTATACCTGGGATATACATGAAAGGACGGCTCTCTTCCAAGCCTTAATTAGGGAGGGAAATATCTGATTGAGGAATTCGGGGAACTGCGCTGTGCCCCAAGGTGCTGTCAGCAGAGCGACCAGGCTCCTGCTCCTCCCCAGTGCTGTGCCAGGAGGACCACAGCCTAATCTTGCCCTTGGAGACCAAATAACAGAATTTGGCTTACTCTGGGATCTGCTTCCTTGGTGTTTGCTGCTTAGAGAACTTCTACTTGACTCTTTGCTGGCTGGACCTTGTCTCCGAGCCGTGATGTTTACTCTCTGTAGAATTTTCCTCTGGCTGTGAGCGGAGCCAAGCTGGTCCCATGGTATTTCTCTGTTTTCCCCTGCAGATATTGCTCTTGGCTCCTGGCTTGCCTTCAGGGGTGTAGTTTTGCACAAGTGTTATTGCAAAATAAACCTGACCGTCCTCTCCACAGCCATTCCACAGTTCACACCGTTTCACCCATTGGCAAATGGGAGGTGTGGCAGCACCCAAACATCATCTGCCTTGTGGTGTGTGGCTGCAAAGCGGGGGGCCTGCTGCCACACCGAGAGTCCCAGGGCTGCATCACCCCCTTCAGCCAGTCCGGCTGCCCGCCCGTAGCCCTTCCTTGGGGCTGGCAGCTGGGCTCAGGTGCAGGGAGGAGGATCGCTGAGCCCCACGTGGTGTGCAGCTGCGGCCCTGGCACGCTGCTCTTGCTCATGGTGCCGCCGAAGTGGTTGCAGATGACAATCTGGCTGCACTGCCTGTGCTATGAACAGCTCGTGGGCCCGAGGAAACCTCCCTGAATCAGAAAAACAAGTGCGTGAGCCTTTCATCATCTTCAAAGCCTGCGGCCGCGGAGCCATGTCCCATCAAACAAGCCTGCTCCAGCCCGGCCGTGATTCACCCCAGGTTGCTTTGGCTGCGGTTCGCAGAGCGGATGTTGTCCCCGAAATCTGGCATTTTTCAGCAGTGATGGAGCATGTTCACCAGCTCTGCCGTCACGGAGGGGGCTGTGCTCCAGCGCGGAGGCTGGCAGCAGCTTCCCCCACACCTGGAGCCATCCCGGCGCAGGATTCCTGGCCGGGGTGGGGAGAGGCAGGGAGCCATGGCGGGAGGGAGGCTCCGAAAGGACGTGAGGGGGTTGCTGTCGCGGGCCAGGACACGCTCCGTCCCCCTCCTGTCCTTTTGGCTGGAACATGCTGGTCCCACCCCACCTCCGAGCCCCCGCGGCGCTGACACCGCCGTGAACCGCAGGAGGAGGCAGCTCGGCCAAGCCCGGCGTGCTGCCAAACCCGCCGTGGAGGAGTGCTCAGCCACGACACGCCATCGAACCCCGCGCCGGGGAGATCCCCGGCAAAGTAGTGAACTTCTCCTGGCTCCCCACGTCAGCTGGAGGGATGGGGCAGGACATGACCTGCCAGCATGCAGCATCCTCCCAGCCCCAGGCTGCGGTGCCCACGGGCATCCCCGCATCCCCCCGGGTTGCACCAGGCACGGCACGGGGCTGCACTTTTAGTTGCTTGCAAAGTTTGCAGCAGAGTTGAGCGTAGAGCTACCGACGCAGGAATAGCCCGGAGGATGCACCAGCTGCGCTGCAACATGGCTCCCTTTGCAAAAGTTCCCATCTTGCAAAAAACCGAACGGGTGGTCTGACCTTAATTTGTCTGAGATAAATAAGAACCTGCCTGCTGCCTCATCTGGATAAATGAAAAGATCTGAGATGAAAGGGAGTCTGATGGAAGGGCTGGGAGCTGAACGCGTCTTTGCAAGCCGGCCCCTGTGACGTGAGGGATTTGGGGTCACAGGGCTGAGTGCAGCTGGGGCAGAGCTGCCGGCCAAGCCCTGGGCTCCTGGGCAGCCCCTGCCCTGCCCCGAGCATGTGGCTGCCTGGGAGACTGAGCAACTTTGCAAAATTAGCCTTATTTTTCAAAGATGTTAATTTTTAGCTGCAATTTCCTATGGAAAAAATGTGGTTTCTATTCTGCATGCCTGTCACTCCACCCCAGCATTGGAACCTGTTCCCAAATTCCAGAAGAATCTGAACCAGGTCCGGCGGGGGCCTGGTGAGCTCATGGAGCACATGGAGCGGCCGATGGTTGTGGGAGACCTTCCTTTATCAGCCATGACACCGGGCACACCGGGAACGGCTCTCGGTCCCTTTTGGTGCTGAGGACACGCTGCCCGTCCCCATCCCCGCAGCCGGTGGCACCGGAGCTGAGCACTGTGTGTCAATGGCACCCCTGTCCCCAAGCGCTGTGTCCCGGTGGGGGTGGTGACCGCTCTCCTGCGGATGCACCCCGAAATCCTCAGCCGGGGGCGTTCCAGGAGGTCTTGTCTCTTGGCACTTTTATTCTCCTGGCACAAAGGCTCCATCCTGGGTCTGCGGGGACTGACCCAGCGCCGTGAGGCGTTCAGGAGGCAGCTGTGGCAGAGGACATCTAAATTTCCAGCCCGGTCCCTGGGCTAATGAAAGGCAGAGGGGTCTCCGGCCACCCCAGATCTTGGTTCTCTTTCTCCCCCGAGTTTTGCTGCTCTTGGAGGGGCTGCGAATGGTGGAATTACAAAGTCCCTCAGGGCGGATTGGAGGGGCTTGGTGCGGATGGGTGCCTCGCACCACCCCAGAGCCGGGAGCTGCTTTATGTCACGGGGGGTCTCCCTGTGTCCCCCGGGATCCCGCTGCCAGGGGGCGGGCGGGAAGGGGCCCTTATCTCGCGCCTGCAGGCTGGGGCACGAGGGCAGCGGAGGAAGGGGCCAGGCGGGAGGGAGCTCAGCCATCGGCCCTTTTCATCTGCTCAGGGCTGTGAGGGCGGAGGAGCAGCTTGCCAAAGCAAACTTCAGCCCTGACAATTGCCATTATTATTAACACTGGTGCTGTGTTTGTGCTGCTTTATCCTGTGCTGGGACTCCAGGGGCACAGCAGCCCCCTGTGCACAAGACTACAGCCCTGGCTGTGCAGGACACCACCGTGACGTGGCCCCGTGGTGGCACAGGGCACCAGGCAGGGCACGGCCCTGGCAGCAACAGCCTGAGCTGGGTCTGCGGCTTGCAGCACCCCTCAGTGTGTGGCTGCGAGTGCAGACAGTTCCTTTGGCAATCCTGGGTGTTTCAGACAAAGCTAATTTCCACAAGGAAGGAGGGACAGTGCTGAAGCGATGCTCTGGCCCAAAATACCTCTCCAGGGAGGTAAAAGCTGAGCCATAATATCTACTGCAGGCCTGGTATTGCAATGGCCAGGGCAGTGCTCAGCTCCTGCACCATGTTGCTGACACCAGACTTTGGGACTGGGCTCACGGAGGCGGCTGGCATCAAAGCACCTTGTCTCAGGGGAACCCCCCCAGGGTGCATCCCCCTGAGCTGCACCCGGCTCGGCTGCGTCGGGGGCAGCGTCACCCCATGAGGAGCCGGGAGCCACCGGTCACAGTGACACTGTGGTGGTGATGTGTCTCTCTCCCTGCAGTGAATCCCTGTTGCTATTTCCCCTGCCAGCACCAAGGGGTGTGTGTGAGGGTCGGCCTGGGAGGATACGAGTGTGACTGCACGCGGACGGGATACTTCGGGGCCAACTGCACCTCCCGTAAGTCTCTCTGGCCCGCAGGACCGCTGGCACCTGTGGGTCCTGGTGCGGCACACTGTGCCTGCAGCACGCGCTCCCACCAGTGGCGACAGCGCGGGTGAGCCGGGGTCGTTAGCGGGCTTCGTTAGTGGGATAAGTGATTTACCTGGTCTGTCTCCCCCAGCTGAGCTCTGGACACGCCTCCACAACCTGCTGAAGCCCAGTCCTGCCTTCTACCACTTCATCCTGACCCACTTCAGGTGGTTTTGGGACATTATCAACAGCACCTTCATCAGGGACACACTCATGAGGCTTGTGCTCACAGGTAAGGGGTTGGAGCGGGTCTTGGGGTGCAGCAGGACTTTGGGGACTCCCCCCAGGCATCAGCAGAGGTGCAGGTAGCATGGCTGCAGCAATGCTGAGCAGCTCCCACGGGCATGGTGGGCACCAGGCTTGAGTCACCTCACTGGGAGACCCAGGGAGGTTGTCACCCCCTCACCCCATCACCCCACCACCCTGCCCAGAGCAGGCTGCCAGCCAGATGGAAAACGAGCAGCTCTCAGCACACTGTGCTCCCTGGGCCAAAGGGCTCTTAAGCAGTCACACGGAAAGCAGCTCATGGAAATATGGCCCCTGTTACTCATGTCCCCGTATTCACCTCTTTGCATAAATATTTAGGTTCCAGCCCTTGGAGCCATAGCGACACGTTCACAAGGCTCTGGCTGTTGGTGTTACCATTTCTATGTGGTTGCCATCTCATTCATCATCCAAGAATCCATTAGTGCATTAGGATGATCCTTCTGCGGGGAATTGCAGCCTTTAAAAGGCTCGGAGCAAAGCCTGGGACGCCCACATGCCTCCGCTGCTGGCCCCTTTCTGGTTTTTGGAGTGTCAGGGGAGGACATCTGGCAGCACTGAGTGGGTGGGCAGGGGCTGGGGGCAGAGCCTGTGGGGTGCTGCCCCATGCCCCGGGCCCCACCATGGTGACCCCCTCTCTCTCCTTCCAGTTCGTGCCAATCTCATCCCCAGCCCCCCCACCTTCAACTCTGACTACAGCTACATCAGCTGGGAGGCCTACGCCAACGTCAGCTATTACACCCGCGTCCTCCCACCCGTGCCGGACAACTGCCCGACGCCCATGGGGACCAAAGGTACGTGGCTGGCCCGGGGGGGCTGGCACTGTGTGGTGCCAGGCATGGGGCTGAGTTGCTGGAGCAGCACCCTGAGTCCGTTCCTGGCGCAGCATCAGTGTTTCCCACTCACCCGTGCCCGAGCTTTCACTGCCATGGACACATCTGCCAGGCGCCGCTGGCAGTGCCACGTGCTGCTGCTGTCCTGCCCGAGCTGGTCCCACGGGCAGGAGGAGCTTGATGACATCCGAAACACTGATGGGACAGCTCAGGTTGAGCTGCTGGGGCATGTCTGGGTCTGTGTAAGAGGGCTGTAAGGTGTCTGTGCAGACGAGTCAGTGCCTGGTGCTGCAGCAGACACAGCAGCGCTTGCCAACAGCCCCACGGCCAGTGCTGGTACCCAGCCGGGTCAGCGTGGGGCATCTGCCCTCAACCTCCATCCTTCACAGGGAAGCAGCAGCTCCCCGACCCCCAGCTCCTGGCGGAGAGGTTCCTGCTGCGGCAGAAGTTTGAAGCTGATCCCCAGGGCACCAACCTGATGTTTGCCTTCTTCGCCCAGCATTTCACCCACCAGTTCTTCAAGACGTCCGGGAAGATGGGACGCGGCTTCACCAAAGCGCTGGGGCATGGGGTGAGGGGTGCTGGAGCAGGGGGTGCGGGGGTATGCGGGGAGTGAGGAGGGGGAGTGGGGTGTGCACGGCCTTTCGGAGCAGCCTCGACGCCAGGCTCTCTCGGCAGGTCGACCTCGGGCACTTGTACGGGGACAACCTGGAACGGCAGCACCAGCTGCGACTCTTCAGAGACGGGAAGCTGAAATTCCAGGTACCGCCTGGCACGACCGAAGCACACCTCAGCCCTGTGATCCAGGGTTGTTTGAAGCCCATGTCCCTCTGGTAGCCCCCAGGAGACCCCAGCCCTGATTTCCCGTGTGGCTGCTGGCTGGAGGTGCCATGCCAGAGGGACAAGCTTTGGGGTGCAGCTGTTCTGACGGCAGCAGTCAGGGCTGTATGAGGGAGATGTTTCTGACCCACTCACTGCTTGCAGGAGAGCAGCCGTGTGCCCGTAGGGAGGCAGGTCCCGGCTGGGCAGGCTTTCACTGGGGTCATTTTCTCCCCTTCTCCCTTTCTGCCATCCCATTTTTGTGTCCCAAGGTGGTGGATGGCGAGGTGTATCCCCCCATGGTCACCGATGCTCCGGTTCACATGGTCTACCCGTCTGCCATCCCCAAAGAGAAGCAGCTGGCGATGGGGCAGGAGGTGTTTGGGCTGCTGCCGGGGCTCTGCATGTACGCCACGCTCTGGCTGCGCGAGCACAACCGCGTCTGCGACGTCCTGAAACAGGAGCATCCCACCTGGAGCGATGAGCAGCTCTTCCAGACGGCTCGGCTCATCCTCATCGGTGAGGACCAGCGGCGCCACAGGGCTGGGGCACCACGGAGCCCCGTGTCCCACCTCCCTGGGCAAGCCCAAAGGACTTGGGCGTTAGTCGGTCTGTGTTTGAGGGTGGTGGCCAGGCTGGCTTTAGAGGCTGGAGGAGTTTCTCTGGAAGCCTTCTGGGGATTATTGGCTTTGGGCCATAGAGCAAAAACTGGCTTCGGTCCATCAAGAAAATTATTTTTGAACAATTTTGTCATAATTTTGAATTATTTCATTTTAATGTTAATTATAAATTTAATCTCATGAAAAATCTTTTTTTGACCAAAATCCAGAAAAAAGCCGTGTCACCATATTATCTCTAAGAAGCATATCGAGGTCAGTTTTCCTCAGGAACCATTTCAGTTTTGGCAGACTGAGCTTTGCTGGTGAAAAAATAATTCACTGAAAAGAAATTTCCAACCAGCTCAACAAGCCCATAGTCAGAAAGGTCCCAGGTGGTGGATGGGTGCTGGGACATGCTGCCATAGCACATGGGTAACATCTCAGAGCTGGTAGCTCCGGCTGCTGCCAGCTGACAGCTGCTTCTCTCACCTCCTGCCCAGGGGAGACCATTAAGATTGTCATTGAAGACTATGTCCAGCACCTCAGCGGGTACTACCTGAGCCTCAAGTTCGACCCCGAGCTGCTGTTTGGGACTCAGTTCCAGTACCGGAATCGCATCGCAGTGGAGTTCAACCAGCTCTATCACTGGCACGGGCTGATGCCCGACTCCTTCATCATCCAGGGGGAGGAGTACAGCTATGAGCAGTTCCTCTACAACACCTCCATGCTCATGGACTACGGCGTGGAGGAGCTGGTGGAGTCCTTTTCCAAGCAGATTGCAGGAAGGGTAAGGTCCTGCTCTCCCCTCCCTGCCAGTGCCAGGGCTGTGGGACCCCAGGAGGGATGCTGGTGGTACTGTGAAGGCAGTGGGTTGCATGTCACACATAGAATCCTGCTGTGGCATGGGAGCAGCTTGTCTGGTGCTGTTCTTTGCTGCCATCACATGGATGTTTCCTTCCCAGCGATTACATCTACATTTCTGACCCTCTTTGCTTGTGCAAAGCAGCAAGGCTGAGGCGCAGACCAGCTGCTCTTTGGGTGCTTGGGTTCTCCCCACAACCCCAAACCCTCGTGGTCTCTCCCCTCCTCCTAGGCCAGTGGGTCACTGTCCATCTGGGGCTTCTCCTGCACCATTCCCTGACCTGCCCTGGGAACAGGACTCTATGGCTGGTTTTTGGCACTGTCCAGTGATCCCCACTCTTACTGCTGGGGTGACATGCTGGTCTCCATGTCACCATGCCCAGGACATGGATGCTCGAGTGTGGTGGCTCCCCTGGAGCAGTTGCTGGTGCTGCCTCATGCCGTACATGTGCTCCTCCTTGTGTTCTTGTCCTCCAGATCGGTGGGGGACAAACCATCAATGCTAATGTCTTGAAAGTGGCCATTGGGGTCATCGAGGAATCCCGGCAGCTGAGGCTACAGCCATTTAACGAGTATCGGAAGAGGTTTGGCATGAAGCCCTACAAGTCCTTTCAGGAGCTAACAGGTAGGGCTGCAGCGCTGCCGCAAGAGCTCTCGGGGCTTCACTGGGGCTGTGCAGATGCTCTGTGCCCACAGGCAGGGTACGAGACCATGAGCTGCGCCCCCCATGCTGGGCTGGCCCGGCAGAGCAGCCAGGGCTGATGCCTTGGCTGCGGGGTCCTTCCTCCTGCGGGGCTGGATGAGGTCTGGAGGGCAGTGCGTGGGAGCTGGGATTGCTGCTGCCACATTCCTGTTACCCACAGCAAGGCCAGTCCTTGCCGGGGGCAATTCCCTTGCTAAACCACTCTTGATGTTCACTTGGTGCAGGAGAGGAAGAGAAGGCGGCAGAGCTGGAAGAGCTTTACGGAGACATTGATGCTCTGGAGTTTTATCCAGGCTTGCTGCTTGAGAAACCCCAACCCAATGGTATTTTTGGGGAAAGCATGGTGGAGATCGGAGCTCCGTTTTCCCTGAAGGGTCTTCTTGGAAACCCCATCTGCTCTCCAGAGTACTGGAAACCCAGTACGTTCGGTGGAGCAACTGGCTTTGAGATAGTTAAGACAGCGTCGCTCGAGAAGCTCGTGTGCCTCAATGTGAAGAAGTGCCCCTACGTGGCATTTCGTGTGCCAGATGCTGCGGAAAACGGCAGCCCCCGAGGTGGTGGATCATCTACTGAGCTCTAGCACCAGGACAGCCTGCCCAGGTTAGAGACCGTCCTTGGCCAGGCACCGGCTGAGCCGAGCTCTCGGCCTGGCGCTGAATATCCTGTTCCTTCCCACAGGGAGCAGCAGGACACAGAGACCTGCCCACCCCTGTGCCGAGCAGGAGCAGGACAGAAGATGGTCCCATCCTGGGCATCCTCCACACCAGTCCTTGAGGAGAGGCTGGTACCAGCTCTGTGAAAAGCTCAAGTGCCTCAGGAGTGTGGCTGCCACCACTGTCCTCCGCAGACCCAATTCTTTTGCTAATGAATACCTTGCACTAAGCCAGCTTTGGGGTTCCCCAGGGGATGCCCGTCTCCTCGGGATGCTCAGGACTCCCCTGTGCTTTGTCACCCTCTGTCCCCGCTGCTTTCCAGCACCAGGCCACCAGCAGCCCCTCTTCTGCAGGGCTTCCCCGCTCGGGACAGAGGAGCGCAGAGCCCGGGGAGCCCTCGCAGTCCGTCCACCCCAGCCTGCCCAGCACACGGGCATAGCCAAGAAGAACGAACCAAAGCAGTGTGTCTGCGGGAGGAGACCGGGGGACAAGCATCAGATCAGACCTCCCAGACCTCCTGCATCTCCCACCCGCTGGATAGGACCCCGGCACGCGCCGCTGGCTGCCCACGCTGGGCTGCTCGGAGCAGGACGCTACCTCTGTGCAAACACAGGGTGAAGTCTCTTCCATCCTATGATCATTACACTTCCCTGCATTAATAGCTCAGCAAATGGCATCCCCAAGGCTCACAGAGCTTGTTCCTGCCCTCCTCCAGAAACCCACACAGATGTCAGCCCTCACTGACATGGTGACATGGTAGCTGGCAGCCACTGTCACTGGCCTTGATCCCCATCAGATCCCGGTTCACCTCCAGGAAAACGGACATTTAAAATAATAAATGATTTTACAAACTCCTCGTATTTCCTCCAGCCAGTTTCCAAGCTTTGTCTCACCAGCGCCAGGCCTGCAAGAGGGCAGGACGCTCGGGAGGCAGCAGGAGCTGGGGGAGAGGAGAAGTCCTGGAGTGTTGCTGCAAGGCTGGTGTCCCTGCGGGGACACGGCTGGGCCGTGCAGCCAGTGCTGTGCCGTGTCATTGCCGACTGCATCAGAAGATATAAATGGAGCCATCCTCCTCCTCAGGAGGTGCTTCGGTGGGGGGTCTCTGAGCCTGAGTCTCCTGTGAAGGTTTGAGCTACGCCGCCCTCCATCCACCTCCACCCCACAGCCCTGTGCTGCGCTGCTCCAATGCTGGTAACACAGCGCTTACATCCAACGTTATGTATTTCTGTCACATAAAATCTATCCACACCTAAATCTTGCTGGCCAGGTATTTTGTAGGCAGGAAATGGCCACGGTCTGTAAGAGAGCAGATGGCTGCAGTTTCCTCCTGTGCTGAGCCTGAGGAGGGAACCGCTGCTGGGCTCCTGCTCAGGACTTCCAGCCGGCACGGTGACTTCATGCCGTGAGGCCGGGGGGGCTGTGCTTCTCCTGGCTGGACCCTCCTCGTGGGGTCTCCACTCTGACCCCCCTGGGCACTGCCCACTGCTCCTCTGCCCATCACACAAAGCCACGGGAGATGAGGAGAACCAGGGCAGGGAGTCCTGGTCCAGGGTGCTGCCTGAACCCTGGGGCCAGGTAGCACGTGAGGGACGGGGCAGGCAGGGGCAAGGAGGATGGCAGATGTGAGATTGCCAGGTAGGTATCTCCAGGTAGGCACAGCCCCCTCCATACTCTCTGCTGCCATTCCCTAAGAGGGGGAGGATGGATGAGGACATTGGCCATTTGGGGAGGGAGTGACAATCCTGTGATGTCTCACCTTCTTCCCTGGAAGTTTCAATCATTTCTGGTCGCACCAGCTGATTTTTTTATTCCTGATCAACCAAGTATGTCATGATCCAAATTCCTCAAGAAGAGGTTGTGAGGCACTTCCAGGCAATAATAAAACCAGTTATAGGGAGGTGTTACAGAAGTTTAAAGCCAGGGATTTAAAGAGCTGGTGCCTTGGCAGGGACACATTAGGAGGACGTCATAGCAAGGGAACGTCTGCAAGCAGAGACTCCCAAGGCAAGAGCCTTCTCACTCATTCTCTTTAACCCTTCAGAAATGAGATGGTTTTACCAGGATATCATCTGGATTTTAGTTTTCTAATGGCGTGCAAAGAGGCAGAGGTGGGGCTCACCTGGGTTGGCCCTGCCCTGCCTGTGCCCTGCCCAGCTGTCCTGGCACGCAGACCCCAGTCCCACCGCTCCCACGCAGCTCGCAGCACTGCGTGGTGCAGAAGTGCTGAGCAGCAAGCCCAGAGGAGGACACGATCCTTTTCCATCCCACAGTTCTCTTTCCCCAGCTTTCCCCTTCCCTTCCCCTCTGGGTGGGAAGCCAGCGCGCAGTGGTGACACTGTGCCAGGGACCAAAATGACCAACACCTGCCGACAGCTGGTTACGTGGCAGCGGTGGGGGTCTCTCCCCCAGGGTCTGCCCCACCGGCTGTACCCTGTGCTGTGACCCCCCACCCAAGAACCACGACTCTCGCTGCGCTTCCTCGCTCAGCCAGCAATGCAATGCTCAAAAAAAAAAAAGCAAATGGCAGCAAATGGGGAGCAACACACCGTCCAAAGTGTCAGCATGGCTCAAATCCACGCTGGGATCCACGCGCCCGGTGTCTCCAGAATGTGTGTCTGACTGCCTTTGCCTGCACTGAGCTGCTCCGGCCTCGAGCATCCTTCACTGTCTGCCTGAAGGAACAAACTTGGCTCATTTCAGTTAGACCACAAACATCCTGCTTTGTAGCTATCGAAGGCTGCCAGCGCTGTTTTGGCACCAACCGATACGCGTACGAGAGCCCACCAGGCACATGGAGCTGCCTGGCTGCTGTCACCGAGGAGGAACGTTTCAGCAGGAATGAGCTCAGCTGAGCCAGCACTGGCAAACCTGGCACCTCTTCCCGCTGTGCCACCAGCTCCCACACGGCACAGGCCAGGTCAGCAAAGCATCTCCCTCCTGCACCTCACCCTTCTGCTAGCGGGAAAAGCTGTGAATTTGTTTCTTTCTAGGACCAACACGTACCAACGCCAGGCAAAGCATCCAACACGCTACTGCCACCTCCTCCCCCATGAGCCTGGGGACCCACAGCCCTGCTCACAGAGCTCCCCCCAGCCCAGCGCTGCTGAGCCCTTGCGTTTTCTTTGCTACTCTTTCAGCTATGGCAGTTTGTATTCACTCACATCCTCACCTCAGCTTGTGCACCACAACGTGCAGCCACATCCAAGGTGGAAGTCAGTAGTTTGCATCTAAAGTTGGTGTTTAGTCTGGTGCATCCACCAGCATCACCCAACCAAGGCAAGGGCTCCACAGGCCCCCCCGCCACTGCGAGCTCTGGGGACGGCGCAGGAGCGAGCGCTGCCAAACGTACTCTCTGTTTGAGCTTGTGGTAAACACAGCTCGTAGGACATCCTCTGATTTTTTAAACAAGTGCATCTGAGGAGCCCAGCTGCAGCTTGCCCATGCAGGGACGGACATGGACAGGAGGACGGCGCTGCCTGTGTTCGTGCGGCGTGAGCAGCACCGAGAAAAACATCGGTCTGTGGTTGTGTGACCTCTGCAGCGATGATTCACCGAGCAGGAGGTCACTACTGACCAGAGCAGACCTACCAAGGGAGATCAAGTGTCTGCAATGCGTTTTCACACAAAGCAGTGCCTGCAGGAGAGGGAAGAGCTGCAGCCAGGCTGCAGCTCCTCTAGGGTTTCCCTCTCCGGGCAGCCCGTACCCCTCCAGCCCTGCACCTGATCAAGATCCATGACGGAAAGTTATCTAAACCCCATGGTGGCACAAATAAGTAGGGCCCCAAGGCTGAGTGGAAAAGCAATCCCCCATCTGCATAAACCCCAGCAGGCCCCTCTGCGGCGTGAGTCACGCCAGCGATTGCACAGGAACGCTTCTTTGGATTTTTAGCAAAGGCGTATGTTGAACATTTTAGAAAGATGAGGTAGATCGGAAGCCAAAACAAATCAGTATAAACTTTTCTTTTCTAAATCTTGTCCCTTATTGCCTGGCACCCAGGTTGGCACCATGAGCTTTAAGCTCATCCCGTGATTTCATTCCTCGCCAAGCAGCTGTCTCTGTTTTCTCGTACATCCTGTGGCCAAATTCTGCTGTTTGTATTGGAACATCATTAAACGTGAACAAACCCAGGTGATTTTACACTCCTCTCTCCCAGTGGAGAATTACGCCTCCTGTAAAACCCGTTGTTTCTGGCTGCCCTCTCTGCCGTAGGCTGCTTTTTCGAAAACACATTTCCCAGAAGCAACACAACCTACCTGACAAGTGTTTTTTCAACTCCTATTTATAGTACTTCTTGAAGATTAAAATCAGACGCAGAGATGACAGACTGGGTACACGTACCATCTTGATCTGGAGGGTGGAAACCAGGCCAGGCTGCAGTCAAGGGGATGCACAGAACTGACCGACCGGAGAGCCGCCACCTGTGGGAAGAGCCAGAGCCACCTGGGCCACGCCGGGACATTTGTCCTGCGCTTGAGAAGTAGCGGATGGAAAATGGGATGAAAAAAGGACAGACAGCATAGGCAGAGCACGTAACATCTCAGCAGGAGGAAGTCTGGTGTGTTAGGACTTAACCCACGTTAACTTACAGCCATGTTTAGATACACAACTAGTATAAATGCCTTAAAACGTTTAAAGGTGATCAATACCAACCTCGTTTTCCAGGACCAGCTGCTCGCTTTCCAAGCTCTCTTGCCCTTTGAAACTAACAGATTTAAGAAAGTTTGCTTTTATTTATGGTTTTTAGATGCTGGCAGAATTGCATCCGAAGAAGGTTAAAGTGTGATCGGTGCCCACACAGCTCTGCCGGTATGCGACAAGGTGACCCCAGACACTTTGCACCAGGACTCTGGACTCCCTTGGCCTCTCACAAGCAATGTTTATATCTCAGACCAACTTCATCTGATGCGCTAAAAAAAGCCGCAGAATTGCTGGTGAGAGAACGGGGAGACGCCGAGGGACATGAACTCCCAGGCTGGTACTTGCCCGGGCTCACAGCCCCGTGCTGGCCCCGGCCACTCCCTCCCGCCGTTGTTGCCCGGGACCCCGCAGAGCCGCCCGTGGGCAGGCAGAACGCTCGGCCAAGGCCAGGCAAGGTCTAGACACAAACTATTCGAGCGTGCAGCCCCTTCACCCATCGGAGTTCACTGATTTTTACTGCCCACTGCACCAGAGCCCGGCACAGCAGCGAAAACCACTGCCACAGCCTATCAGCTCTCTGCCAAGAGCCATGTTACGTGCCAGGGAAGCTGCTGGGCCAGAAGAGATGAAACATCTTTGACAAAATTAAAAAGCATCCTTTATTCCAAACCAAACCATTTAGCAGGAATGCATCAATTTAAATGAAGGTGACAGAGTACAAGGGCTGTGGGGGAAGGAGAGGCACGTGGATCAAACCAAAAACCTGACGCTCTTGGTGCCAAGTTAAACACTTCAAACCAGTTCTATTTTATGTCAGTTTTCATACAATTTCCTTTTCACTTTAGTCCCCTATATGTGTCTATAAATATACCCCAACTCTTAATCTGCAGGCCAGGATCACATCTAAATTTAGAGGAATTAAGCAGACTTTCAACACTTCAACCAGAGTATTTACAGATACGGTGTTGGTAGGAGTTGTAGTTTTTATTGGTATTGAATGGATGGGGACAGACACAAATTAGTAACCAACCTATTCCAAATTAGTTTTATTTTGTCATATTGTTTAACGCACATTAGGAATGCTGGTTTTTTTAGGGCACACAATTACCAGCTGGTCAGTTTGGAAGGATTTTGCTTCAAGAACGGACAGAGGCGTCGGCAGCAGTGCCCCGCACTGCCAGCAGTGCCGCCGGCCTCCTCGGCCTCCTCACACTGCGCTGCCTGCGCTGAGAACCAGAAGCAGCATTACCCCACATCTTCTCTCTACTCCTCGTGCTTATTATATTCTTCCAGATCAGTGATTAATTGGATTCAGACCTTTTTTCTTCTCCTTTTTGCTATTGGCACTGTAAACCATCCATCATATACCTGAGCGCTGGAAATTAATAACCAAGAGTCACCTTGCTGCAGGCCAGCCGACACAGAGCAGCGGGAGAGGTTTTGATCCTATTACAGTTTTGCTGCCATAGGGGCAAAAAAAAAAGCACTTTATAAAAATAAAAATTCAAAGCAACTCAAGCAGTCAGCTCTCCCCAACCCCCTCTCCAAGCCAGGTTTTATTATGATGCTAATACGCACCCTGTCTGCATGACAGACTTCACTGAATCTCATCCTGAATATAAATTACAGCTACTTTGATTTTTTTTTCTTTAAATGTGCTGATATCCATGCTCAATGATTTAATTTCATTTAACTTTCATGGGTTTTTTCTGCAGTTCTGAGATGAAAAGAAATAATCTCTTACCACATTTTAAAATCTGGATTTCTGCCAGTTTCCTTAAAAGAGCTACAATTTGTGCCAATTCAGTAATTTTTAATTACAAATTATTTATTTTTCTGCTTATACTAGTTTTTAAAACATAGTTCAAATAGACACAATTACAAATTCTTCTTTTTCTACCCTAAGATCCATTCTTATTAAGAACCTAGCGTTTACACAGAGACATTTGCCTTCCTTCCTGGTGTTCCAAAGTGCCTTACAGAAAACTTGCAATTAAATTTAATCATTAAACACAGCATTACATTGGGTCATATATTGAAGTAATGAGAGCCTTTCCTCAAAATTAAAAAATAACAAGCAAAATAAGCAATGCATGAGAAAGCAAACATGTTGTAATATCAAATTGCGTAGCAAAGGATTAAATAATAACTAAGGACGGAGCGCACGGGTCCCATGTGCTGTTTGTGCTTGGGACGCCGTTTGGGCAGTTCAGCCACACCACGATCTGCCCAGCAAAGCCTCCCCCTTGCTCAGCATCAGCGCAGGTTTTTGCACTTGCGTCCGCATTAAATTGCTAACGGCTTCAAACGCTGCTCAGGCTCTCTCACAGCTACGCAGCACCAGGCCGGCTGGAGGCAGGGTGAACTTAGTATAATGTCACAGAAACCTGGAAAATTACTTCCCCATACTATGATCTGATTTATAAAGGAAGTAGAGCACAAACAAAATAAATAAACACACCTTAATGAAACCGTAATCACTGACAAATGGCAATGCCAAAGGTGCTGCAGGAGGGCAGCGCGATAGGCAGCCGCTGCGTTCAGTAGCAGTAACGTTGGGCTCAGCCAGCGCTGGAGGGCCTGGAGTCTGTGTCCAAGTGGGAGTCACCCTGGGGTTGGGGAAGAGGAGAACTTTAAGATCAGTGTCACTGGGCAACCGAAACAGCTGCAGGGGTGCTTTTGAGGAGACCTTTGTTGTTTGTTATTTCTTACAAAGGACAGAGGGAAAAACTGCAGCCTCCACAAAGGTCTCACCCCCACCCCGCAAGATTTTTTTTGTTAGCGAACTCCACTGATATATGGTGCAAAAATGCTCCCAAAGAGCTGCTGTCACAGGAACACCAGGCCAGTGGTAACGTTTTTGAACCTGCTGACTACTCTGCAGAAACTGGATACTGAGCTTCCGAGAAGGCAATCGGCTGTGGAAGAAGGGGCCAGCGAACGCCTGTCCTGGTGACCTGTCCTCTCGGCTCCAGGTTGCTTTCCCACAACGCCATCCAGCCAGCCGTCAGGTCCAGGGGTTATTAATATTCAAAACACAGCTGATGACCGCCCAGCTGAGGCAGAGAATGTGAAGGCAGACAGAAATGAACTTTAGCACTGATTTAGTAATCTTAGAGAGATGAAATTCTGAGGTCATTCAAGTCCTAATTTTGCATTTTGCCAACAATTTCTCCTTGATGCAATTCAGCACCCATGTTGGAGCTCTTTATAACAGTCTTTCTCTTAAGAGGCAGAGATCATTTTCTGATGAAGTGACTACTATGAACTCTAAGGGTGGGTATTTTGGAACCCAAGAATGTATTAAGAGCTGTAATTGAAAGAAGATCTTCTCATTTAAGTCTCAGGCAAGGTTAAAGGAAAAAGAACTCTCTCCAGATGAAAAGTAATTTTCAGGATGAAGTCAGGGGCTGTTGTTATTTGTGAGAAAGGAACAAAAATTTGATGCCAAGTGTTAGAACAAGAAGGGGACCTTCAAGAAGGGGACTGCAAACTGGGGAGCAGAAGAAGGGACCTTGCACTATTAACTGGCAGCAGTTCAGGTCCAGGTTAATAAAGTCTTGAATGCTTAAAAAACTTGTTTATTTACAGTCTCAATTCTTGTCTTAGTGAGTAGTGGTCACACCTCAATCCAACTGGTATTCACATCACACTGTTTCAGGAACCCTGTGAGGAGACTAACCATACACAGCTGATCTGAGAACAAAATGTTTAAAAAAAATCTAAGGGATCTGGAGAACAGAAATGACAATATACAATTCCCTAAACTTACTGAATTGTGTTAGGACTTCATGTTTAGAAAAATACATTTGAATTGCATAAAAGCAAGACTGTTTTAAGTGTGTACTTTATTGAATTAATTTAAGAAAATGTTAGGAATTCCTTATGTTAACAAATTTTTAACGAGCAAAAGTCAAAGTGCATGAAGGGGAAGAATACATACCCATACTATGGAAGAAAGAGAACAATCCCTAGCACAAGAACATCCCACAGTACAACTACACCTACTGGCCCTGGGTGTAAGCGGTTCAGTCTATCTCCAGGTCACTGTCTTCACTGTAACATGCAGACGGATTATGTATAGAAGTCAGGAGCACTAGGTCTTTTTCTGGAAGCAAACCACATTCCTGCAGAAAAGCCTCCAGGTCTACAGCAAAAAAATCTTCTCCGAGCTGGTCAGTGATGCGCACAAAATTGCCGATGAGCTCCCCTGCCTTATAGATGAGCAGAGCTGGCAGAGCGCTGTTAGTGAAGCGAGCGCTAGCACCAATGAGCGAACTCTTTACTCTGCAAAATTTAACTGTGGGATACTCAGCTGCCAGGCAGATCATACAGCCGTTCAGGGATTCGGTGCCAGGGATATCATCTTCATAAATGTGGATCATGATCAGGGTGCTCTTATGCTCTTTATCAACCGTGTCTAAAAACGCTTCTCCACTGGTAATCTCAAAAACCTGTTTAAATTGCTGCCCGCTGTACAACTGCTGCCTCATCTCCTCCATTCGCTGCTTCCTGTATCGCTGTAAAAATTCCTCATCATCTTCATCATTGTGAATCATGTTATATTCTTGTAACGTCATCTAAAAAACACATACAAAGATACATGGAAAAGAGAAAAAGATCTGCATCACTATATGGGTCACTTATATAATGAGAATTTAAATCAAGAGGATTAATGTGGGTCACTCATCTTTAATAACAGCAAAGTGCAACCCATGAAGGCTCAAGCACCCTCTGTATTATACTCCATTTCGATCTAATTAGAGACCATGTCCAGTGGGAACAGCAATTTCAGCCTTGGGTATTCCAGTTTCCACAAGCTGCACTAATAACACAAGTGGCTGCTCCAGGCTCTCACTTTAATTCAGGTTAATGGGGCCTGGGTGCTTTCACTAAGCTACGAGCGCTGATTTGGATACCAAGTCTGACCTAAGTCTAGCTTCTTTTCCACTAGCTTTTTAATTTAGTTTTTCAGTTAGCATTTTTTGGCAACCAAATGCACTACACCTTGTCTGTAGAACTAAAATTAACAGGATTTTATGTATTTTGTATCTGTTCACTTGCTTTGTAAAACATATTGGCATCACTCAAGGTATAGGACAGTGTGGCCAACTTTCATCATCTGAAAGCAAGAAACACTGTCTGCTAATTAGTAACTTCTCTGACTAGAACTGCAAGAGCTAGTTACACAGCCCAGCTGATTAAAACCATTACTACTCCCCAACGCCTTCTATCTTTGGAGCTCAAAGTCAAAGTTAAATTCTCAACATCCACTTACTAAACACAAAATCAGTAAGGACTCCTGAACTCTTGTTTTAGGCATGGGAGGCAGCATCCATGGATTTGCTGTACAACTCTTCAGATTAATCCCCTGAAGTTGACTTATTTCATGAACAGAGAAGGGAAATCTGGGAGAAGGATTTGGACTTCTTCAGTATAGCAGCTAAACTGCTTATTTTTAACACTGGCAAATGCAATGCTCTTGGAATACCACTAAAATGCAAAATAATTAAACTGGCAAATACAGTTACAATGCACCTCTTATGCTGCTGCTGTGCTCCTATTACTAGGGAGAAACGATACATATCTACTGATAAAACAAGGATTCCTATCTGCTTCATGAACACAAATGGTGAAACTGAAAATTTTAAAACATTTAAGTGGCGTTTTAATTCCTTCATGCCATGCTACCTTTCCATTGATTTTCTCCTGAAGCTCTTTCTGCTTCTGCTTATCAGTCTCTTCATCTAAGTGAGATCTACACGTCATAGATAACTTTTTAATGAGTCGTTCCATTTCTCGGCGCTGCTCCTGCCGCTGTTCAGTTTCCAGTTGTTTAAATCTTCGCCAGTCATTAATGACTCCTTTGGGACCTGAAATTACATATGTAGGCATTTGGTATAAAAGCATAATAAAATTAGACCTATTGTTTAAAATTCAAGTAATAATTTATGTCAACTGTAAAACAGTGGCCCTGTCATAAGCTTTTTGTATACAGTGCAAAATGCTGAAATGAAACAAAAGAAGTAATTTTCCATTTACATGTCCTTGAGCTTGTATTTTTTTTTTCCGTAAGAAGACTAAAGCTTATCTAACTAGGCTACTCTCATAATTGTCCCAAAGATTATTCTGAAGATTAATATCTGTGCTCTTGAAATAGAACCACCAGCCCTCCAGAATTCCCCTATTGTGAGCATGGCTTTTCACAAGAGCAAAAATAATGATGGGAAAGTATAATTAAGTTTGCCAATGCCCTCGTACAGAAGTACATTCTGTGATGTACAATCGTGCGAATTCTTACAGACTGCACCTTGCTGCTGGGGCCCACTGGAGTTACTTTTGCAGGTCCTCTCTAAGTATGCCAGTTTAGCACTCTAATTTTTCCGTTATTCCTTCAGGTGAAGGAAGGGAAGATTTTTCATCATTCTTAGTGAAACTGTAAAACACAGAGGGCCAGTCTTTCATAAAAACATAAGAAATACCCTCTGGATCACACCAACGATCCACACAGACTCGTACTGTGTCTGTGCTGTGGCAGTAGAGAATGTGATTTTGGGAAAGCCTGGCCACTTTCTCTCTATTCCTCATGTACTCGTTCAGCACCCTCCTGTTAGCAGTTAACTGTGCAGCTTACAGGAAAGAAATTTACGCATTATCAACCAAATTGTACAAATCAGCTTTGTATGCAATGCCTACCTGCTTTAGATATAATGTTGGTCTCTCAGAGAAGTCAAACATTAAAATAAAGAATCAGCTGTTAAAAATAAGGTTAGACTATAGGCAGGAAAAGTATGCATAAACCCTAAACCCAGGACTTTAATTTTGAAAAATTAGTTTTAGAAAAACACATGAATCTTCCAATAAACAAAGTATTTGCAAAACAATTCGTTTGATATGACAATACCTGTGTTGACTGCACTGCCATCGCTGCTGAGCTCTACTTCCCCGACGCCTTCAGGAATGGTGCTCTCCCCTTCTTTATCTTCTTTCTCACTGTCTTCATCCTCGCCCTCACTACTGCTGTAATAATACTGGAGCTTCTCACCAAGCAGTTTATCATCCAAAGTAGTCATTATGTTCTAAAAAATAAATTAATAAAATAGAGAATGTATCTCTTATTCAAATAGGCAGCGAGAGATACCACTTTAAATGCATAATGATAGTCCCTTCCTTCCTCAGAGCAGTTTTTTAGCCACATAACCGTTTACAGCCCACTACCAAACAGCCCACAGTGCAGTCAGTCACATGAGTTAATTCTTAGTCACAATTTCAAACTCACTTAAGTTAAAAACCTTTAGGAATAGAACTGCTTTGAGGCTCGCTAGAGCAGAAACACTTTATGTGTGTTCTCATTTATAGAGAATGAATTTTCTGACTGTAATTCAGGAGTCTTATCACCCTCACTCAGACAGCTCCAGGAGGTTGATTTCCCAGTTATTGAAATTTAAATTTCCATTATTATTTGCATTATTTTAACAATGATTTATTTGGGCTGAAAAATGATCAATATAATTAATAATGTTCTGACCTTTATTCTTTTCCAGTCTTTCAGAGACAAGCTTCTATCAAAACCTGAAAGAAGAAATTTCCGATTATATTAATTCAACTTGTTGAAGACAATCTGAAAAATTTTTTCAGAAATCCAGCACATTTAAATAACATAACACATGCGAGGAAAAAAGTTTAAAGAAAATGTAACCGTATGTATGTGACCATAAGAAAGGTTACTCTCAAACACAGAAAATGTACTTCCTGTGTATGGAGACAGAACATACAAATGGTTGGTGCAGTCAGTGCTCATGAGCATCGCTTCCAGGCAAATAAGTAACAGATCAAAAGAAAGATCTTCACATCTGTCATCTTTTCACCTGCCCACTGACCACATCAGTCATCTTCACAGAAGTCAACAGCACCCTGTTTGTATGGACAACACTGAAATTAGATGCTGTCACACTGATAAAGCGATTACAACTATATTAAAAATCCTCACTTTCCTGAGTTAAACATTTTTTAAATCCAAAATACCTTCTGCTAAACACAAGTTAACAACAGCAGAATCTGCCCTCTAAAGCGACTGACAGCATCAGCGTTTACAGACTTTGTAAGCCTCTCCCATCAGAACAGCAAGATTAGATGTTTCAAAGCGATGGCAAGCTGAAGAACCACGGAGCACCTTAAATTTGGGGCTCTCTCACCACTGACTCCTTCCATCACAATCCTCTGGAAGTGCTGCTGATCAGATCTCACCCTGACGGAGATGTAAAATGCCTGGGAATTACTCTTCTTTCCTGGGTGAGGGGCAAGAGGTGTAGAAGGACGTGCCACTAAGGTCAGGTACGTGGCTGTGGACCTGTGATGCACTGAACTACATCTAAACGTCTAGATTTTTTTTTTTTTTTTTTAAAAAAAGGCAATTTCAATCAAAGCAGTTGATTTGGGCTCACGCTTAATCCTGCAGGACTCGACAAGTCAACCCTATTAATGGGTATTTGACAAGGGCACCCCGAGCAACGTATGGATCAAGCAGGGCTTTTCGTTTTCCTGCCAATCGCTAGCAGGTTCTGCAAGAGTTAACCCCAGAAGCAGCAGATTATGGAGGAGCGAACAGATGGCCCAGGATTACCGAGATCACCTCTCCGAGCGAGGCGGCCGAGGCGCCCCGAGCTCAGCGCTGCAGCCGGGCACGGCCCCGGGCCGCCGCAGCGTCACACCCGCGGCTCCTCACCCGCGGCCCGGACGGGGCGAAGGCACAAAGCGAACCCGGGCGGCTGCAGCAGGAAAGGGCCGGGGCTCCGCTCCCAGCCGCCCCCTCCCTCCGAGCCCTCCTCCCTTCCCGCCCCTTCCCCGCCGCCTCAGGCCGGGCCCGCCGCCCTCCAGCCCACCCCGGGAGCGCCGCCAGCCGCCGCTCCGCCCCGGGCGAGGCCGGCTCGCTGCAGGGACTCGAGCGGCCGGTCCCAGCGGTGCCCAGACCCTCCCCGGCCCGCAGCGTCCCGCCGCCCCGACCCCGGCCCCGGCGCCTCACCCGCCGGCCGCCGCCTTCCGGGGCCGCCTCACGCCGGCGCGGGGCACGACGGGAAGGAGGCGGCCCGGCGGGAGAGAGGAGGAGGAGACAGGCACCGCTCCCCCGCCCCGCCGGGTGTGGTGACACAGGTACAGCCCCACAGACAGACAGCCCCAGGCCCACAGACAGACAGACCGACAGCCCGCCCCAGGCCCACAGACAGACAGAGACAGACAGACAGAGACAGACAGACAGAGACAGACAGACAGAGACAGACAGACAGAGACAGACAGACAGCCCGCCCGCCCCAGTCCCACACCTCCCGCCCCTGGCTGAAGGCAGAGAGGCAATTAAGGTGGACAAATAATTTTTATTCGTGCATGCAAATACATGTCAATACTGCAAACTTCTTCCATCAAGTCTCTCAAACACTGAAAACCAGGATGCTCTAACTCCGTGACCAGCCAAAGCTACAACCTCTTCACTTCAGTGCTACGGCAAACACACACGGCACCGCCCCGCCGCCGGGGCCCCCCTACTTCTAACACGAAGGGAAACATTACCATTGGGAACTCAAAACCGAAATAAACGGAATAGAATTTACTCCCCCATATATCCCCATTTCATTTTACAGATTTTTTTAAATTATAGTTTTAAATAGAAGCTGAGAATGCGCCATAAAAATGAGCATTAAATCCATCGTAGCGATGGTGCCTGCTTTATACATGATGGGTGTACACCATCTTTTATTTCATTTACATTTCAATCGAACAATAGATTTGCAAAGAAAATGTCTAATACAGACGTAAAAATATTCACACTAGAGCTTCACAATCGGTTGTACAATTGACAAACAGGCCTCTTTTCCCAAACTTTCCAGCTAAGCAAATTTATAAAATGTAATCAATGCAACAAGAAAAAAAAATTTTCTTTAAAACTTCCAGGGAAAAGAATACGCAGTAAACAGTATAAATGCGGACAGCAGATGCTGCAAGCTAACCACAATACTTCTGAGTGGCTGTACAGTGGGTATGTGCAGTACAAATAAAAGCCACGTGTGTTGTATCACAACTACCGTATAATGTACTTGTTTGCCCAGCTAAGAAAATGCATGCATTTCCATGCCTTGGATTAACTGAGATCTACTCTGGATAAATTGATGGGCTATGTGCAAATGACCTTGGCTTTTGGCAGTAATAAATGCAGCCAGGCTCTGTTTTATTTCAGCTTTTACAGCAAAATCTTGAGTGATTAAAAGCTTCCACAAGCATCCTTCTTAAATAACAGGGTGTAGTATTATGTTCAGGTGTTGGTCATTTTGATTATTCAGATTTGTTTCATCTCACCACTGACAGTTTTGGATTTTTTTTTTTTCTCCTTGTCGTGCTCCCTTGCCAGCAAAGAGATGCACGGTGACGACTACTGCCAAAGTCAGCTGTTCATTTATACTGGAAAATTGGGTCATTTAAAAAAGCACATTTATTGTGTTCTGCTTGCAGAAGAGGTCCCTCAATGAGAGGGAATTTCCTAACAAAGGGCTTAAACCACAACATAAAGAATGGACTTTTACATACTATAGATAACCCGATCATTTTTCATTTTGTTACACTCTCAAATTCAACATCTTCCTTGAATAACAGTCTAATAATAATGAAAATTCTGTTCACAAATATGATCAAGGAGCTGCTGGCATACAGTGTTTATGTACAGCAACAGGTACAACTTGACAACTTGTGCTTTAAAAAAAGCCAACAAAAACAATGTTTGGAACTATTCTGAGTTTAGATCAAGTTATTTTAAGCATTCTTTCCTCAGCTGTTTCTGACCACTGTGCATTATTTTGTACCTCATCCAGCCTAGTACACTATTATACAAGAACAGCATTCAGCTCTTGAGTACAGGATAAATTAAAATTTCAATTGTGTTATCAAAGCACTAAAACCTTCCAAATTAGACTTCTACAAAGAGCAATTAAGAGTTTATTTAACGTAATCAGCTGCATACAACTTTTATTTTTTCCTAAATCAAATGTCAAACTTTAGTGTCCCTGTACTAGACTACCAAGAACCAACGCCAGTTTGCTTTGCAAAGAGTCTAACCTTTCCTTTGAAGGGTCTAGTATACATTCTACAATGCAAAATCTGCATAAACACTAAGATTCATTTCTTGTCACCTGTTTACAGGAACAAAATATCAGTAGCAGGGCAATCACTCTGCTATAAGTATATGTTAAGAATGTACAGATATTTACTTTCTCACACAAGCATTCTCCCAGCACAAGCATTAGTCTCTATTAAGACCTATGTGGGAAATGAGGCAAACCAAGGAATGAATCCAGGTAGTGAGGCAACACAATTAACTTAGATACTAATAATTCCTGTCTCTCTTGCATGTGAAATCCCTGCTGTACCCCTAAGTGGGGAAAAGAAAACAACAAACCAAAACAACCCAAAATGCTTGTCCAAGCAAAGCAAAAGAGCCAATCTCTTTCCCCAATCTGCTATGGGCCTTTTTTTCTGACAGCACAGGTAAGTTAGGCCAAAACCTAAATGGGAATCACTGCTATTAACACACAAAGATAAGTCACTACATCTCGGTGTCAGAAAATAAGCCCTTCCATAGCCCAAAGGCACCTGATTTACATCTAGACAACTGAATACATACTTGTTTGTATAGGGACGAGGGCTGAAACTTCACCAAAGAAGAAAGCCAGAACTAGGTTCCCACCTGTAGCTTCTCCTTGTCAGGGCACTGGAGGGCATAGTTTCATGGCAAAAACCACACAGTCCGTGTTAAAACCGTAAGACAAAGCTGACATGCTGTTAAATCCCCCAAGTAATTCTTTTGCCTGTCATTCCATATATTAAAATTTCAACTAAAAAAACCCTAGCCTCAATTAAGAACCAACTTTCCATATGAAGTGTATGGTCATCCTAGAGAACTGCTATATCATGGGACCTCCTGCTGCAGACAAGAGTCTATAGATACATTTGTTCTTAAATATGCCAATATGGTTGGCAGGAGTATGTCAGGCTTATGTAATTTCACTGGACAAACAGGCAAATGTGTGTAAGCAGCTTATCCCAATCCCCCTCCAGCAGAGCACAACCAAGTTTTTAAAATTGCAATTTTAAAATTAAAAAGTTAAGGTAAATACACAATCAATTTATGTAGTATATATTCACCCTCAGATCATGCTGAAGATGTTCTGTGGAGTTCTGGTGCACAGAGGGCTCTTTCCCTGAGGGCAAATAAGGACTTCTCAAACCTTTATATTTTCTCTATTTTTGTAACAAAATAGCAATTTAAAATTTAAAAATCTTTTAAAAAAATTACATCACCTTCAACATGGAAGATCTCACTGTTTAAATATCCATGAAAGAGACATACTTGTTTGCATATCTGTTTTGGAATTACATTGTACAGCAAATAATAGTATCTCAGAAGCATTTCAAAAGTAATATAAATTCGTATTTACAGAATGGTCTTGGTATAAAATATACAACAATCATATTTATGTCTAACATTCTAAGTTAAAGTTAACATCAATAGGAAATAAGTTAAGGTGACAAAGGTGGTCTGGTTCTTGTATCCATTCACTTCAAGTTGCAAGTGAAGACAAAGCATCAGTCTAATCCTAGCTATGAGGTGGCACTGGCTATAGGAAGGTACAGCAACAGCCAAAGGAAACTAAGAAAAGACTACTTGACTGTTTTTCTACATACATTCCTTTACATTTGAGTATTAAATAGATGTGTAAGATCTTCCATACTGACACCAGAATATCAAAACTAACCCTTGGATTTTCAGGTATATTTACAACATAATTATTTAATGGACAGGTTCATTAGGAGAGATATCAAACACCAATATTTACTTAGTCTAATCAGTAACCCTCAGGGAAATGCCAACCCCCACCCCCCAGAAGCGTGCACAAAACAGTTATCAAAATCTTACCCGACCACATAGCTGTGATTTTGTAAAATAACAACTCAGACGACCAGTAACATGATCCTCTTTAAGCATTTTGCTAGCAGGAAAAGCCCTTACATGCAGTACACCTGGTGAAAGATCAGCTTGGCTTAAAATATTCCAGTACAATTTTCAGAGTAAACAACTTCACAGAAGTTAATAAAAACATAAAAAAATGTAAAACTTGTCACAAAGAAAAGTAAGAGGACAAACAAGAAGATAGTAATCATCAGGAGGGAGAGTCCTGCATTCTTTTTTTTTTAAAAAAAAGTGGATTTTTACGCTTCTCAAAAAAAATATGCCCAGGGCTCTAGTTCGTGTGTATTTATGAAAACCAATTTTCAGTTGACATGTCTAACATGATTCTCAGTCACATCTTAACAGGGCATAAATTCATACACTTTTCAGTACTCTGAAGGTCAGATAATGCTATATTATTGTATTTTCAAGGTCTTTGAAAATAAGTTGCCACTGAACAAGCAAAAATTAAACCTGAATACAAAATTATGATTAACAACATTTAACAAAGGTAATACAACCGCCTTAAATTCCCAATATTTAGTTTAAATTAAAAACAAAACAGTACAAAAAACAGCAATACCATCTTGTTAGTCAGTGCAAACACTACATACAGGGTTTTCAAAGGAAAGCCAAGAGCACCTGATACTTTTTGCCAAGTCATCTGGATTCTATAATCTCCAAGTTGAGAACTATTAATAAAAAAAAGAAAACAAAACCAAAATTGCTGTTACATTAGTGCATAACCTCTCAAAATGGTTGAAAATTGTTTCACGTATAACTTGGGGAAATCAATACCTAGTACATTAGCTGGAGGACTTAGGCACTTGGTTTACTTCTGATAACTTTACTTGGACAAATAGCCTGTGTATGTGTATCTACAGTACTAAAGCAGAAATTGGGGGGGGAAATGGAAACAAAAAGCTGCAGCAAAGCACTGCACCACAGACCTGCAAATAACGTAGCAGTGCAAAGCTAATGGTGTGTTAACCCTGTAAAAGTCTCAAGTCCAAATCTCCACCTCTCAGTCTTCAAACAGGAAACAATACTCCATGCAAAGTTCCACAACTAAAGAAAAAGCAGCTGCAACAAGACACAAGTTCTTCTCTCATGAAACAAAATAGAGACAAATAAGTTAGTCTTCCTTTCACTAGATGTATCATCGTAGGATCCTGCTAGTTTAAATAACTGAGTTGTTAGTTTTCTACAGAAGCCATTTTAAACAAGAATGGCTCAGATACCGCACCGGATTGCTACAAACTCATAAAAAGCTGCTTTAAGCTTAAGTAAAACAATGTCCAAATTCCATTCATTTGTGGAAAGTGAACGCCTTACCCTAGTAAAGTAAGTTTTTTTTTTCTTCAGAATGCTAATGCGAGAGGGGCTTGAAGTATCAAAGAGTCCACAGGAAATGCATGACCCCAATATTATTTTTTTTAAAAAAAATATACATTATATAATATATATTATATATATAAAAAGCTAGTGTAAATGCTTCCATGGTGTGGTCACAAGCTGGAAAGATGAATGCCTTTCAGCTGTTAACCATCCTGCCATTTGCAACAGGCTTTAAAAAGTCATTTTTATCCTCAGACATAATGTGAGCGGTTTTCAAAATGAGGCTGCCAACACTGACTGATGTGCTGATGGGCAGGCAGCTTGCATTGCTAACAGATGTTGTGATCGGCTGACTGAAGCAAGAAGTTACGGGCAGGATTGTTTTCTGCTCCTCCCTGAGGAGAAAAATAAGTTACACAAATATTAAACAAGTACATGCACATGTATCCGGAACTGAATTGTGTGCATTAAATAAATACTGACATAAACTCATTTTTAGCAACAGGCTAAACATCCTACCATGGAACGGTACGCTCAAGATGTTAAATGCAGTCTGCCTCATTTTCAAAGGCTGCATTACACATTAAAGACTACAGAACATATAAACCTAGAATAGTGTATTTTAAAAACTACCTCTCTATGGAGATTTGTGCAAACAGTATGACATTTAACCTTTTGAAGTTTTTCTTAATTTCTATCAACTATAAAAATACTTCTGCGTTTTTTGCTTACTGAATGTGAAAGGTATTTTTAACAGTTGTGACATGTTTCAGTAGATACGATTACAACAATGCATACGAACAGTGGTACCATCCTGTAATTTTCATATTTGTGACCTAATTCTATTTCTTAACAGGTTCTTCTCACTTCACCATGTACACACAATGCAGATGTCTAATCCAAGTCTGAGTAGGTACGTAGTTCATCCTTAAACAATCATGCTTCAACTATTCTGATGCTGCTGTTTGTCTAATACTGGCAGACACTGCTGTTTTGTCTAACACTCACAGAATCACAAGGTCTTCACCTAAACTTTGTCTCTTCTGTTCCATAGATTCCTTCTGGTGCTGCTTTAGTGGGTGCCCATTCTCTACAGTTGTTCCATTGAGCAGCTGATCGTCTTGAGAACTGATACCTAGCTGTATATCCAGAATCTCCTACAGAAGAAACAGAGAAACGTCCATCAATACTGTCGCTACCAGCTTTAAATTTTCCTATTATGTTCCACTACATGAAGCCGACTGAAATGGGAGTCTCATCATAAGACTCCTTATTCTTATTTCATACTCTCTCTATATATTTCATACCATATTCATACCACATTTTACTATAGGAAAAAGGAAAAATCAATTATTCAAAGATGCCAGTGAACGACAAGAGTAGTATAAACATCAGTTGCTAAAAAATTATTTATCAGGTGAGATACAAAGGAGGCAATAAAGACAGTGAGAGCTTTTTCAATAGTTAGGGGGAGAGGAAAGGCTAAAGGTCCTTCCATCATGTAATGGCAATTCAGAATTCATACTACAGTACTGCATCACATACCACAAGCAAAGCAAACAAGAGCTGTAGCCAGTACTGTAAGCCAGTATTGGAATGTATTATGGAATATGTTCCAGATAAGAACCTTGATTTCTTCTAAGTGTACAATGCTTTTTTTTTTTTTTTTAAAAAAAAAAAAAAAAGGACAATTGATCCTAATGCTTGGAATGAACACCAGAATGTTTTGTGACTGCACAGCAAAGGAGGAAATATCATAGAAGAAACCAGGACAGATGCACAGAATTGCAAATGAACAATGAATCAGTAATGAAAACACAAGAACTCTGGATTACAATGATTTGAATGACTTTACTGTTAGAATCAGGTGAGCATAAAGTTTAAATTAAATGATCACATTTAAATGCAAACCTTAGTGTAAAACATCCTTAACCAGTTTCAACCCTGGAGGGGAAAGGGAAGGGAACAGACTCCCCATCGTTACTAATGCTGTCAAAAGATAAAGAGCAAAAAGCTGAAAGCTATGACAAAGAACACAGTGAGCTGTTTTTAACTCTGGTAATATTAACCGCCAGGTATCTGAATGAGAAGTATGAGACCCCTAGTGTTAAAATCAGGCAAATGTTTGATATCACTACAAAGACAGAAACAAAAGGCTTTGCTATCAACATAATTACTAACTCACAAAGAAATTTTAGAAGTTTTTTTAATAACTAATGAAAGGACCCAGTGATGTCTTTAGCCACATGGATTTTTATACTTACTTCTATTTGTTCACCTTGCCCATCAGGTTCATCTGTATCAAGGGCTGACAGCTCCAATTCAATGTCTCGATCTGGCTTTGTGTCTGCACAGTCTTCAGTATAATCAGTCTAAAAAAAAGAATATGTTTTGTAAATATCAAGTTGGCTTTTCACCTGCTTCACACAACATTCAAGATGCATTTCTAGGACACCACATTTCTACAATACAAAAGAGCTAGTTAGATGCAAACAGAACTTCGGGCATAGACCACATAGGATAAAAAGCTAAATCTAATCACATTAAAATACTGAAACAGAGAGATAAAATGAATACTGCAGTAGAAGTTTCTGTAGAGCCCATTGGCAGAACGTTTAGATTTGTAACATGTACAAGTAGAATGAAAAGTAATGGCTGCATGAAAATGTATTGTCACATTCTTTCCATTTTGTAACAGTAACTTAACTTGCACAGAATGTGTTATCAATATTCGGGAATATTAAAACTAAGAGTTTGAACTCTTAGTTAAAATGCATGCACTTATGCATATACAGAAACACTCAAAGATTTGTTTCATCCCAATTACCCCTTCCTTTACCTCACCATTCCTCAAATCAATTTCCTTGCTTAAAAGATTTAAGGTAAGACGACTGCCTTCATCTAGAGAATTCCACTTCTGTTGCATGGCTAGTGCATTCGCCTCTCTCTGCAGTAATAATGAGTTACTTTTGGCCTATGGAAAGAAACACAGCAGTTACCAACAACTACACTTAAACCATGTATTGTCAAATGGCAAAATAAACCAGCTTACAAAAAGAACAGTTCTCTTGCTGGGTGAATAGCTATGTGTTCCCTTAACGCACAGCATTCATTTTGTTCTGCATGTGCTGACATGTACCAGGCCCACCACTTATTCCCAAAAATGGCCTTACTGATGTCAATGGAACAGCTCAAATTAGCAGTCCTGATGCATCATTACTAAGCCAAGTGTTGCAGGACTAGCATCTAGTTAACCCTTATTGATCATTTTGTCAATTGTACTATTTTCTGCAGTCTACACTAAGAAAATTTATTTAAAATTACTTTACTAAATCACTTTTTATTAAAAATTAAAAAAACCACATGGTATAATATCTGATCTTACCTGCTGTAATTCAATACTCAATAGATCTCCAGTGCTGGAATGCTTTCTGTGACCAGACAAATCTGTAACTATGAATCTGTCCCTTTAAGAGAAAGAAGGCAAAACTAGGAATTAAAAACAAGTTCTCTAAATCAACTATAAACTTCATTAATCTATCAGTGTTAGATTTTTGGACAGAAACTATGTGACTAAAGTAATGTGCTCTTCATCTTCATTGGGGCTCACAATACCTCAAGGCATTATATGAGGCAAATATCCTTATTTTACATATGGGTAAGATGTGCCAAGAAAACTTGAGAGAAGCTACTCAGGACTCCAGATTTTGACATGACAGCTTGGCAGTATCTGACTCCAATACTTTGATTAGGTCTCTCATGGGATACATTGCTAGTAATCGGGTATTATTAGCTGCATTAAGTATTAAAGACTACACAAGTTTTAACCTAGTTTTTCCAAGGCTTTATGCTGGAAAAAAAATCTTCTACTTTAAAATTAAGAAAGTCTATTAATAGTTCCAGATTTTTTTCACCCCACATTCAGGATTTTGAAGAACAGCAAGCTATAGAAAACGTATTTAATGGAACATAGAAAAAACATCCATACCGTTCTGCATAACGTGCTGATGAAGTAGAATCTGAGCCATAGGCACTCCATCTTGAGTCAACAGCATTGACATAAGGGACATAATCTGTAACAAATGAAGATACCATGCGTTATCTTCTCTGTTCTTAAAGTGGGATATACAGGTATTTTAGCTCTTTACATCTTCGTGGCTGTAGTAAGCATGAACAGGGCGAGATGCTCATGATGTATGCTATATTGTCATACGAAGCCTGTACTTGTACCTGATACACTGATGGGCTTAGTAGCACTTCCTTGGGAAGCAGTGGCCTGAATAGGATCTGTCGTGTGATAACCCGTGCGGGATGACCTGGAGATTGCACCCCACTTGGAGATGATCGGTCCATCGCTAAATGGGATTATAGGATCTTCTTCCTTTGCCCTTCTCTGAGTTTCAAATAAATGCACTCTCCTTTTAACATCCCCGCTGTCCAAATCCTACATATTTAGGAGATAGAAGATACACGGGCTCATTTGAGTTTATTCAGATTCTTCAGTTGGCCAATAACTGATTATTGGTGCTGAAATCAGTGCTGCAAATCTGTCCAACTAGAGAGCCAAGATGGGCTTCAATGATGTAATTATTGCCCTTTAATGCCAAACTGACCACGAGAAAGCTACAGCCAGTGCTAGAAGAAATAATTTTGCCTTTCCAAACTTGTGTTTCCAGGCAGAAAAAGTTCTGGTATGCTTTTAAAGTCCTTCAGTACCCTTTCCTATACTTGAAGGAGGCAGTATCACAGAAGGCTTGGGATGAGATTTGGTTACACTTGCTTCACAGAACATAAAGTTAACCTGCTGCTTTATATAGCAGAGAGTCTCCAAAAAGCACAAGCTCTTACTCTTCCAGAGGTAAGCTGTATTCTGTGATTCATACTATGTATTTTTTGTTCCCTAAAGTCTTTCAGCTAGCTTTTTTCCTCTCTCATGGAAATTGGATTATAAAAAATAAATTGTATTTTATTTTCACACATTTGTTGCCATTAAACTGTTTATTAGAGGAGAATGTGCCTTCCAACCAAGTAAGAGGTATAGTCTAGGAAAATAGTTTGTACAGATTCTCTGTGGGTACAAAACAGCCAAGATTAAGTTCATGCTGATTATCCTGGGTCCCCAGGATTTCAACTTTTCTCTGTGAGTGTATATTGCTCTTGGGATTAACTTCAGAGTAAAGATTTTCTGAAACAATGGCAATGTAACAAATCTTGGAATCCTGAAAAGGCCAGTGATTCATTCATACAGCATGGACTATTACACTTAAACCAAACAGGAAATGTGTTTCTGCAATGGAAACACCTGCTCTGAACTGGCCACAGTGGCCCTGTATTAACCAGTCAGGCCTGCCACTGCAGCATATTCTATTCTAGACGCCTCAGAAATTGTAAGGATGTATGTGTACACATATACATTTATATCAAGAACTCTGACAAACAGAAATATGTAATCAAAAATTTTTATCCCGCTCTAATAATCAGAGAACACATTTGAAATTAATGAATTCTTACCAATTTACAGACCATCTACACAAAACATTTTAGCTACAAGTTTGATTTACAGAGATCTGTTATTAAAATAGCCGTTTCAGACATCTGAGAATTTTATGCATGGCACTACATTCTGTCACTGAAGTAAACGCATTGTTTATTTACAAAACTGCGAAAAGATATTCCAAACAAGTTCAAATGGGCAGAACTACTTGAAAATACTAAGAATAGAAGCTATCAACATTAAAAAAAGGCTTGTTTAACCAAACAGAAGACACTTCAGCATATAAATATCATTACACTAATGAGATAAGATGCAGAAAACCCCTACCATTAACACGGCGTTTGAATTGGCAATCACATCCTTGGGCTCTGAGTCGATAGCATTTATACAGGAGCCAATAGTGCCACAAGACCACGGTGAATAGTGAGAGAGATGGTCTTCCTCAAATTTAGTTCCACTCAAATCACTGACACTCTCCGAGAACTATGGAAAAGGGAATAAATAAGCAGTGAATAATAAAAACAGGGAATTCAGTCTTAAAATAAAAAAAAGACATTTAGTGCTATTGAATTAAATTATCACAAAAGTCAATCAAGGAGTTCTAGCTGTATTCAAGACTTGACTTAGGGACAACATAACCAGTTCTGTCAAATTTTAAACTGACGCAGCTGACAGCTGTCAAAGAAGGGCAAGCTTTGCCACCACAAACAATTGCCTGGTCTGCCAAGGTGACAGACCGAAATCAGTGTCACTATGTTAGTGGCAGGTTTCTTCAGGCAAGTACCTACAGTAATTAAACTGAGAGGAAGCCATGCATTTTCCTTTCATGTATAAGCCAGTGACAGATAGAAGTATGACTTGGAATCCTTCAACCCAGATGAAAAGGACTAAATCCTGATGTATCTTGAATGTACCCTTAAGGGATTTCAGGTACACCTACGATACAAGACCTTTTCTGAGTAGTCAGAGTCTAACACCTCAAATATCATCAACAGAACTGTCAAACCACAGCACAGAGTGCTTGGCACAGTCGCTCTCAAAATAGTTTCTTGGATGCATTTAATTTACACATATAGAAAATAAATATAAGATTTTTTTTTCTTCAAAAGCACACTATTCCTGTTTGTTGCATTTCCATTCTTGTTTACAGAACTTATCACATAAGTACACAATATTCTACCAATGCCTTTTGCCCCTTTTAAGAGATACATATTCTCTGGGACTTGACAAGCATTTGCAGCTTGGTTCAGTCTACTCATCACGTCGTAATGCCATTTGGAGTATAAAAGGGAAGGTCCTTCTCAATGGAAAACAACTGTTGTTCCCTACATAAAAACCTGGAGGTTCACAAAGCTAGTTCAATAAAATTACATTTCTTTTAGTGATGGTAAATTGAATCACTTCACTTCTTGACCTTTTTTCCACAATCATGTTTAGCATCACCTTAATATCAAATTGAATGCATTCATTATTAGATATTGCTTTACTTTTGCTAGAAGATTAATTTAATTTTATGAACAGATGGCAGGTAGAAAATCTTTACTAGAAATATTAAATGGCATCTTACAGAAACAGGAAGGGAAAATAAGGAAGTTCTTTGGCTTCCCACCTCTGTGCTGAAATCTACACTGAAGAGAGGAGAAGGTGGTGTTGGAGATGGTGTTGCCATAGGAAGGGTTGACGATACCAGAGGAGTTTTCTGTGTGTGGTACTGCGCCCATTGCTCCGGCTTCCGTCTTAATTGCTCATCATAACCAGTCTTCAAATGACCACAAGGCTCCTAGCAATAATAAATATAGGACTGTATATCCTATCATACTCTAATCCGAAGGCAAATACTGGCAGGGGACACACTCGGACCCCCAAAGTCCTTGGGTCTGTAACCTTCCATTGGTATCGCTAGAAGAATTTCACAAGGATTTGGAGAACCACCTGGCCCATGTATGGCAACTCAAATCTCAAATATGTAAATTCAAGCAACATGCATGGCAATTAAAGGAGGCAGCAGGGCTCTGGTCCTTATGCAGATTGGTCTATTGGAGTGATTGGTCTCTATTAGAGACCATTAAATAGAGTGGTCTATTTTCAAGCCCATTTTATTAAGGTTAAAAACAAAACAAGAATTTTGTCCAGGTCACACGTCTTGATCACTGTAACCCCAAATAAACAGCAGAGGTCTATGCTAATTATTTACCAACTTTTCAGTAATGACCTTCAGAACCAAGACATCTTCCCTTTCTGGCTCTCACTTACCCTTGGTAAAGGCACAGTCCTCTGTTCGTTTGGAGGTTGACAAGCCACAGAGTAATACCCATCCAAAGAGTTGTATCTCTCACGTAATGATGTCTGATAGACAGATGAGTGCATCACATCCATGGGAGGTAAAGAATTGCTCCTAATAATATCATCTCGTGGGTACATCTGTGGGCGCCAGATGCGCCTGCTGTCATAAACTGGAGCATACATTCCAGAAGGGACAGGAGGAACTGGTCCATACGGCTGCGGAGGAGGAGGTTGGTAAGGAGAATTCAGTCGATCTCGAGGGGGAAATGTACTGTAATGATCGGCATATGGCACGGAAGCAGGTGGGAGGGAGGATTCTGGAACGTTATTGGACCTCACAAAGCGAGGAACACAGGGAGCCACACCAGCTGGTACTGTTGGAGGTGGTGGATAATATCCTTAAAAATTGGAAAAAGGCATATTTAATGTAACCACAAATGACCCAGAATTTTACACCTTCTAAAACTGTATAGTGTTGATAGGTACCTTTAGAGTCACACTTTACAAACCTGTTACTGACCCTATCATTTTTCTGTGGAACATAATTTTATGTATGACACCATATTTGCAGATGTAACGCTGACCCTTTACCACCTTGACCCAATTTGAAAACAGAGTTTCTCTGCCATTGCTCCTATGTACTATGGTATCACTATGTAACTGAAAAGACAGCATCTTAACCACTTCTTTATACAGGAAGTTAAAATAGTTATCTCTAAAATAAAAAGCTATGTTGCTAAAAAAAAAACCCAACCAAAAGAGTGATTACAAAGGTCCCTAAATAACCACTTCACACTCGGCTTATTCTTTTTTCTTTAGGCTTGTGAATGACCTGATGCTGTAACATGTAATTGGTTGCTTGAATATAAACATGCACACTGCAACCTAAAAAGTTGACTGAAACCTTTCAAAAACATTTGAGCAAGCACAAAGATGTGTAAGTCTCACCGTAAAAGCATGCTATGCCTCTGGGTCTGAATCCTGTCTATGGATACCCTCACAGATAGGGCATGAGGTGAGCAAGCCTAAATAAATGCGGTTAAATGCTAACAAAGTAAAAAGTAGATGAGAGACTTTGAGGTTCAAGTTCTCCTGGATGCTGAGGTACAAGCTGCATAACACACAGCACACAGAGACAAGAACCACCAACACTGGGAGCAAACTACAGGTCCCTTCCATACAGATTACATCAGTATTCCATCACGTGAAGATTCAGCTGATATTTAAAAAAAAAAAATTCCACAACACTGAGATAAAAGTTATTTTTCAGCATTCAAGCTTATCTAGAGAAAAGTTCAGAGCTATTTTTAATTCAACGCTCATCTCACTCACCTGTCTGCGGGTATTGTGGAACTTCATACGACAGCTGAGTCCTGGGATCTTGGAAATATTGAACATTATCAGAATGTGGAGGGTAGACAGGTACTCTGGGAACAAACGGGCTGGATTTTGGAGGCACAGAATTAACTTCTGTTCCAATATTAGGAGGACCAGCTGAGGTAGCTGCTGCCTGACTTACAGGAGTCTTGGGTGGAGAACCAATTTTACTGAAAAGGATTACCAAGAAATCATTAAACAGATCTTTACTTATTTCAGTTAGTCATCTCTTCGTGTACACTCCCTTGTAATATGGAAATTTGGGCCATGTCATTTCCTCTGAAGTTTTGCTTTTCATACCCCAGACTCATACTACTATTGCATCTTAGACTTTCTCTTAAGAGAACTCAAAAGCAAATATAAATGTTTTGGTATGTACCTAGAAGCTTACATACCACTTGTAAGTGTATTCTGGTAAAGAGAAAGGCTTTGGAAAGTTGTTTGAAAGCTCAGTGCTTTCTGGAGAAGTATCTAAAAAGTTTTAAGGGAAAACCCCAAAACTAAAATGTTTCCAGGATTATTGAGGGAATAAGCACTACACGCACCCTTCTTGGTTTCAGGAAACATCAAACTTTGAGTGCAATTTTTTTGTTTTATTTCTATGTAATAACCCAATAGTAAGATACCAGGCAGAGAACAACAATAAAAGATAAAGGGAGAGGTTTACCATTTTATCTATATTGCATGGGAGTATTCAACAGCTAAAACAACCGACGCCGGTTCTGACAACTTGAATCCACAGGCTTTGTATAACGGTATCTGCACTGCAGTACAAGATCTTACACAACTCTGCAGCCAGTGAGCACCAGCAACAACCGCAAGCCAGGACCAGAATTCAGCATCTATTGTTTGCCACCCACAACCTCCACGATAATGTAAAAGCAAAATGTTGTGCTTAGCTCTCTTTATGGAAAAAAAGTTACCTACTTTTCAGGTAGTGATTCTGTAGGGGATCCAGAAACATTCTGGCCATTGGCTCCAGTCTTCCCTCCCTTCTTGGTGTTCTCCAAAGCTCTCAAGGAGGTGTCTGCACAGCGAGGGATCAACTGGGGAACACCACTTTCTAGGTTAGCTATTCCATTAGTACTTGGCACCATCTTCCCTGTTGCTTCAGGGCTTCCTATGACAGAAATTACGTTTCCTGTTGTGGTTGAGACGGTGCTATTTACGCCAACTTTGTTTAGAAGGGGGAATGTTCTCACTGTTGCACTGATTTTTTTGTTCCTCAAGCGGTATCTATAAACACATGTACAAACACACACAAAACATAGATAATTATAAAAATGCTTATTGTGGAGTTAAATGTATTTGTAAAACTAGCAAAAGGAAGAGATTGAGAGGAACATGATATCCAAAAGTTACAGGACTTCAAAAACTGGTGCTTATTTTCAACACTCTGAAAACAGAACATCAATGTCTTCCTTGTAACCAAAGATCATCTCTCCTCTTAGAAGATCCATTTCTGCAGTTCCCTGAAAAAAGATTTGGGTGACAACAGCTTCAAGAACACAGATGCTGCATACTGTTCAATTAACTCACTTTACTGCTTAATCAATTAAAATGTAATTAACAGTCTCTCTCCTGTAGGTGATATAACCAATCCCTGGCAGACACTGAGGCTAGACTCAGTTTCAGGAAAGGAAATTTTACTTCATACAGGGTAAAATAAAAAATAAAACTGGAATTACGTTGCAGACATTGCTTTACTGTTCCTTCAACTTCATGTAAAGTGTTGTCACGAGATTCACAAATCCTTCCAAATGAATACATGTATAGAAGAAACTGTTTCCACAATTCTATGGAGATTACTTGGATTTAAATTAAAAAGAAAAAAAAAAACCAAGAAAAAGGTCTCCCACACTCACTTTTCAAGCTCTTCCTGAGAATGAGCAAATGTACAGTTTGTTCCTCTTGGACATCCCCCTTGCTGTCGAAGGTCTCGGCACATACTTGTTTTGTATTTGCTATTTGGTTGTGGCTTTAGAGAAAAACAGAACAAAACACAAGACATTCCTCTTACAATCTAACGTTTACATTAATAGGCTTAAAACACACAAAACCCAGACATGGTATGTTTTTACATTTTGCACCTTTAATCAGAAAACTAAGGAAATTTCTTGTTGATGGGCTAAGTACCATGCCATTGTATAGATCTCACTACAGGAAGCTCTGCTGCATTCCATATTCGGAAATGTTAAGTTCTCAAAATCCAAATGCAGTAAATAACAGTATCAATGATTCCACAGAAAACACCATAAATATTTCAAATCAATATTAATCTTTCAAAGTTTACTGCATCTTTCAGTAAATGTACGTTAAGACACATAACGCAACAATTGAATATAGTTACCTGTGGAGTTTCATGGCCTTTTCTACTGTAATTCTGAATGAAATCCACCAGCCCATGTACCACAGTCTTTACAGCAACCATTGCATTTTCCAGCTGCTCCCATGTTGGAGATGCTGCATCTAAAATTATTAAAAACAGGCTTGTCATTCTGTCAATAATTCCAGTAGTATCACAAAAGGCAACTCTCTTAGAACTCAGTGAGCCCTGAAGAAGAGTCTATGATATACTATGTTAATTAATGGGAATTTTGAAACCAGGAATGGAGGTTATCATCTTAGTAATTGGCTTTGCTAGATATGAGAAATATCAAGAAGAGTTTAAAAATCTTCATCTGCATACCTGGATTTGGATCTATGTTTGCCAGGAGCTCTAAATGAGGCCTCAGCCTGTTTAAGTTTGCAGGATCCCCCGTGCGCTGCAAGACAATTGTCAATTCTTGTACACTCTTTGCAAAAGATTCTGGAGATTGGAGCTGAAAACAAAGTGAGTGTTAGTGTGCTGCATCTTACAACTGTGAACTACCAATCTTAAAAAGATTCTCATTACGCTGGTTCCTAAATGCAACATGTAGTGTCTTCAGATGGCATAGAGAGAATCAGTGGAGAGAAATGTTATTTCTCAGCTCAGAATCTGCCCTATGAAGCTTCATCATGAGACACAAAAAAGGGAATTAAGTCTTCATCTACTGAAAACCAAAATGTCTTCATATGAGTAATACATTACCATGGGGAAAAAACGTTCATTCTAGTTTTAGTTAATATTTGATATGAGTAAAGACAAAAAGTTAACTCAAGCAGTTCTTGGATTTTTATTATAACATTTAACAGTCAAATCAATCCTACAAAGATACTAAAATCATTCCTTTGACGAACCTTGTCAATAATAGATTGCATGTGTGATTTATGTGCCAAGTCACCATAGAGAAGGGAGGACCATTGTTCTGGTGATATTCGAAGTCCTGCTTCCATGGCAATGTGAACAATTTGGGCATCATGTTCTCTCCGCAAAGCCTCATAACTCCGGAACTCTTCTTTAAGTTGCATCAGAGAAGAATCTTCATCCCTTTTAGTGACCTAATAAATAGTAATAGTTAATTACTCCCCCTTTAAGAAAAAAAAAAAATAATCTTCAAGTCCATCAGAAAAAGACAGTTACACAGCACAAATCACAAAAGCATTGCTTTTGCATATTTAGCATATAATTAGTTTTCTTCCATGTATTCATCCACTTAGCTAGCAGTACACAGGCAGAAATGCCAGTTCTTCAAGTTTCAGGTTCACAGGTACAAAACTATACCAACTCGCTACTTCCAACTAGGAAAGGGATCAGATTTGCTTAAGTCACAGTTAGGTATTTAGCAGTTCTACTAGTACTTTTTGCTACCCAATATTAAAGGATGACTTAAAGAAACAGGAGAGTCTCTAGAAGTGACTTAATAAAAAGGAAGAAAAATTTTAGATAGTGACACTTAAAGAAGAGAATATTTAACTGAGAACCAATATGAATGTTAAGTAAAACTGTTAGGTTACAGAAGACATTTTTCATAAAGGAGAGCAACAGGTCTCATTATTTTAGTTTTTAGTTTATTGATATGATAATCATGTTTTTAAGTGTGATTCAAAAAGAAAAAAAGACCCATGGAATTAACTTTTCATTCTTCTCCAGATATAAAGAGTTGGGAATATTCAGTTTAAACAAACACCCTTATATATCAGAAATAAAGCAGCTCTTCATTGCAAGGTGGCCAGATACAGAAAAAAGAAAAAGGAGAGAGAGTGACCAAGGTGTGGGAACACAGTGTTGGAGTTGAGGCTGAGTGCACTCTCTGTGGATGGTGTCCCTCTCCCATGCCTGCTGTTGGGCCTAGGGAAGTTCCCAGGACTACTATTCCAGAAGTTTTCTTTAGAATGGTGGGACTGGATTCTAAGCTTTGAGAGCATCCTGACCAGTCCAGCATGTCTGGCCATGGCCAATTCTTATGAAACTAAATAAAGTCAGAAGTGATTATATTAAAACTTCTCACTTCTTCCGGAAGCAGGCTAGGAGTATCTAGAATCAAGGTTTCATGACTCTTTCAGGGGAGAGAATTTCCAGATGATGAGCAGCAGTTAACAACGAGGTCAGTAATTTTGGAATCTATTCCGGTTAATTCCACATGTGACTGTTTGTTCCTTCTGCAGGGAATTTTAAATATCAAACAACTACTTCATGACAGTTCTAGATAAACTCTTGTAGTCTAAACTATTTAAATGTGTAGAAACTGAATTTATGTAACGTTTTACAGGTGTAAGATACTAATCCTAGGTCAGGTTCTCTGGAGCTGCACTAGTTCATAGTAGTAGTTGTTCAAATATTGGTATTTTACCTTAAAGCATGATGCTCTATACAGTAGCTGCACAACATGACCAATGCTTGTTTTAGAGGCCTGAGGAAATCTTGGTTCTAGCCTTTGCACAACAAAAAGTACCAGAACTTTTCTTGAGAGTGCAGAGCCATCTTCCAGTGCCAGTAATACAAGTTTCAGTGCCTCCTCTTGCATAGCTTTAACACACAAAAATAAAAGATAGGAAGTGAAATATACTGCCAGAAAACAGGCAGGCTATCACATATTAACATGGTAAGTAGGAGCATCTGAATCATCTTGAACATAATTCCTTATTACTTTTTATTTCACTAATCATAAGAAAACAGTTTTGTAAACATTTTAAGAAATTTGCTAGTTTAAATGAAGTATTTAGCACTCTAAACACAGAGCTAAGACTGATATTCAGTAATAAACACATCGGTAATGCAGTTTTTATACTTTTCTCCACTGTGCAGTCTTGTAGCCTTTGGCATTTTGGACATCTCATTGTCACTACACCATGAAACTGTATAAAATAAATATGGGAACAGTACAGGAATGCTATCATCAGTTATTGGAAGCAAGAGGACTACTTCCAGTTTAAACAGAATTTCCTTCTCATTTCTGTGCTTGCTTCAGCAGCATTCTCAACTAAGACCGTGCTGTTTCTACCAAATACATAAACATGATCATTATAAATTTTAAAATTGAAGTATGCTGCAACTAAAGTTATGATGACTGTATTTACAGCTAAAGTATGAACAAGACAGCATTTGCAGTTTCCCACCCAATCCTAATCACAGGCAGCAGTACAACCAGCCTGCGTTACAGTTCCACTGCATTACAAACTGTGCAGAAAGCATGCTTATTTACTCTTCTTTGCCAGAATTTCTGGCAAATACTTCCTCACAATTTTGAAGAACAGTTAATAAGAGGGGGAGACACCAAAAACTTTAAACCAGCAGATTTTATTAACTTGTTTATTTTTTTTTTCCTTCTCCTTTCTTCCTGGCAAAAAGTTGAAAACCAGAAGTAATTACATCTTCAAATGAACAGAAGAAATTTCCAAAGAATTTTTTGTTAAGAAAAGGTACAGTTAAATATACACTCTGTTGCAGACTCTACAGGTACCTTACCCGGTCCTAGAAACTGGCATCCTCGTGCCCTGACAGCAGCCCAAAGATTGGCCGAAAGCTGCTGAGGATTTTGGTGCTGCAAGATCAGTTCTGTAACGGTTCTCTCTCCCAGCGATCGAGCCGCCCTCATAGCTCTAACCCGGCCCTCTTCCTCCACCAGCTGACAATTCACCAGTGTCACAAGCTTCCTTTGCATTGGACGGCTCAGTGCACTCTGATTCAAGCTTGCAACACCTTCAAAGAAAGAGAGAAAAGGCAAACTATTGCTTCTAATCAAATTCATCTGAATAAGACAAACAAAAGTGTCTAATAATATGTGTCTTTCTCTGGGACTTGGATACTAGTCACAGGTATCTTCCCTTCTCTTAGGCAACTCTGTGTAATTCATTATCGAAAAGAATTTTAATTAAAGTCTTAAACTGACATCAAACCCATCCTTTGAGGGAAGTTCAGCTTTAGTACAAAGTTAGCCCCAAGGCAATGTGATTAAATAAGAGTATTTTGTAAACTTAAAATAAAAATAACAATAAAGTGTCACAGGTATGAATAAGCCTTCAAAGACGTAAGGGAAATTTTATTACAAAAATGAGAGGATTATCCCACTGACATCTAAAATCAGTGCTGAAAACACAATGCTGTTAAAAGTAAGCTACACGAACATTCCACTGTTCAGTAGAGACTCACCTTTTCCTCCACTTAATGGCTTTAAGTAGAGTGCCAAATCCTCAACACATTTCTTTGCTACTTCATAATGTTTGTTCTCTCCTACGTTACTCAACTTTACTGTCTGATGATCAGGTACCTAAGAAAATGCAAGGGGGTGGTAAGGGGGGAGAAGAATTATTTATACCCGGCTGACCTATCTGATACGCCTATGATGGTACCAACATCACTACTATTAATTACATAACACTGCAGATGTACACTGCTTTTTAGAGAAGTGAAAGACAGGACCCACCCAAGGTATGTAGAAGATAATAAGGAGTAACAAAAAAGGACTCAAGGATCACGGTGATGGAAGATTATTTTTGTTAGTACTCAACCCGTTAAGAACAGAAGTAGGATAGAAAACAATAACCAAGATCTAATAAGAAGGTACTTAGAAGATAAATGAAGAACACAAGATTTGAGAGGATGGTCAGTGTAGGAGATCAGCATGATTTACTACAGAGATACAAGGGAAGTTAGGAGACAAAACTAAGTTGCAAGAAAATAACATGGAAAAAAATCAAAAGCAAAGTTAAAAAATAATTTAAGCATAATTTGGACATGCTGAAATCTTCAGAGAGAAGAACTAGCAAACCTGGTGGAAAAAAAGTAGAGTCACAAGGTCATATAACGAAAATAGAGGGAGCATTAGTCACAATAGATTAAACTATTTGAAAGACATTGCAACAAGTTAGGAGACCAGGAAAATGAATGTTGTAAGATCAAGACAGTGATCTGACACAAACTTAGAAATAAAAAAAAAAAAAATGAAAGGAACAGTGAACTTGAGAAACAAAACCACTTTGACATAGATAGCATTATTACCAATAGCTGTGTCAAGGCATGTGATAAGACATTAAAAAGCAAAGTAAAAAGCATCTTCTTACTGCATAACCCAGGTGTTAGAGTAACATGAAAAAGCATATGAATCAGCATAAGGTGAACAGACTTGTTTAGTCTCCATAAAGCGCAGTACTGATTATATAATCGCTGTTTTGCCACTGCTACGAGACAGCACAGGAACATTCCTGGCCCGATTAGCCAGTGTCTGAAAACGCAACTGAAAAGCCATCATCATGCATATTTTAAAAAAAATTATACACACACACTTCTGAAACTCGGCTGAACAGCTAGCTACCTTTGAACATGTGACATGTAGAAACGAGACTCCCTGCAAGACTACGATGAACCAGTGCAATCTGCAGGTTCACTTTTCTAATGACAATTGTGACAGCTAATTGTCTATTTCCTAATGGGTATTTTTCTCCAGTCACAGTTCACAGTTTTTAAACTAGAATTCAGCTTACAACTAGAACATGTTTTCGTTTTACGAGAAGAGGATGGTCCTGAAAATGGTGTGGTTGCTTTTAGAGTATGTATGGACTTCTAAATATTACACAGTTAAAGTCTTACCATTTTTTAAGACTAAAACGAGGGAAAAAGATCAGCACGCGTATTGTAACTGGCATGTAAACGGTAATAACATGAAGTGGCAAAACAAAGAGCTGCTGAAATCATACCTGGGCTCCAACTAACTGGAGGAGTGCAAAGTTTACAGGAAGCACATCGATGTCTGTATTGATGGCAGTCTGGTCGAAAGGACATGCCTTGCGATGAAGCTTGTTCAGGCAGGTCTTACAGACAGTGTGAGAGCAACCTAAGCTGATGGGTTTGTGCACATTCTCATCAAACTCGTTGTAGCAGATTGGGCAGGACAGAAATTCTGTCCACTGAGCTGCCTGCACAGGCATTGTGGAAGCTGGACACTTGTTTAGCAGGCTAGCAGACCATTATTTCACTGTACTATGTTTTGGCAGCTGTAAGTGAATAACAGAGTATTTAAAACATGCTTTCTAGTAATTTAGAATGATTTTTAATTAAAAAACCCCACCACTTCAATACTTCACAGAATAAAACCAAATCCGTATGTTGTACTCGAAAACCCCAACTTTGTATTAGTTTAATAGTTGTACCAAAAAAGGCTCATGAACTGAATTATCGCAGACTACCATATGTTAAATCGAACCTATTCACAATAAATGGCATTAAAGTTCTTCTCACAGGATTAAATACACCTTTAGTGTAGGAAGAGGAAGACATTTATTGGCACAGAAAACGTAAAGGCATGAATCACAGTAACCATCTCTCTCACACTATCTCATCTAACCTCAAGTTTTCAAACCCCTCAAAGCTCTCCCTAGTTGTAGAACAGGCCTGGGGTGGGGAGAAGACACAGAATTTATATTTTTTTGATGGGGGGACTTAAGATGTTATTTTCACTTGAAGTAGAACAATGCCTTCCTTCTGCAGATATATTCAGACTTAATCAGTCACCAAACTAAACACAGCTTTGCCTTTTTTTTTTTTTAAAGACATATTTTCTCTTTCTGTAAAAGTCAAATCAATTAAGAAAAGTTAAGAATCATAAGAAAACACTAAAAGAATGAGAGATTACGTTTTAGTTTTATGATTCTCTTGCGTTACTTCCCTCTTGTCTCCCAAGAACCCACTGGAGCACTCAAAGGCAGAGACTGCTGTATTGTTTTCCTTTTCACATCTCTACCTTGCACAATGCAACTCCACTTTCAGGAACTCACAGTGAGAAAATCTCTGATGTGTTGAAAATCCAGGTATTTAGGGCAAAACTCATGATAAGGCAAGCAACAACTTCCGTCGGCTTGCTATTAAGTCTCTTCTCTTGGAACATCTCACTCTGCGCAGCAGTACCACGCAAACTGTTTACATAAATGTAGTCCAAAGACATGGATTTATAGAAATTGTTTTGAAAGACATCCCCTCTTATATAACTCATGTTCTTGGAAAAGGTAACAGGCCTAAGAAGTTCATCGAAACCGTTTACATTCAAGCTTTCGTCATGAAGATTTAAATTCACAGCTTCATCTAAGAGCTGAACAGCCCCACCCTCTCCTGCAATGTGCAATGGTGTTGACTTTCTGTGCAACCTAGAGACCAGTTAGTTCACTTCAGGGCTATGAACAAGCTTCTCCTAGCAGCTTGTTAGAAATGCAAATACACAAATGTTTTAACTACGTGTTTAACATGCTATTTTTTTTTTCTCCAATGACGACGGAAAAAAGGTAATTGTTTTGAGGAAGCTGAGATCTCCCCTCCGCATTTGAATTTGGTAACTCTTTACTGCAATTCCGTTGTTGGCTGTGCTACAGTTTAATTAATGCTAAAGTATCGGACCATTGAAATAATTACTAGAACACCAAATAGACTCTATCTGTGGATGTATTTTATGTTAATTATGACCATCTGTTTAGAAATTCTATTTAGTACTATGAACATTCAGTGCCCTTTAAGTAACAGGATACTTGTACAAGATGTCCTTATCTCAGTGAGCTTCTCAATATTATGCAGTGATTCTTCCCCCAAATGAATTCCCATAGTATGTGTAAAACACCACAAACTGAAAGTTGAACCTGTCCCTTCCAAACCCAGCTGCTGAGGTAACACTTTCAACATAAGCCAGAATATTCACATGCATTGGACAAAATAGATTTTCATCCAACTTCTAGGAAAGCACAATCAAAGCTCTTGCAGGGATGAAAAAAACCGCAGTCCTCTTTAATCTGCTATTACTACATATGTCTTTTAAGTAAGGAAATTCAAAAGCAAAACAAATAATAGCAAAACCAAGCAACGAGCCAACATGCCTAGAAAGATTTTTAATTCCTCTAAGAACCACCCCACCGTTTCCTTTCTTCAGCTTCCTTACCAACACAGCCAGACGAGAGATGCGCAGAACCGCAGTGTAAAGCCTTGCGGTAAACGCTTCCCTTAAAGCTTTTTGCCAGCACTACCAGAAACATCAAGATACCAACACCAACACTACTGCTGACCTTGGAACCATATTGGTGTTTTTTCACCTGCGTGACTGCAGGACCCAGGTAACAGCACAAACTAGACAACTCTGGGAAGCGTGCTGCTATCATGATTCACACAGGGAAAAGTTTAAGAAAATACTAGTACGCACACAGCTCAATTGCTAGTACATTGCTGGTCACTAACAATCTCCTAACAAACAGTCTCTATTTCTACACTGCTCATTAATTATTGCAAATGCAGGAATCTCTGCTCTGAGACAGTACCCACATTCAGTTTCCACAGATACTTCAGACACTTGCAAGCAACAGCCACCTCTCTATTTACAAGCGTTTAAAATATAGTTGCTTGTTTTCCTGACCAGCACAGAAATGAACACAACAGATTCTTAAAAAGTGTGCACCACCGATTTTTAAAGATCTATCTCTGGGTATTTAATCATCATAAAAGACAGATTCTACTAAGCATGTGTTGACCTTCAGATTTCTTGACAGGAAAAAATCTAATTAAATCAGCAAACAGCTGGGGAAAGCTCTCAACTCCTAAAACTTCAAGCAGCCATACGCAGATGAAGTCTCCATACTCTATTAAGCATGCCAGCTCTCCTGCCATTCTTGCACTCCAGTGTGTTAAGAAAACAATCTCACATCTTCTAATTATCATGTCAACTTCTACAAAAAGCATAAGCCAAATGTTTAATAGATTCTTGCTCCTTGTCAGAAACAATGTATTTCAGGGATGTCCTCTAGAAGAACAAATTGCACCAGTGCTCTAAACTGAGCAAACACAAGGAGAAGAGCATAACAAAGAAGGTAAACTAGAGATCGTTTTGGGTTTGTTTTTAACAGGCAGCATACTCAGAACGATTACCCTTGGTCTATCTGTTTGTTCTGGCAGACACACTACCTATCCCTACGCATATACAGGGCTTCTCTTCCCCAGCAAAGTAGAAGCACCCTGCAAAAAAAAAAAATCCCAAAGAAATGGCTGATACAGAAACTGGCCAAACATACGAGGCAATCGGTTTGAAAAGACATGGTATTTTTTTACTTGAAAGATCTTTACATAGTATAGTTACAGTAAATTTTATGGTATTACTATTAGAAGCAGTACTTCAGATGACAAACTGAAAAATGCACAAGCCTAAATTCAGAAATTACATAATAAATAAAAACCATTACAGATGAGTAATTTTATGTTTCTAATACAGTAACATTTCCTCACTGCAGTAATGGCTGCAATGGAGTGGAGTAACAATGATAAATGACTGATTTGCTCATGATAATTGTAGACCAGAATAGGGGATGAAATTGGAAGGTGAGGTGGAAGGGGAAAAAGGTGAAGCCCCCAAACCTTCCTCAAACAGCTGTACCATTTACAAATGATGGAATTTTTAAGATTTAGGTGTTCTTATTTTACATTAACTTTTAGCTACCTAATCCCATGGCATTCTCTACAGCTAATCCAAGTCATTGTACTTACTCAACAACCTTTGAACACAATAAATATAATTTAATCCTGATTTCCTAAAGAAACCAGGCTTAGGTGATCATGCTGTTCTATTGGTTTGTTCCTCTCCCACATGAACGTCAGAACCCCTGGACCATCTCTGAGCAAACCTGATACAGACACATCACGTCTGAAATGCATATACATTCCATGAAAACTGGTATCCATAAAAATTTCGGAATTCACATGCTTCTCAGGAAAGGCTACAGCACCAGGCTCAGCAGTTATCTGTCTGTCTGCTTTTGTGATCTATCAGCATATATGCACCAGCCAACCAGAACTCAGCCAAAAAATATCACATTTTGTTCAGATATAATAAAGGGCTATTTGGAAGGTAGGGACATGACACAAATCTGCAGGAATTCCAACAAACCTTTGAAGACAGAGGGCTTGATCAATGAAGAGCAATGTCAAACATTTGGCACTTGGCCTCCTGTGTTCAGCATCAGCACTCCTTAAGCAAGGCAAGGGGAGCCCGGCAGGACACTGAGCCAACACGCTGAGCTGAACCAGCCTGGACCAGCTAATTAGGAATGCTGATGACAACGCTTTATCTTAAAGTCTACCTTTATCCAGGGCTTAGAGGTCTAACACCAGAAGGAGATGATGACTTCTCCACACCAGAAGTTAATGACCTCAGGAGTTCAACAACTTTACACAAAAACAGAAAAAGGGATTTCTTTAGTTAGTGGTGCTGGTGTGGCCTCACATCTTAATTCAGTGACTACATTTCTCACCTACACTAAGAAATACAAATTCAATTACTTTTAAATACTTTTAACCCATGTTTTCATCTCACAAAGAAGCATCCAATTTTTAGAGACGAGGCAATTTCAGTCCCTCCTCTTGAAGCTATTCCTCACACATGAAAGGACTCTGAATATTCATTGAAGACAACTGCAGCCTCGTCTTCAGCTGCCCAAGCAGACGACTTGGATTTTGCTTAATTTCTGAAGATCGTTTATGCATTTTTACTAACTGGTCATCGGGTCAAATCTAGGTATAGTTCTTTGAGCAAGGAACAAAAAAATTCAGTGCCTCCTCCCCAGCTATACGCCCCAGTTCCTAGGCAGCATGGTGAGCAGTGGTCTCAACCTAAGAAAACTTCCTTCTCTTCAAAGGGAAACAGGTTCAACACAGGGTAGGGAGTGATCCCCTTCAAAGCTGCACATTGCCTGGAGTCAGAGCATTTACCAAAATGCGAGATATGCAACTCCATCCCTTGTCAAAGGAAGGGTTGGAGGCTACTCAGTTTCCCTGTAGCCTAGGCAAACGCCTAGGCAAAAAAGAGAAGCAGCAGTCTTGCAGCTCCACATTAGGCCTGCTCTGCTCAGGCCTACTTGACCAGGTCCCCCGTGGGACACAGGCAAAAGAAAGTCTAATAAGCAGAGCCTGTATGAGAATGCGACATGGAGTAATTCTGTCAGTGCTGAACAAAGGGAAATCTTCTCTACAGATGATGGAAAACCTTGAAAAACTTGTGAAATTATATGGCATTTTCACAAGGGAGAACAATTACAAACTCTCTGTGGATTTAAGCCTAAATCTTAGAATTCAACTGATTTTTAATCACTAAAGAGTCCTTGATATTGACTTGCTCTTAATATTGACTGCAGAGATCACTGTATTTCCTTTAAGTGATCTCCATTATAATTCTCCATTTATGCAGACTACTCATTTGCCTGCACTACAAGGAGGTAGCTTTTTCAAGCTTTCCTTCCTAAGTTACGCAGTTCTGAAAGCATCCTGACTGGGTCAAAAACTTCGTGTTCCACGTAATGAAATTATCAGTATTAAATTCTCTGAAAGGGCTAGAATATTTTATTCATTTTTCTTCAACAGCCATCATCTACAGATCTAAAAAACTAGCTTCATTAAAGGCTTAGAAAAGGGCCATCCCCATAATAGCTTTGCATCATTCAGCTATGACGGCTTGAAATTAAAATAAATCCTCTTTACAGAGCAGACTTGCTTATTTCTACATTCCATAATATCTGTCACATGTAAATCTCTTTATATCACGTGCGAATTCTATAAATAAAGCAGTCTTTAATGACCATTAAAGACAGTATTTCAATGCAATTTTTTCACTGAACATTAACGCTACTGGGAGTATCTACAGCCCCATTTAAATCCCAGAAAAGTTATAACCAAGAGAAACCTTGGTGACATACTGGAATATATATGCCTATCCAGGCTACGTTTTGCCAAAACACCTACGGGATGCTTCGCTTGCTATCTTTTTAAAAAATTAAAGCTTAGATCCCTTCTGCCTCCTTAAAAACATGTGGCTGAAGAATAATTCCCTATGAACAGTGGTACAATTCACTAAAACAAATTTAAGTTCACGGCTGCTCAGTGACTGCCAGAGTTGACTGAATTCAAGGGTAAATCCCTCCCAAATCAACACTAGAGTCAGTGTATGAACCGTTCACACCTGCTCTTTCCTGTTCAAGTGTCACTAACAGAAATCTTGTTACTAGATTTTAAAAGTTTCCCATGTACTTACATAATGCCACTGTGGGGTTTTTTTGTGTTTCATAGGTGTCACTGAAAGGAGAGTTCGTCCTTGCCACAAGCCTGATACGAATTCAGCTCCTGTAACAGTATTGACTTTTCAGAACTAACTGAAGGGCAAAGAAACAAAAAATTTTCTTTGCCACCAAAATCAGTTGAACTTACACTGAATGCAGAGAAAGGGAATCTATTTCTAAGCAGATCTATTTTGACACAATTACTTCAAGAAGAGATACACTGAAGAATTCCTTACTCTTCATTAATATTTTCAGAGAATAAGGACTCTCATGTATGGCTTAGTTCCCCGTGCCTTTTTTTTTTTTTGACCTCCATGCTTAAACTATACATTTTACAAAAGAGAAATTCCATATTCTAACATTTTTCAAATAATTTTAATGAAATACTAATTCCATTCTGAGGCATAGGCAAGATAACAGAGGGTTCCGTAAGAGTCAGAAAGCCTTCTTAAAGTTTGTACAAAATAGCTTAATATACCCACAGATCTAGAATTTTTTCTTTTCATTGGGACTGTCCAGTCAGTAAGGAGACACCACTCCTATTCATCCCAGTAAGAGGTATACAAAAATCTTACCAATCAAAATGTAACACACACCTAACAAAACAACTGCTACTAGCTATTACCCTCTGGATACTGTAAATATTCTATCTGTTGTAAATCAACCAAACCTTAAATAAAAGGGATCAATACTCAAGGCTAGGACTTAACTTTGAGATATCTCAAGCACTAACAACAGAATTGCTGGAATTTGATATTTTTGAGAGAAACGACTGTGATCTCAAACGAGGCAGGAACACTAGATCTCAAGAAACCTCTTCTTGTGGAAAGCTTTGCTTACATTGCAGAAAAAAGAAAAAGTTCATTAAAAAGGCATGCAGGTCTTGGGAAAGTGATTAATTACAAAAATTAAGAATTCACTGTTTCTTGGAGTAATACTTATACTGGCAACACGAGCTTCAATTTTTAGACTTTCCACAGATGTTTAACACAGACCAAAGGTCAAATAACAGCATTTTGATTCAGAAGATTTACAATTGTACTTGTTGGTTCTCATTTAAAATGAGACCTTTCCTGCCACAATTACAAATGTATGCCCTTGTAATCTGAAGGGCTGCTTTTAATTTTTGTTTCAGCATTATGATATAGCTATAATGGGCATGAAAAAACAATCACAAGAGTAGGTGCAGGAATTAAAATTAAACCCAAACAAAATCCTAAATTTGCATTTAAACTGAAACGCACCTACACCAGAAATTTTCCTGGCTGTCAGTCTAAACTTTGTGATTATTTTCAGTCTAGTATTAAAGGTAACGTGCTGTTCCACTTTGAACCCTGACGGTAACTGAATACTCGTCACCCTCCGCGCACACTGCTGCCCTTTCCTATGCTTTGTGCTGACTTCTACGCTTAACTTAAAATCCTCAGCGCGCCTCAAGCATCAGCAGAACCAAGACACGCTTTTCCTGCTCGGTTGTTTTGTTTAAGACACTTTAAACGTGACACGATGGGTGCAGTTCTAGGGCCTATTTTCCACCACGACTCTTCTCCACCATCACCCTAAAGCACAGCTCCACAGGAGCGGGAATACTCCCGACACCAGTGCGATTTTCTTCCGTGCTGGAGGCCGCCCCACAACAGGCTGTTCGGTGCTGCGGCCTCCCCAGAGGGCTGCCACCGAGGTAACCGGGAGCCTCACCGCCTTACGCTCGCCGGTGCCAGCGCAGAGAGCGCGGCGCGGCCCCGGCGGGTCTCCCCGCGGCCTCGCCTCCCTCCGCCAGGCCGCTGTCAGCCGCCGCCGGCCGCGCCGCGCACCTGTGCCCGGCCCCGGCTCTCGCCGTCATTTCGGAGCCGCCACCAAATGGCTGCCCCACGTCCCCCGGCTGGCCCAGCGGCCTAGCGGCGGCGGGGCGGAGAAGAGGCGGGAGGGAAGGCCGGCAACCCCCTCCCCCGCGGCGCGGCCGGTACCCGGCGGGCCGGGGGCGCTGACAGGCCGCGCTCGGCGGGCGAGGCCCGGCGCCACTCCCCGCCCGGATTCCGCAGCGCCGGGACCCCGCAGGGCGCCGGGAGGCGGGGGAAAGGGGGGGGGGGGGGGGGGAGGGTGGGTGGCGCGGGCGGGGCCCCGCCGGGTCACCGCGTCCCCCGCGCCGGCCGCCCCCGCCCAGCCCGCTCCTACCTGCGAGGCGGAGGCGGCGGGGCCGGGAGCAGGCGGGGGCCGCGGCCTCTCACACGCCATGGGGCGGGCAGCGCGGCGCGGCCCGGCGGAGGCAGCGGCGGGGGCCTCGGCGGCGCCTCCTCATCGCGCTGACAGCCGGGAGCGCCGCCCCGCCCCCTCTCGCGAGACCCGCCCGCCGCCGCGCGAGAGCCCCACGGCCGCGCCGCGCCCGCCACCGCCCCGCACGTGACACCGCGGGGCCTTGTGGGAGCCGCCCGGGGAACGACCAGCGAGACGGCGGCGCAGACGCGCCGCTCCGCCGCGGGGGGGTGGGAGCGGCAGCCATAGAGACGGCGTGGCAGAGCGGCGGCCGCCGCCGCCAGCGCCCCCTGGCGGCCCGCCTCGCCGAGATGGCGCCTCAGCGGCTCCTCGAGGCGCAGCGCTTGGGCTGCACTGCTAGGGTCGCTTATTTATTTTCTTTTTAAAATTTTAATGAATAACTTTATTATTACTAGCGCTCAGAAGTGTGAGGGGCTCAGAGGCCGCCTCTGGCGCACGTCGCTGGTGCCGGTGCTGCCCGCCACGGCCTCCCGAGGAGGTGAGAGGCGAAGCCACGGGCCCGGCGTGGCCCCTCGGGGCCAGGAGGGTACGAAGGCAGTGGCGGGAGCGCCTGGGTTGCTGCTTTACCACAGGCGACCCCAGAGAAAAGCCCGGGAGCAGCACTGCACTTCTCCGGTCACGTAGGAGGATCAAAACAGTTTTCTTAACCAAGGCTGAGGCGGTGCAGAGTTTGATTTCTGAGGAGAAAGCATTCATCTGGCAAGTAGGTCAGATAGACCCTTCTGAAGGACCGAAGAAACGTGTTACTAAATGACTGCTACTGGAGCACTATATTTTGGTTACAACATCTTGTTTACTCACCATAGCAAGCCAAAATACTAAATACTAAGGTATGCACAGAATTACTTAACTGTGATTAGAAGAAAGCATATGTATTTCTGAAACAATGTCTTGTTTGCATTTCATTTATTGTGTTGACAGGACGAGTGGTTACATGTATGGAAAGGGGAGAGGAAACACTTCTAATGTGAACATGTGCACAAAATCAGTTTTTGTTCACAAAGCTTACCAAGACACTCTAGCCACTGAACAGAACATGCTGTTGGCCCATCGCACAACACAACTCCCTCTCATCTCTACATGCAATACAACAGCAAACCAAAATAACTCGCAATCCTGCACCCACAGAAGATGCACTTCAAAAGATCAGCCTCTGTTTCCCCTTTGACACGCAGGGAAATACCCCTGTATACACCTGTAAAAAACAGCCAAACAAAACCCAAGGAATGATCTTTTGAAGTGTTAGCAATGGTAATCATACACCTGTCAAAAATGCGTATCAACTGAACAAATGTAAGCACAGTTGAACCAAATCTGTCCCATAAATGCACAACACATTTATTTACTGCACTACAGTAATAGCAGCCCAATGTAAAAAGGATGGGGGGAGGGAAGTAAACTTTTTCCTTGTTTTATGACCTCTTCCAAGGATGAAGGAGTTTAAGTAACTAGGTCTGTAAACACAGATGAAAAGCTACAAACCAACCTGTACGTATACCCAAGTTAATGTCTGCAAATACAGCAAGGGCAAGTGCAGGTATTTGCATGCTTTTGAAAACCAGACAATTTTTATACAATTAGGAACCAAAAATTAGTGGTATTTTGTGAAAACCAAGCAAACAACACTAATCACAAGGTCAAAAAGGCTGTAAATAGTGACAGACTAATGAATGCAAACAGAAGACAGTGGTATAAAATGCATTTTTTTTTGCAAAATATCAGGTGACTGCACCATAAAAGACTCCCAAACCTTTTAACTACAGTAACTGTCATGACAATTTTAACTACAATTACTAATGTAATTGTACAATTACTATAGTTAAAAATCACCAAAATAAAGCAAACGATCAACTCGAATTGCAAATGAAACAATAGCAGAGATGGTGAAGGGTTAGGCCTTATGCTTAAAATCCTGTATAAACCAGGTGATTTTAATTCACAGTTACACTAGCTACTTACTGGGGGGGTGTAATTTCTGTCATTATTCATAGGGACACCCCCATATGCAGGCGTGGCACGCTCGCCTTTCCAGTGATCCAGTATAATGGAGTCCTTCACAAGTCAACTGTCTACGTGAAGTCAGACATTTTTGTGAATTTTTGGAGGAATATGGCACTAGTGGCGTGCTCGGCTTCAAAACACACTACTTGCCTATTTCAACCAGGGGGTTTTGAAGGAAGACATCTGCTGCCTACCACAACAAGGCCTAGTATGAACTGGGACCTGCAAATATTGCTGCAATCCAACTAATACGTACTTTCAGTGTTAGTAATATCAGATGAAGAGCTTAAAAAACCCCTCATGAAACAAGTTTTTAAAAACTCTTCAACTGAAATTTCCAAGATCTTAAGATCTTGGAACAACACTGGCACAGCTGACCATGCCTATTACAGATAATAACAGGAAACTGCATGGTAGATATTGTACACACCTAACCCTTCAAGGAGCTGATAAATAAAACCCCAAGCAATGGCTGGTGCACTCACAGACACAGGGAAGGGAAGGAACGTAAGCGAAACATGTTAACTGACATTAGAAACTATTGTCTTGTATTAAAACCACCCAGGTTATGGAGCACACGGGCCAGACTTCTGGACTCCGAGCAAAAACTTCATAGCAGCACTTCTGGAAACTTGAAGGAAAGTGTACCCTCGTGATACAGACAAGATTAAGAACTACTGCTTTTTGCTAACTGGAGAGAATCTAATGTAAGTAGCATTATCTCCTATTAACAACTGAATTGACTCTTTATTCATATCACATTAAGTGGAAGAAACATATACCAGTCCAAGACGGGTACAGGATAAAGATTCGGCGTTACAGAGCTTTTGATGGTTGTGATGAAACTGAAATGACCTTTGACAAAGTACAAACACTCCTATCCAAACACACATAGTTACTGTTTTACTGTATCACAGAATTAGAGTATGAGAAGACCTCTATGTCTAAGCCACTCCTAATAAGATATAAAGGATTGTTTTTCCAAATTAATGTAGAAACTGCTATTACGTTAACAGCACACAGCTTAATTTTTCACATTAGTGTATGTATCTAAGATTTGTAAAAAATGAAGGCAAATGTTACAACTCAACAAACAGGACTAGCTTAATAGGAATTAGTCAAATACAGGTGCAAAACACTGGTATGACAGAAAAAAACAGTAAGAAGTTTAGAAAAATTCAGAACTCATAAAACTGAAAGCAAGTCCTTCTAATGAGACTACCTAGTTAAAAATGAACTGCAAGGCAATACTGTCTGTCTCTCTTCCACCAGTTCTCTATTTGCAAGAGGCAATCTGAAAGCTTCCTTCATTATTTGTTTATTGGATGTTCTTTCTTAAATATCAGAGACTTGAGTATGAAAGCATGCCTTCTTTCTGTTGAAAGATCTAGCAAAGTTTGGGCAAGAAAGGAGATGATTTCACCATAAATGATACATGAACTGGGTGGGAATGACTGACTTTCTGAATAGATACAAACATCCCTCTCCTTAGCCGTTACAGATCAGGAATGTCACGACTCAGGCTTCAGCTTATTGCAATATCAGTAATAGTTTGAAAATCAGCAGTGCCTGCCCTTCAAACAGGGGAGTGTAAAACATAATTGGGGGGCGGGGGATGTGTGAAATCAGAATGCCTCCAGAATAATAGAAGAGAAGCATGAAATAATTTCCCTTATTTTGCAGTTTACTTTTAACTAGTAAACACCTTTTTTGCGCTTACAGCAATAGCAACCTTAACACAGCAGGCAAGTTTGCTGCTCGCAAGGCCTGTCTTTGATCACCGGTCACATTCTTGTGCTTCTCTCCATTACGTGGGGATCTGTATCTGGAATTTCATCTAGAATTTCACTAGGCAGGAGCTTTCTGCGGAACCTGGCTCCGCAACCACCCATCTATTAATCGTAGTCTATTTTAACTTTTGTAATAGCGTTCAGGTTTGTTTTTTCACTGCTATTCCTTCCGTGAACGGAAGTTAAATGCTTTTTAAGAGCAGACTTGTGTTTAAAGTCCATGTCGCAGCAATGACACTTGTAGGGCCTGTCACCGCTGTGTATGTTCAGGTGATCCTGAAGCGTGCTTTTGGCAGTGAAGGTCTTCAAGCACACCATGCACTGGAAGGGGCGGATACCCATGTGCCCCCGAATGTGTCTGTTGAGATTCTTCTTTTGCGTAAACGTTTTGCCACACTGCAGGCACAGGAAGAGTTTGTGCATTTTTAGATGTCGAAGGTAGTTCTCAAGATGCAGAAATCCCCTCGGACACTTGGGACACTGGTGCCGCCATGAACTGCCAGAGTCGTCCAGGCTCTGGAACCCATTCACCAGACTAGAAGTTCCTTCTGGATTGTCACTGACAAAAGCCTGAAAGTGATTTCCTGACATTTCCGTATTTCTGCTTTCAACTGTAGAATTTATAAGGGAGTGCTGGGTTTCTGGAAAGTACAAATTTGTTTTAGAGGACGTGCAAGGCTGAGGAAAATGATCATTTTCTACATTCGCTACGCTCATGGAATCCATTCTGAAGATACAGATTTCGTCATCCTTATATCCGATTTCAACCGTTGATATTTCTGGGGTTTTTGTGTCCTTCCGTTCCGAGATCAAGCTCTGTGCTGTGGGCCGCGAGACGTCCCCGTTCTCCTGTTTCACAGGGTATTCTACATTCACCGGGCTGTCTTCCGAGATCTCAATTATTTCACAGTCTTTATCTACAACCTCATCCCCGTTCCTCAGTTCGGTGTCTGAGGAATGACACCTCTCTGCAGCCTGATTACCGTTCTCCATGGAAGCGTCGATTTCCAAGTATTTCGACAAAGCTTCCGTACACTTCTCCACGATGTGAACCATCTGGAGATAACTCGCGGCCGTCAGGTATTTCAGCAGCTCCTTCTTTTTGACCTCCAGAGCCCCCGTGTAACACGACAGCAGCAGCTTTCTGCCCACCTCGGCGCTCTGCAGGATGGTGATCCGCACCTGCCTGGACTGGTTGAGCAGGAACTGATCCCTCATGAAGGTGGAGCAGGCGGCGAAGATCACCTTGTGCCCCTGGAACTCCGTGTCGTTGATGTAAATGGAGACGTCGCAGAAGAGGTTCTGCTGCCGCAGGAGGTTCATCTTCTGCAGCACGGCATCCCCTTGCTGCTCGAACTGGAAGTGCAGCACCTCCGAGTCCGCCGCCATGGCGCCAGTCCTGCGGGGAAGGCACCGGCACCGCCGCCGAGAGTCACGCCGAGCCCAGGCCGCCCCCACCGGCACGGCCCCGCCGCGGCCGCCCCGCTCCCCGCCGCGGCTGACGGGCCCCGCGGAGCCGCCCGCCGCTACAACGGCCGCGATACCGCCACCCGCCCCCCCCGCCGTCTCCCCACTCACCGGCCGCGGCCCGGCCGGTCCCTGCAGCCGGTGCGTGCTCCGGTGCCACAGCGCCCCGGAAGCGCTTCCCCCCTCCGCCCGCCCCTTCCGGAAGCGGCTCCCGCGCGCCCGCCCGCTTCCTCCCCCCCCCCGCGGGCGCCGTTACCGCGGCGGGAAATGAGAGGCGGCGGGAGACAAGAGTTAGCAGCACGTTTATTAGAAGACTTGGCACTGCTACAGCCGGGGAGGGGGGACGGGACGGGGGAACACACCGCACCGGCAACGGGGCGCGCCTCGCCAAACGTCCGGTAGAGGTAGCAACGTATCGGCCCGGGCCGCCGCCCCCGTAAGGCATCTCGGAGAGCGGCAGCCCGGGGGGCTCCTCCTCGCCCCCGCCATCAGCTCCAGCAGGCCGAGGGGAAGGCGGCCCGCCGGGCCGAGCAGCTCCCGGGCCCCCGAGCGGGGAGGAACCACCCGCAGCCCCCGACCCGCCTGCTTTGGTAATAGTACGTAGTGTAAGACTTCTGCCCAGTCACTGAAGAGGTAGCTAATGCTCAGTCCGTCGATTATACAATCCCAAAGGAAAAACGTCTGTCCTGCCTTCTCAACCCTTACCAAGTCAGGAGGGCCGACTATTGTCCCCCCTCTGTGTTTAGAAATCGAGAATTAACGTGACTTCAGAATTCTCCCAACACCTTCAGTTTGTATCCCGTTTTGATTCTCCCTCCTCGCCTTTACTCCTCCCAATCACTCCAGAACCGAAATCAGCCCCACACAATTTCAGTTATTTCAACACAAGTTCAGCGGCAGCTACCTAAGTTTTGCCAAAAAGCTAAGGGGAAAAAAAAAAAAAAAAAAAAAAAAAAGACTGACACTTCAATTTTATCAGTTACTAACTTGCAAAACATGTTTTCTAAAAGAAAAATAAATTAAGGAAAGACTCATCCCTGATCTATACAGGAGGCTGTGCACCTGCACCATATGCTGCAGGAACACATGCTACACAAGCTACCACCACTCCGAAAAGTGGTAAGCCTAAACCTCTGGTAAACCTAAGAGTTCTAAGATTTTCTTCTTCTATATAAAATAAATAAATAAAATGCCAACATAAAAAAAAAAAATTCCTAATATATTCAAGGAGTTATTAAAATATTTTTTGTAATAGACTTCAGTTATTTTTAGGATATGCAGGAAGTTGTACAGCACATTAAGTTGTGAGACTATCCACTTACCAGCAAATAGTATTCTACACATTAACACACAGATTATGATAACTGCCATAGTCCTCATCTGAATATGCAGCATCAGTAGCAACAACCAATGGATCTAGTCTTTCACTAATCGGAACATTGCAATGAAGACAACATTTTACATACATGGACAATTAAGTTCATCTTATCCTATAATCGAGCTGCCTCTGTATATTCCGTTTATAATAATTCTCACTCCATTTTAATCTGTAATTCAGAGAAGAAGCATTAGCCAGATTTTTCTTTTCTAATACCTCTTCTACGCTCTTCACTTGTCTGTTCCATATAGGGGCAGATCTTAGATGAACTCTACCACCAGCGCACTTTGCGCTGTGCCATCAGCGTATTGCCCTCTTGGATCTCCAGTGTTTCTGGAGTCACGGAGCCGTCTCCTGCATAAATCTTTTGGTCTGCACCCTTTTGCCAGGCCAAAAGCACAGACATTAGTAAGAAGTCATTTTTCATCCAACAGATGCGTCCATTTTCACTGAAGAAGCAGTCTTCTGCATTTCTGCTTTTTCCTATTTATTTCTGCCATGGTCTCATCTCACCAAATGACCACAAGCAGCCTTTTAACTGAACGGCCCGCAGTCTCAGCCTTCTCAGACGTTGACATCACCACAGCACAGGGTGGACTGAAAACCTATATATCGTGACCAAATCATTTTTTTTGTTTCTTAAGAAACCCCTTGTCTCTTCGCATCGGCTTCAGGTCACCCACAGCTACTTCAACAAGCTGTATTCTCCTTACAGTAACATTACAACTTCGTAATTCCACCACAAAAACTTCCCAGATAGACAAAGCTTTCAATACTGTCCATTTTGCTGCCACTTTTTCTAGCATTTGTACAGTTTTATTCCTTTCTCTGGCAGAAGACCATTTTCTTTATCGTGTCCGTATTCATATCTGGTTAGATCGTTCACTAGTCCCTTACAGCACGTTGACCTGGCTCTGCAAGCTCTTATTCTCCATGTCTATCTTCATTTTGACGTTAGCGCTATAACTTATTTCCATATAATGAATAATATATTATCAAAATGTTTGAACAGTACAGAAGATTCTGCCTGAGGACAGAATGCAAGTGTCAAATGCAACTGTCACAGTCAAAACAATTCTGAAAGCGGGTGGCTTTAAGAGGAAAACAGTTTTTCTTCCCATGCAAACTTATTTTCTGCCCCAGGAACCTGAACAACAATTTTTAAAACTTCCAAATAGTTAGATTTTAGGCCTAAATATATTTGCTACAACTTGAAGGATGTAATGCCCTGACTCCACTTCCATTGCTTACTTCATAGCTATCCATGTAATAGTTCTTGTAACAGTCAAGTACAGTAGTTTAAGAACTCAATTGCAAAAACTGATTCACAGAATCACCTTGCTTTTCTACTTGAAAGTACGTGGATTTCTTAAAACGTTCTGCAACACTAACGCTTTTTATCATCCATCAGTCTAATGTCTGCGTAAGGATATCCTGGCTTCTACACACACATATCTGAAGATCAAGACCAACTTTTGATAATTACATACAAAACAATTTTTGCTCTAACACACCTTTGGTCATGCCTGTTTAGCATTTTTAACCATACAATAGCAGCCTTTCACCCCCACCCCCTCATTCAAACACACAAACAGTACTACTTTTAGGTAGGAAGCATAATCTCAGCCTCATGGCAAACCTTGTGGAAAAGAGCTGCATTGGAAGAAATACTTATTCCAAATACAAACAGCAGTTCTCTACCGAGGATCAGCCATTTGATTATTAGTCTATGCTACACTTCAATGTAATAAGAGTGCTGTTCTACTGGGAATGGTGTTCCTCAGATAATGTAGTTTCTTTCAGCCTGACTGGGATGCGGATAATTCCACGGCACTTTTGAGAAGCAATTCGGTATAATCCCAGAATCCCAATTAACATGCCATTCCCGCTACATTTGATGTTTAAGGCGGTATACAAGAGGTATTGCTGAGTACAGTCAATAGCTGATACATTAACCTACGGAATTTGTGCTACCTATACCTCATCCTAGGCTCTGTAAAACACTAATGGTCACAAACTATGCAGGTCACTTAAAAAAAAAAAAAAGTATTGTTTAAGTGTCCAAGAAATCAGAAAACTTTATGTTGTTAATGTTCTTATGGCAGGTATTTTTGTTTCTTTTTTCATGTTAACTGACATGTGGCCCTTATTAGATATCAAGGAGAGCTATACAAGAACTAAGGGGGAAAAAAAAAAGGAAAAAAAAAAAGCATGGAGTTGTTATAAATTGCAGCTTTTAAAACAGATTCTTTTCACAGTGTCAAAAAGCAGTATTTCTCCACTCCAGCTTTGCTCTAAAACCAACAACTGTTGTGGCTTACGTGATGCAAAATTTGTGGAAGATGGATGGTAATTTTTAGTTTTGAAGTGTTTAGCTTGTCTCAGTACACACACTGGTAAGTGCCCTTTAAAAATCTTAGGTATGACAGCCTAAGAAATAGGTCATACTTGCACTCCAGGCACCGGCCTCTCACATTCCAGAGCTGCAATTTATTCTCATTTTGAACAGTTCTATGCAACGATCAGCTAACCCTGCCAAATCATTTAGGGTTTTATCGTTTCATAATGCATGTTGAGGTTAAAAACCCTGAGAGCTTTCAAGATAGCGTTGATTGGCAGCAGAAGTTTCTTGAAATAGTTCAGGAAGGGCAAAAAAGTGACACAAAAATACTTCATTTCAACTGTAGGGGTCTAGGGGTAAGATCAAAGAAAGATAATTTTAAGAGGTAAGTTTAAATTTGACTATATGGAGTGCTTTCAGTTATCCAGTGCTTTAAAAAAAAAAAAAATAATCAGGTTATCTCACAGACTTGTCCTCTTTGCTCTTTCCTCCATCTGCCAGACACAGAGAGGCCTCTAACTGTACAGCAGATGGTTTACTTGCAGCTCACAGCAACAGTCTTTCAAAAGGTGTTAGTCTTGAGTCTCCTAATCAGAGAGAAATGAAACAATTAACCCCATAATCCACAGTAGAGACACAGACAGAAACCTGAAGGAAGATTGCTATTCACAGAAAATATCAAGTAAGACTAAGAACGATGGCTGAAGACCTGCCAGGTTTTGCAATCCAACCCGCCATCCGTCCGTAGCCTTTCAGGACATACCACTAGTTTAGGTAAGAGCCCAAACCAACTGTTTGCTCCTCTCAGTCACGATCCCTACAAAGGGCTGGTTTTAATTGCTTAATTGACGCAGGTACTATCATTTCTTAAACTGAGCACAGCCTGAGGCAGCTTCCCTGCATCCAGTACCTGGCTTGCATCAGCTTGCTGACAGACCTTACTGTCTGTAGCAGCGCTACATGTGAATGAATCGAAGTCCACTGTTATGTCTTGAACGTTTCTTTCATTGGCATTGTCAAAGCTATTTTTACCGTGTAGCTGTTTAAGATGTTTCCTCAGAACGGGTTTATGCGCAAAAACCATGTCACAGTAGTTACACTTATGGGGCTTGTCCCCACTGTGCAGGTTGAGATGGTCCTGTAAGGAACATTTCTGAGAGAATGTTTTCCCACAGATCTTACATTGGAACGGTTTGATGCCTGCGTGCACTCTCATGTGCCGGTGGAGATTGCCCTTCTGAGTGAATGTCTTGCCACAGAGGAGACACATAAATAGTTTATGCATCTTTAAGTGATTAGCGTAGTTTTCCAGATGCCGAAATACTCTTGTGCACTTTGGACACTGATGGTGCCACTGGAGGCCTTTGTCTATACCTCGGTTGTTAGGCCCAAACATATCTTTAGAGGCCAGAATGATGTTATCACTGCCAGCGTATGAAAGGGCATAGTTGTGGAGGTGGTTTTGCTCTATTTCACTTGCTCTGTTTTCAACAGTGGAGTTGATAAGAAAGTGTTGAGGCTCTGAGGAATGCAGTGCAGTTTGTTCAGAAGAAATAAACTGGTTCTGATCCTTCTTATTCCTGACTTCTGTTACCTCCCCAATGGACTCCACCTTGATGATCTGAATATCACTATCCTCCATGTCCATACTGTCTTCTGAAGGCTGAATACAAGGTGAATCCTGCTGCAGAGAGTCATCGTCTCCTTGATGTTCCTTCAGCTCAGAGGAGTCACTCTGCTGTTCACACTCCTTGCTCTCCAGCGGCTGCTTCGGTTTTATGAACTTCCAGAGGGCCTGCGTACATCGTTCGACAATGTGGCTCATCTGCAGAAAGCTTGCGGCAGTCAAGTAGTTTACTAGTTCCATTTCAGGAAACTCCAGAATACCACTGTAACAGGATAGAAGCAGCTGCCTCCCCACTTCCGAACTCTGCAGTATAGAGATTTTTACATCTCTGGAGTCATTTAGTAAGAACTGATCTCTTAAAAAGGGAGAGCCAGCAGCAAATACAATTTTATGCCCATGAACTTCAACGTCATCTATATGGACCACGACATCACAAAATTTGTTTTCTTCCCTCAGTTTGTTCATTTTCTGTAACATCGAATCCCCATAATTGTCAAACTTGAAGTGAAGAATATCTGATCTTTCTGACATTTTGGCACACCTAAGGAAAAGCAGCAAGAAAAAACAAATGAGAACTTTTTTGTTTTCTAAAACGCAAGTCAGAAGTAATAACATAAAGTGTGTATTTAATCAGATGTTATGCTTTATCCTAGAGAAACACTAAAGTCCGTTACAAGTTAAAAGTAAAAAAAAAAATCAAGTTTACACCTCGTCTTACAATATCTTTTACCTTTCTTTAATGCAGCTTGAATATAAAGTAGAGGTGATCTGACAGAAATTCTCCTGGAACAGTACCCTAAAGAGTTACAATGTTTTCCACACTACTTGTCTGGAATTTAAAGGGAAACCATCAAAGTATTTTTAGCAGCCTTAGCTCTTGTTAAGCTTTGCTTCCACATTAAAACTCCTCAGAGATTTTGTCTTTACCAAATAACAATGACATTCCTTTAGCTTTTGGTTCGTGATTTCCTTCAATGCCTTAGTAGCTTTTATAACAAATGAATTCAAGGCGAGACATAACCCAGCACTTTCCAGGCATACAAACATCCCTCTTAACTGTCTGCCTCTCTCATATACTCATATCAGAAGAGTTACAGTCCAAGAACAGTGGCTACAGTTCCTCCACTCCACTATTTGCAGGACTATTGATGTAGGACAGTAACGGTAATTTGGACAAGCCAGTCTTTTAGCAGGAAGGACTACACAAGCTTTGCAGTATCTGCAGCACTGGGTTTAACGCATTGTTTTTTAAGTCTTTTTGCAGGGGTTGGTTTGTTGTGTGTTGTTTTGTTTCGATTTGTTTGAAAAATCACAGAAAAATATCTTCTCTATGGCCCCTCATTATATACGTGCCTTCCAGGCTCCCTCTTTTGAGTACCCGGGGAACACAGGAAATCTTGTTTCTTGTTGTCTTCTTTGGAAGATCACTACTCTAGGAAGTTTGTTCTTGTCTGATAGTATTTGGAATGAAGAACAGTGGATCTTCCATAAAACAAGTACCAATCTTTTGTCTTTCAACAGTTGTTTCAAGAATTTGTAAGACTGCACTGATTCTCGATGAAACACTGTTCACGCAATCCTGCCAGAGAACTGGGATTGCAAGAAGTGAAGAAATCACAGGAGACTAAATGATGCAAGATTTGGTGAGATAAAATAACAAAACAAAGCCAATCTTATACCTCACAACTATTACAACTATTACAAACACCACATAAAGCTTGAAAGGAAGCTTTGAAGTTTATAGATAAAAGCAGATGCTGCTCTCTTGGGGCAAGAAATATCAGCTCAATGTACACCCCAGGAAATGGACTCATGCCTAGTGTAAATGAATGAGTACACAAGGCAAGGGTTCAAAGAAGAACATTTTAAGAAGTATTTAAGAAGATTGGGGTTGTTTCAATTTGCTGATCAGACATCATTTGGAGATGTGACCTCCTCACTACTCAAGCCCATCGCGTATATCTTCCAGCATACGGCATGTGAAAATTAGCACAGCATTTCAAAAGCCTTTCAGGAGCAAGGGACCATGGAAAGTTTGGAAACGGGGGTAGCATCCTTCTGCAGTACAACCAGTTCTGCTGAGTCTACAGAAAGTTGTCAGTCTGTTAGTCATCCTGTCTTCAGTGCTGCCTGATTCATCCCCATTTCTAGGGCAAAAAGTTTAATTTTACAAGGCCATCGCCTTTGGCAAATACAAACGGCAGCAATGGATCATCGTGAAGTATCTTCAGTGAATTTCAGGCATTATCCAACTGTTTCTTTTTGTGTTTTCTCTTGAAAGAGATGAAGGAAGTCTACTCGCAAGCCTGTTTTTTCCACCTTGGGATCCTACGTTTTAAATAAAGTGCCCGTGCCAAGGTAACACTGTATTGTGCTGTTAACCAGACACAACTACTGCAGCCCCTCGGTGCTGCTCGGGCAGATCACAAGAGTCACGTCGTGAGAAACGGAAAGCAGAACAGAAGCGACTTGCCTTGATGCACGTTCGGTTTTCACTATGACTGATTTCCAAGGAAAAAAATAGCCATCAAATGAACCCCAAACCCTCCTTCTCGGGAGGATGGCGGGCTAAGCCTAACTCTTGGTCAGGCGCGACCCTCGCCGCCCAGCTCCTCCTCGGCTTTTACCGACCGCGGACCGGCTCCTGAGCTCGTACTTCCCCGCAACCGGGAAAACGATGCTCCAGGACAGCTCAGCCGAGAGCCTGCGCAGCTTTTCAAAACAACGCCCAAGCGCGAAATCCTTTGCAAAAGCGGGGGAGGCCGCTGTCCGCGCCCGGCCCCGCCGCCCCGCTCCCCGGCCCCGCGGAAGGGAGGGAACCGGCAGGTACCTGTAGCGCCGGGCCGCGTCCCCCCGCTGGCACCCGCGGCCGCTCCTACCGCAGCGCACGCCGCGGCCTCCGGCTACGGACCTAAAGAGGGGAGGAGAGCCGCCGTGAGCCGCCGCCCGGGCCTGCGGTCGCGCCGCCCCAACGCCGGGCCGGGCCCGGCCGCCAGCCGCACCCCCCGGGCGGCCCCGCGACCCGCCGCGTCCCCGGCCGGGCCGGGCCGCTCTCCGAACCCGACCCGCGGCGACGGCGGCAGCGGCGGCGGCGGGAGCGGGAGCCGCGGCCCGCTCCGGACCCCGCTCCGGGGCCGCCGCCCGCGCCCCGCCAGCCCGCCGGGACCTACAGCCGCCGCCGCCGCCGCAGCCCAGGACGGCGACTCGGAACCGCATTGTTCGAACGCCGGAAGCGCCCGCGCGCCCTCCGCCCCGCACCCGGAAGCGCCTGGCGGGCGCCCGCCCCCTCCGCCGGTCACGTGGTGGGCGGCAGCGGCGGCCCAGGCCCGGCACCGGGAGGCGGCGGCGGCGGCCGGGGTAGGTGGGGCTCGCGCTGCCGGCGGGGTCTCCTCCGCCCCGTCCCTCCGCCCCCGGGCTCTCTGCTGCTGCCGCCGCTGCCGCCCGGCGGCCCCAGCCCGTTCCCGCGGCGCTCTGCCAGGTGCGTGCGGGCGCTGCCCCGCCGCCGCTCCGGGGGCTTCACCGCCGCTCCCCGCCCCTGACCGGCGAGAGGCGTGCGGGAGCTGGGGACCCTCTTGCGCCCCGTTACCGGCCTGTCCCTCCCCCCCCTCCCCCGTCCCCGGGCCGTGTCTCTCTCCTGGTGCGGTGCCCTCTCGGTCCCTGTTTCCTCCGCCCGGCGGGGGCCGCGGCCTCGGCGCGGAGCCGCCCGGTGGCAGGCGCGGGTGGCGGCGGGAGCGGGGCCGTGAGGCTGTCCCGGCTCGCCCAGGGCTGGGCGCTGCCGGGTCCTTGGCCCGAGTCCCGGGGCAGGCGGGGGGCGCCGAGCTGGGCCCGTCCTCGCCAGCTCCCCTGGCTCCGGGTGTGGGGGACCCGCCTCTCTCCTCAAAGTCTTTCAGCTAGGGAGCCCCTCGGCGCGTACCGGAGCTGCCGGGTTTCGCTCCCGCGGCGGGGCCGTCCTGTGCCGGGACTGACGCTGCTTTACCGGCCAGGCGCCCGCTTTCATCCTCCGCGGCCTGGCTGTGTCGGTTGTTGCCTGTTGCTTCCAGGTGGATCCTAAAACGTGGCATTTCATTGCGTCCGGACATCTTTATTTGGTTTATATACCGTAATCTCGGTGTTTCTCTCGTTGTTTTTTTTTTTTTTTTTTTTTTTTTTTCCCCCTTCCTGTTGGCAAGGATGTGTTTGTTTCACTTAAAACATCCCCAGAAGATAATTTTTAAGGGCTGGTTGTGTCAGGGATGAAAACTGAGTATAAACAAACAGGCTGTGCTAAGTTGGTTTAAAAACAAGCATCAGCAAAAATTAAGTGAAAATCGAACTGGTAGAAGTAGACTTTGTGGTTTTTGTCTGTGTAGTTTTGCCTGTTCAGGGCATTTGGGGGGAGAGGAGGAGAAGGAGAAAGAATACTCAGGAGAGGTTTGGAGAGAGGAAAAAGATGATGAGAGAGGTTTGGAGGGGGGGAAAAGATCCTGTTTATTTTTTAAATACAAGTTGGAGATCAAGTACTGCTTACCTGGATTGTTATACAGATACAGCTTGATCTATATTCCTAATTTTTTTCTGTTTACAGGTTTTGTTAAAGTGCAATTTGATGGGATTTCTGAGATTTTTGGCTACTTTATTAGAAAATGGGTAACTGCATGGACTTCCCCACTGCTGATTAAATTACAGAAACACTGTATTCTTTCTAAAGGCCTCTACTTAACATTAAAAGGTCAAGGGCCTGAGCAAACTTTTTTTGTGTACACGGTAAACAAATTAACAAATGGAGCTTGGCATAGAGGTTTCCTTTCGTTTTCCCAATCCAAGTGCAGACAGCTTTTAGTAGCATGCACCGAATGTAACTCTCCTTTTTTCAGTTCTTTCACAGCGTATTTTTAAAGCGCTGTGTTTGTCTGGTAAGCGTAACTCTCTGTTTGAATCCTAATGAGAGAGGAACTCCAGAGGTATATAGAGCATCATCTTCAGAGTTTGTTTAGCCTCTGGCTGCTCTGCCTTTATCCCAGCCTCCAGCCTGTGTTGTGTCCTGCACGTCCCGGCTCCCCCGAGCAGACAGCGCTTGGATGTGCCTGATGCTGATGGAGCATCAGCTGCCGAGCGGGGATGAACCAGCCGTTCGCAGTTAATTCATTCCAGCAGCATTCTTGTGATGGGCTGGCTGAGGCAGCGTCAGCATTTCTTTTATAAACCACGGGTTCCCAGGACCTGCCGCATGTTTCTGGGGTTGGGGAATTTGCTTATTACAAGAGCCTAGAGTTTTGTCCTCTGAGCAGGTAGTTCAAATTAAGATTAGAAGCAAAATTAGGATGGCGATAACTACAAGTCTGTTAAGGATTGTTAACAAAGATTGCGTTAGCTTAACTTTTGTGTTTTGTCTGATGCCTGGTTTTGCATACAGTGTCTAATGATTCACTCGGCTTCCCCAGATCTGCGCTTCTCTGCTCTTGAGAAGAGGAGGGGGGGTGAAATTTGAGGCAGCATTATCTTCAAATAGTGGTATCTTTTTTCTGTCTGGCTTTTGAGGTTAGTGGGAATGTCTGTGGCTGTCAGTGTTTTAAAATGAACAGAAAAGTTAGTATTGTAGTTGCTCTTTTTTATTAATTGCTCTCTTTAGTCATCCTAAATCTTTATTTTCACACACAGTATTCCACTGGCTTTCTCGCTTCATTTTGAGTGCAAAATCCTTCTCATTGCATTTGAGAGTGTGTGTTGCACAGGGAAGGTGGGTAAAGATCAAACATACGATTATGCAGACTAATTATGTGATATGAGAGCAGAAAAAGGTTGCTAGTGATTGATTTTTCTTGTATTTTTTTTTTCCCCCAAAGCTGAAATAAAATACAGGCAGTGTATATGTGCTCAGAAAAACTCAAACCACACCTCCTTTCCCCCGTGTCTGTCAGTGTGACATCACTTTTGCTCGTACATGTCTTATGCTGCTCAGACTGAGATGTGGCGTTGTGCTGGAGCATTTTCCAGACTTTTTCGAGGGCTCACTGTGTGTTTGTAAAACAGTAAGTGTACACTATGTGAATTGTGAAGGTAAAAAAAAAATCATAGATGTCCAAGACTGTGAAGAGCTAAGAGTCCTAAAAAAGCCTGGCTTATTTGTCATGATACAGCTTTGCAAAGTACGTTGTAAAGCTTCTGAACTCTGCTACAAATTCCACTTTTCACCCACACTAAGATGCTAATGATGAAAACTAGGAAAGTAGAACTTTGTATGTTTAAATTGAACCGAACTGGGTATTATTGTTAAGCCATGCATAAAGCCAGAGAACTAGAAACAGAAAATACATTATTTTCAGTGAATCAATTTGCATTGAATCAGTCGCCTCAGTGCTGCATGCTACCTCCTTATTTCCATGTTTTTTAATATTCTACTTGGTACTTTTATATTTTAGGGGATAGAAGATGTAAGTTTATTTTGTGTGCCCAGCTTTCTGACCTTGCTGTTCAAGATAGCTTTTGAATTATACTGTTCTTCAGTAACTTAGTTAATATTGCTGTATTGTTCTTCTGTAGCTGCTGCATTCTTAGTCAGATATACTGTAACTTTGTGGAATTGCTATAGGAACTGCAGCTGGAGTACAAAAGCAGAGAAAGATATGAATGGGGAAAAAAAAAAATCTCTTTTCCTCTCTAGTTTGCCTATGTGTTCTCATGCTTATTCTCTTTTCTGCCCTGAAACCCCAAAACTTAACTATATTTTTTGTTGTATTCCCCTCTAAATTCAGCGCGAAGGGTGCTATGTCTGCTGTTGACTTAAAGGTAACTGCTGTTTTACACAGCCAAAGTTCACAGCTGAAACATTGCTTTTTCTGCTCGCCCTCTGGCTTTTTTGTGTGGCTGTGGATGTTACAAACACCAGAAAATGGGCGCCCATTGGAAATGGAGTGAGACTTGCCATAGTGACCAGTGCCTTGCTTCACTTGTTGTGCGTGTCTCGAAGTGGCATTCAAGCCTCAGTCTCTTACAGTAATGTAAAATGGAAGGTTTTCCGGTTTTCTTTTTTTTATATACTGTTTGCTTTAAACTCTTTTAAATTCATTCTGGCAGTACTTACCAGTAAAATTTTGATCACAAGTTACAGGTGAGGTGCCAAATACTTGAGAGAGGATAGGAAAGTAAACAATAAATATTTTATAAATCTATGTAACTAATCTTGAACTTTGATAGGTTTGTTTTCCAGTAGTTTGAGATTTTAGCATGGTGAATGGTGTCTTTGCTGTTCCTTTGCACGTTATCGTGAATAGAGAGAGTGTTGTTTGGTGTTTTAAACAAGAACATTTTTTTAAAGAGATAGTTTGATTCTTGGACTTGCATTGTGTAACAACAGAAGTGAAGGTGAATTGCACTGAGAATTAGAATTTTAAATCTGAAAGCAGTGACCCAAGAGCCAGCTGTGTTGACTTTCTCACTTTGTAGCTTTTTCTACTGGTCTTTTGTGTGAGGAGAGGCCAGGATATCCATTTAATTACACAGGTGGGCAAACAAGTAAGTTGTTAAAAATTTGCCTCTTAAGATGCATTTTATCTAGACACTCCATCTCCCGTAGAGGTGTAAAGACACCTTCAAGAAAATACTTCATTATTGTGTGTAGTTTTGTGTCAGGAACCACACTATGCTGAATTAAAAAGCCCATATTTTATTTATGTCAAAACAAACCAAAGTCTCTTTCCTTGTAAAGGATGAGACATTGGCTTCTTCTCAGAAACATTAAAACTTGAGATCTGCACTTGACTGGAGTCTTTTCTCCTACCTCTCTAGACTGTGAGAACAGAAAGCTTCAGTTCTTAGACAAGTTGCAGGTATTACTAAAGAGCACCGTCACTACTGTTGTTTGTTCTTGCTTTTTGATTCCAGAGGAGCCATAAGCCCGCCACACTTAATTGCTCTTCTGGTCTTTGATGTGTGCCCTTCTAGGCTGGTCCATATTTTAACGAGCTCATAGGCTTTCAGTTGTTGATTCTGCCATTGTGAGTTTTATGATTCAGGTAAAATAATCCGTGCGGTAATGTGCAAGGAACAGAGGAAGTAAAATGTATGCAAAGCAAAGTCTGGGGATATGGAAATTTTGGTTAACTTCAGAATATTTTAGCATTTTTAGTATTTTAAGACTGTGCTTTTGCACCTTGGCTATTTCAGCATTAATCCGATGAACCTCTGCGACTGATTCCAGCACGGTTGGGCAATTGAGCCTTCCTTGCTGATACATCACTAATAAACAAAAGATTCTTACAGTAGTCAACTACGTTGTCCCCTTTCCTGTGCTCTCTTATCTTGTGTAATTTCAGTAAGACTTTTGCTCAATGTAAGGTTGGCAAAGTTGGGCTAATTGGGACCTTTTGCTGTTGCAATTCTGTGTTGTGAAACTACTGTAGGGGTTAGGCTCAGCCAGCTGTGCTCCAGGATTGAGTGTGGTGTCTGTTTACACCATGCTACTGAAAAAAGGAGTAGGCAAAAGCACAGTGTGCTTTTTCTTTAATTGAAGTTAATCTTGGTGAAAGGTGTCAGATTGAAAGACTTTGGAAATAGGTGAAATTAACACTTCAAGACAGATGCACTGTATCAAAACAAATTGCTAAATTGATCCTTGCCTAGATGATCTTTACAGCTGCTTATGATCAAATCCCACTCCTCTACTCATACTTAGTGTGGCAGATGTGTTTGCACTGTTAAAATGAAAACAGTAAAGCCAAAGGGGTATTAAAGTGTCTGAAGCTTATTTTTATTCTGTGTTTCAATATATTTGATTTAATTATTTTTCAGATGATATATGTATTATACAGATGGTGCAATAGGGAACTTCTATAGAAATGTTTTAATAGGAATTCTTTAAACAAAAGCATCTTTAAAAATGAGAGCTCTGCCCTACCTTTAAGATATATGCAGGTAATACCAGATAGACACAGACAGTGAATAGAGCTTTTCAAAATATCTAAATTTCTCATCCAGGAATTCTCATTGAAAGTCAGTGGATCTTAAACTGTTTTCAAAAAGGATATCTAAATACCTTACATGCTTTTGAAAATGAAACCCAGTAATCATAGGTATATTGTTATTCATGAACAACCCACATCTGTTCTTCCTCTTACGCACTGCTTCAGTTGTCCAGTGAAACATGTTTCAGGACCATGAAGCGACTTGATTGGTAAAGTGATCATGTTAAAAATAACCCAGAGGGGAAAAAAAAAAAAAAAAAGTTGTCCTCCTGGCAGATTTCATGTCATATTGGTGGCCGTGGGGAGAAGGGTATTGATAGAAATAAAAGCAGGCTTTGCTATTTTTTGTGCGTCGTTCTCGGTTCAGCGAGGAATGCGATGAGCTGTGCTTGTGGATATGCCAGGTTTCTCCGTTGTTTGGCTGCTCTGTGTGAAGCCAGGTTGGGGCAGTGCTCCACCAAATGGAAAGCAGAACTTGAGGCTGAAAAAGCACTTGGGTTTGGTCATGCTTGGGAGTATGTGAAGACCCGAGCCATTGTGATAAGGTTATATTTGGGTTTCTGGAAAATTTAATCACCCATTTTTATCACAGCAATCTGTTTTGAGCCGTGGATTCTGAGAATCTGTGTTGTAGAGTTCAAGGTGTGCAGCTGAACTTCACCTTTTGTTCCTTTCTTCAAATGCCTCTCAGTGCCAGTTCCAGCTTTTTAAAATCCTCTGTTGGCTCTGATTCTCAGTACTGATCCAGCCTACGCTGTTCTTCCTGCTTCTTGGAAGTCTTTTATTGTTCATTGCAGTACAGAAGATTCAGCATAGATTCATAAAATGCTGTATGTCCCAAGGTTTTAGAGCATCCTTACCACAAAATATCAAGAATTAGGTCTAACTCTTGTTTTGGGGGAAAAGAATGTGACTGCAACATACAGTGAGCTCTGATTGCTGCAAAAGTAATTTTTGCATGAACATAGGCGAAAGCAGACAGATATCTGAAGAATGTAGATGGACTTTATAGCTCTCGCCTCAATAGGACTTTGTCAGCAGGCGTAGTGTACGTTCCAAGGGCCTGTTTTGTGCTGTGTGTAGAAAATTGTGCTGGACATAATCATGAAATATTGCAAGAAGACTTATTAACTTCCCTTTTGTGAGCTATGGAAACCAGTGCTCTAATAGTAGCGTGCTTTTTAGCAATATCAAAGCAGGACTATGAGTGTACCCTGGCAGAAGAGTTGTAACTTGGTTATGCTGTCAGATGTGTTACTTTTTATAACTAGTCAGCAGGTTTCTGAAAAGAAACGTTTGAGCATTTTAGCATGAAGTTTTATATAAGTATTTTTATGATTTTTGTTTTTCAGGAGTTTATAACATATTTAATCTCATTCATGAATCGAACTTCCTTTTTAAGTCATGGATGACAAGGCTTCTGTTGGAAAAATCAGTGTCTCTTCAGACTCGGTATCCACTCTTAACAGTGAAGATTTTGTCTTGGTTTCCAGGCAAGGGGATGAAACACCATCTACAAATAATGGTAGTGATGATGAAAAAACAGGACTGAAGGTAAGAATCAATAACCTGAGTTTGTTCCCTATTCTAAATCAAACTAACCATAGAGAGCTTAAAGAGGGACTTCTTTATTGTGGAAAACTTGACAGAAGGGAGAACTTATTCAAGAATCAATTTTGCCAGTAATTTCTGCATTACTGTTGCTGATGTCAGAGGTGATAATTAGGTTCTGAGTAAGAGCTCTCTCCATCACTACCTGTGGGTTTTTTCCCACTTTGCAGAATCCTTCATGAAGTGCTTGGGATGAAACAGACTGACTGTCAAGAACTTGGAATTGTGATTTTTATCACAGCTTTCAGACAGAAAGCAATATTAACATATACTTGATTTGACCATATCTGTTAATTCAACCATATATGAAAGTTTTCCCCAATGTGAAATGTTCTCTTTAAGAAATGTAGAAGTGTAGTTATAACTAACAGCTTGGCATGAATCTGAGAATACAAGCCTATGTGGTAGGCTTGTGTGAATTGAAAGGGCACTGACATCATCTCACTTTTAGAAGTGCTATTCTGAAAAGAGACCCTTGTCACTCTCTCTTTTTTTCTTTTTTTTTTTTTTGGCTACTTAAAGAAAATCTTTCATCCCAATTTGTATTTCAGCAGTCTTTAAGCAAAGTGACACAAGTAAGGTGGTTGCTCCAAATTCCATCATTTGAATGTGTTGAAAACCAGATCTTTCCTAGAGTGAGTCAAGTTGGTGTGCTCTTTGTGGGAGATGGGAAGAGATATTCCACCATCGCAAGAGACTGACATCCACAGGCACATCTGTGTCTTCAAAATAATGTCTTTAACGATGATAAGAAATCACGTGTTCTGCCTGTTGGACCGGGTGTTCCCCTTTACCTTAGCAGCAGTTGTAACAGAGACTTTTATGGAATGTTTCTTGATGCTTTTGCTCATCTTGCTTTTACTTCCCAACTGCTTTGTTTGTTTTTCTTGCATTCCTTTGAGTCCTGGACAAGACATGCCATTATAGTGACTATGTTCTTTTACATAGGACTTTAAGCTATTAAGAGTCTCAAGATCTTACTTTTGCTTTATCTGGCAAAGATACTCATTTGTATTTTATTGCTATTGCAGAAGATTGCCACTTCACATCACAGGATAGTCTAAAAAAATTTGAGATGTTCTTGAACAATCAGCCTGGTGATCTATGAAACCCGCTGAAAGACTGTAACCTCACGCTTGTCTTTCTGGATGCTGCAAATACCAGCAGCTATAAATACTTAAGAATTCAGGATAGTCCCCACAGTGGTGCTTACCTTGAAAATGCTTGAGTGGCAGTGTATGTAATTAGCTCCCAAAGTTGTGATGCATCATTTAAGACCCCAGAAGACAGACATGGTCAACCAGAGTTTCCATTCCATCCTGTTATTCCCAAAGAAAATTGGGAAACATGAAACGCTGTAGTCTGCAACACTTCTTGCTCCACGTGGGACCTGTTTGTATTGCTGGTCTAACGATTGTCTTGTGGCTGTCCTGCAGTGTTTTATGACACCTGTCTTGTTCAGTACAATCAAAGAAACTGAAGAGACTTGTATATAAAGTCATCTTCCTAAAGCTTGCAAATATTTCAGAGAAGAATATCCTTAATCAATTTCAAACTGACTCCTGAAACTTACTTCTTAAATTTCCTTCATGTGTTTACTTCCGAAGTGGTTTATAAAATGCTGGCTGCAGGTATGCTCTTTCTCTTGAAGAGGAAAGAAGAACATTAGCACTGCTGCCTCCTCCTCATCAACAATTGTAAAATAAAGTTATGCTGTTCCCTGATTTGGCACTGAATGTCACAGAGCTTTGCAGGTCTTAAAGATAAGCTTCTTTATGAATTTGGTGCCAAGACTGAGCACAATCCTTGAACAAAGTGATTCACCTTGAGCCTTTCAGCATTCTGGCGTTTGAGAGTGTGTGCTGTTCGGTTATTGGCTGCAATCTGAGTGATTAATGGAAACTTTATACCTTAGATAAGCAGTTAGTGCACAGTCTGAATTCTCCAGTACAGGGATCTTCCTGTTAATCTCTTTCCTTCTGCTTAAGGAGGTGAAAACTTTTCCCATTTCCTCTGTTAAGACTTTTTACCTGTTCTTAAGAACAGAAATTGTCTTTTGGTATTGTTCTACAAGAAAAGAGATATACTACCCTAGAATATGACTTTGTTCTTGATATCTTTTTTTTTCAGCTTGCAAATAATCATTCAGTAGCCAGTTTTACTGTATTATTAATCTGTTTCTTGTGTGCAAGGATAAGAGGAGTTGTGAAGGTTGTTAGAGGTGCGTTAAAAGTACTGTCACCGTGATATCTAGAAGTGTTTAAGTAGTATATGGAAAATTACTATTAACAGTACAGCATGAGAACTGAGGTTATGTATTTCATAGGAACAAATGAGATTATTTTTTTCAGGGAGAAGCAATTGCTTTAGTACTTACAACTAAGTTAATTTGTTTGGATATGTCAAAACCCATTTGCTTTGATGTGCCCACTACGAAAAGCAGAAAATAAGTTCAGATTCGTATTTGAGCAGGTGTCTTTTTCTGGTGTTCTGTTTCTTTAGAAAGGCAGTTTGAGGATCTTCCATTTGCTAAGCCCAGTCTGAGGGTGGTGCTAGAAGTTTAGGCTTATGTTTGCTGGATGTGATAGGCTGTGATATTTGTACATCAAACCTAAGGCTCTCATTTCAGATTTTTTGATCTGCTGTACTGTTAAGTAATAGTGCTGTGGACTGCATTAATGCACGTTTTTATTTTTGTTCTTTCTCAAGTTTAGATAGAGAAATATTTCTTCTGAATACAATCAGGAACCATATTTTTCTTCAGTTGGTCGTAATTCATAAATGTTTTTTTTGCTTTATGCAGAAATACTGGGTTCAATTTAAAAAGTGGTTGTCAGTGATTGTTTTCCAGAAATATAATTTGCTAGCTGTTTCTGCTTTCCAGTGTTATTTCTGTGTCTGCTTTTGCCCACTGCCAGTGGGACTAAACTGGATTTATGAAAGCCTTGCTTCTGGAGCACACTGTAGAGCAGGAGTTCTTGAACTACAGAGTACAACGAGACCTCTCACAGCAGAGGCCAACAGCACATGCGTCAGGAGAAGGGAATAAACTACAGATCTAATAAATCTCCCTCGTTGCTGTAAAGGAAGTTCACTACATCCTATTTAAAGGTTAAGTAAAATTAGTTTTCAGTTTTGTGAGAAATGGAGAAAATAATGAGGGTAAATGGTTTCTTTCCTCTATCTTAAGCAAACCTACATGAAGCATTTATTAGGTACACCTTGTTTATTCTGCCCTTAGTTCTGCTGCAGTCTGTCATGCTGCCTCGTACCGGTTTTTTGGGTTGCAGCAAATTTCAAGCATGTTTACATCTTAATGTGCACTGTTCTGGTGATGTGGTGAATTTATACGGTTGCATAAGAGACTTTGGTTGACATGAAGTTAGTCTCAGTTTGTATTTTAGCCCTCGTTTCTCGGGCAGCTGATTTGTTGCACTTGACTGTTAGAGCTATGAGAACAGCAGAGCTCCTCCAGTCCCAAAGTATATTTACTGTGTCTTTTCGAATTCTTTTTTGAGGGTAGCCTGGGCTGAGAAGGAAGGCTTTCTTGAAGGGATTCTTTTAAATTACTTTTAAAATGAAAATTTTATGATGAGGTTTTAGAATATTTGAGAGAGATTTTTTTTTTCTTTTTATGTGCCTATTTCCTGTCACGCTGTAAACAACTTGCAGTCATGTTTTACCTGTTGCTACTATATTCAGGAACTTTTATTTTCAAGATCATGTTTTATAGGCCAGTATCTAGGTATAAGTTAGTGATACTGATTATTTTACCAAATAAAGTAGATCACTGTTCAGACTTTTTTGGCTTGTAATCTTGATGGAATAGAACATTTTTCATGTGCATTTTATGTTAACACCATGACAACATTACTTCTCACTGGATATAAATTACTCCCTTTCCTTTCCCAAACTCAAACTGAACTCTGTTTAATCACTGTGAGCAAAAGCATATGAGATGTAGTTTTTTGCCAGAATGAATTATAACTTCAAGTTTCATAGAAAACAGGCCCTGTAAACTAGCAGTTACTTTAGGTTTTTTAATATATAGGCTCTAACAGGGCTAGCAGGACATTATAATTGATTTATATTTTGTTGCAAAACATATAAACTGTATACAGTAAAGTAACGTGGTGCATCATCATCATCATCTTTCTGATGAATGCCTGCAAAGACCTGAATAATAAACTTGATAGAAGGATTATGCCTTTGATGACCACATGCTTGTGCAAGATTTTTCATTGCTTCTGTAATGAATCATGCAAATGAATACTAAAATTATTGGGAGCAAAATGCAAAATCAGTGGATTCCTGTGGCTAGTTGCAGGTTACTGATACTTCTGTGGATGTACAGCTGAGTAAGGCAGTTACTCTGTCCCACTCCTGGCAGATGATCCCAGATAGCACATGAATGCATGTTAATCTGTACTAAAAAATTACTTTCTGTTTGAGCATGAGTTTCAGGAGCATAAACATCTCCCAGATTTTTGTTGTTGTTGTTTAGATTCTGTGGTAAAACACTCACTAGGTTATTGCTTTTTTTAATGTCCCTCCTGCCTCTGGGATCTTGTGTGCTTGCTGTTTTTTCCATTACCTGTGAATTTCATTTTTTGTCTACTTTCCTCTGAAGAACAGGGATCTGGGACTTTTTTTTCCTCTTAAAAGTGATTGTGTTCTGCTCTGTTCTAGAGTAATGCCAGGTCAGAAGCTCAGTTTTTTGTTAATATTCTTGTATATTAGTTATTTTTCACCAGAAAACTAATACACATTTTACACCTTCAATGCCTTATAGATAGAGGCTGCAGATACAGATAATTATTTGGAGGTTGTAGGTTTGTGTGAAAGAGAAGACAGTAAGTAAACTTCATGTTTCTTCCTTTTCCCTCTGAACTGAGAAGTTTGTCTTTGGGGATACGATGGAAATGACCATATGTCAGAATTGTGACTGGGCTGAGAAACCTCTAATCTCACTGTAATTATTCCCGAGACACGCCTGGTGGAAATGCACGAACAAATATTTAAGTGACATCTGATGTTTTGCTCTTTAGTATATTTAGTTCATTGCAAGGCTCATCGGTGTGCATGAAGGTGCTCTATTACATGTTCCAGTGTTATTTCGGCAATCTGAACTGGACTTCAGGTTGATTTATTTACTGTTAAAATGTGAGAACCTTGGCCATTGCTTCAGGTACTTTTAAAATAATTTAATTTTCTACTGTGAGATGCTAGTTTTGAGGCAGATGGAACTTGCTTCAATACTAAGATTGTGTTGTGGGCAGATCTGTCTGCTCTGTAGTCTTCCTCCTGTTTTTAACCATTTCCTTTCTTTACTATCTTATTTTACAGATTAATAAAAAGAAAATTTTCATTAATAAGATTTTATTTACGCTCTTTTTAGGAATTTGGGGTAGTTGCACAACTTGGATTTTACTAGCTTGCATGTAACATCTTAAATGGGTAGGCTTACAGAGATGTAAGGGTACAGAGGCACTTATCTGCTTGTAGGGTTCAGTGTAGTGCCAACACTAATAGCCAGCAGCAGCTGAAGTGTTGGAATCAAGTACCTTTCTCTGCCATCTGGTAAAATACTTCTGTAAACCCCATTTCTGTGCTTAATTGCTAAACTATGTAAAGCACCAGTCACTTTGCTGTTAATTGCAGAGGAATGGACAAAGAGTTTCCTTAGATACAGTAGCTAAGAGTTTCCTGAAATTAATGTCTTCATTCTCTTTCTAGTTTAGGACCTAATTTCGCACCATTTAAGTTACTTCATGCTTTCACGTTGACTTCAATGAGTGCAAAGGCAGGCTGTAGATGAGTGTTAGGAAATAAAACACCACTACCTCTTCTCCACAGCATGATAACATAATCCTGTTCCAGATTCTTCTCTTCCTGTGAAGCCTTGCTATCTTACCCATGAACCACATAGCGTATCTAATTATATTTGGCCCTTTCTGGTGCTACTCTGAGAATTATTATAGACCGCTGTACTGTGGACATCTGTACGTTTCTTCTGTCATAATCTAGTCTTTGTAGTTGGTGATTAAAGACTAGCTTGAAAGTAATCTCCTCACTTTTTCCAGTCCTAGAAAACTCCTGCTTTGAGCTTGTTGATTTGTTAAAGCGGGGAGGATATAATCTGTCCTGTTGAGCGTTCGCGCATTGCAGTTTGTGTTTACGGTTGTAACTAGGTTAAATTTGTTAACTGCTGCTTTGATTGGCAGAAAAAGCCATATGAATGACCCTGTGCCCAGGGGGTAGTTTTTTTCATTTGAACAGTCTTTTTTATTGTGTCCCAACTCTTGTTTGTGGCTCTTAGATTGTGGGGAATGGAAGCGAACAGCAGCTGCAGAGGGAGCTCGAAGACGTGCTGATGGACCCACCCATGGAAGATCAGTCAAGTGACCGGGACCATGGAGAAGAAGTTAGAACTGATGGAGATGGGGAAGAACCTGTTGTCCTTGAAGCTTCAGCATCCTCTACGATTAACCCAGTGTCGGTTGCAGGACTCCAGAAACCAGACATGAGCTTGCCAGTGAAACCATCCCAGGGAGGTTAGGAAAAAAAGTGGGGAATGCCTGGTGGTATCTTATGAGCTAGCTTTTTGTGGGGAAAAGGAGAATTTAGGTACAGGTGTGTCCACCAACCTCTCTCCATTTCTCCCATTATAATCACCTAGTGCAGTAAATGCCAGGTTATGTAATGTGAGAGTTCACATATGCCAAACTGTCCTCTCTTCTGAAAACACTATACTAGCCTTGAGATGTGTGCAGAAATGCAATGCTTACTTGCTTGGCTGCATAAAATACAGTCTGTTCAGCTCGTCTATACCTCTTATTGCTGTAATGAGAACTGGTGCACTCGTATTTAAAAGAAGCTCTCCGAGTAAACTGGTAGTAGAGTTGGGATAGCTGAGTTGCTCTCTGCCATCAGTAACTCACTTTCAGGCAGGGTTTTCCTATAGTATTTTGGCCTGACCTGACTTTTTGTAATGTGTTTCTTGGTTGCTTTTGTCATTTAGTTAGTGATGAGTCAATCTCTGATAATTTACATATGTATGCCTTGTCTTGCTTCTTATGTTCAACTTTGTGTCTCACCCTAGACTGTGAGGATTTGAGCCCTTTTACACCTCTGACAGATGAGGACAGCGTGGTGTTTAGCAAGCTCACCTACTTAGGCTGTGCCTCTGTGAATGCTCCTCGCAGTGAAGTGGAAGCCCTCAGAATGATGTCCATCTTACGAAGCCAGTGCCAGATTTCTTTAGATGTGACTCTGTCAGTGCCTAATGTCTCTGAAGGGACAGTGAGGTAGGAAGCTCACTTGGATGTACTCTGTGACTGTGTGCATTTCATCTTATTTCCTTTTAGCAAAGGAAACAAACTACCAGTTTACCTGGGAGGAGACATGAGCAACTTGGGATTTTGTTTAGTGGAAAAAGTGGGTTTTAAGGAGATCTGAGAGAAGTGATGCTTTGAATTTGTTTACCAAAGACATTTTATATCCAAGGATCACTATGAAATATTATGGTGATCCAAGGTGTCTCCAAAGCCGTATTGGGAGTGGTTATTGATAAATGCTTTGGAAACAGCCTGGAAAGTATTTAGTTTGTAGTGCTGGGAAATGGCTGATACATGAGGCTTAAGAGGGATGAGGCTATCCACTGATGCATGTTAGTGTAGCGTTTTGAAGGCTAAGCCCTGAAAACTATGGGGAAATTATTGGTGGAAATGTCCGTTGCATTGTACTCTTTTTTATGCTGTTCAATTTAAATATAATTATTCTGGTCAAGCTTTGCAGTAAATGACAGTCGGGAGCTAGTTTCTTTGTGATGTACTTTCTCCAGTAGCTATGAAATTGTTAAAACTTTCAACTTAATACCTGGCTGAAATGACTATTCTAAGGGTGCAAGCTTTGGTTTTTTTCTTCTCTCTCTTTTAACAGACTTTTAGATCCTCAGACAAACACAGAAATAGCAAATTATCCAATCTATAAAATCCTTTTTTGTGTACGAGGGCATGATGGAACCCCTGAAAGTGATTGCTTTGCTTTCACTGAAAGCCACTACAACGCAGAACTCTTCAGGATTCATGTCTTCCGATGTGAAATCCAAGAGGCTGTAAGTTGAATCTTTCTGTCAAATGATAATTATGTACCTGTAAATGTTATTACTGAAATGAAACTGAAGTATTTCAGGCACTTTAGAAATAATATAATTTATCAGTTTTGGCTTTTTGCTACCCCAAGTTAAGATCATTATAGAAACCTCAGATATAAGAATGCACATTTAACAGTTTATCCTTTTAAGAAGTGTAGAAACCCAGTTAATTAGAGGCTAAAACTGCATTATTTTCATACAATTACTTCTCATTCTATTCATTAGTGAAAATTCAGGTAGGTTTCAACTGCTGCATTCTGTATGTCTGTAGCTTTCTGATCTTTCTTTGATGCTGCCTAAATGCAGGTGAGCCGAATACTGTACAGCTTTGCCACTGCCTTCCGTCGTTCTGCCAAACAAACTCCGCTCTCAGCCATTGCCACCCCACAGACTCCAGACAGTGATATTTTCACCTTCTCTGTGTCACTGGAAATCAAAGAAGATGATGGGAAAGGGTATTTCAGGTATAGATTTTTCATTCCTATGTGTACAGCATCTGGCTCTGTTGGAGAGTGAGTGAACAGTGTGTGAGACTGAGGTGGTCCCTAAATTCCCTTTTTGAAAGTCTCCTATTCCAGTTTAAATGAATCCCAGACATAAACATTTTTGAGAAGTAAAACAGTGATGGACTATTTCATCTTGGTCGTTGAACTGAACCTGGTGCTACCTGCAAAGTACTTTTTTCTATTTTGTATTTTTCTTTTGTCTTTAAGCCCTTTTCTGTGCAATGTATTTTAAATTGTGTTCAGCTGAATTGTTGCTGAAGCTGAAAATGCATCATTGTGACTGTGCTTTTGTATCCAGAGTTGTGTGCATTTTCAGCCAAGTTCTCAAAGATGCTGAGACTGTGTGAATTCTGCAGCAGGCATAAGGGTGCATATTTTTAATAAAGTCTTATAAAAGGAGGCAGAGAAAATCAGAAACTCTGAAAAATTCAATTTTTTAAGTAATTTTGCTGATCCCAAAAAGGTAAGTTATATCCAGAGAAGTATTCTGCCAAATCTGTCACATGACACGCTTACTTTTAATGTCTAGTACAGGGCTATGACTGCTTCATCAGCCAAGAGCTTGATGATCAAGGTCTCAGACTTTTTCCCACACTGCTATTCCAGAACTAAATAAAGATGTAGTTGTCCATAATGTGTTTTTAGTCTCCAGAGAGCTGGCTCTGTACACAACCTGGTGTCAGAAAACAACCATACAGTCATGAATTTGTGATCGGCAAGTGTCTAGAATTTAATGTAATAATATTATTTAAAACCCTTTCATAAATAGTTGATTACTTATAGAGAAGATGTTTGTGTAGAGGCAGAAGATTCAGATATATAGGAACAGAAAGACCATTTTGCATTTTAACTTTGGTCATTAGGTTTGCTTTTGTTTCATGAAAGGGATAAATTTCAATTCAATCTTAAATATGTTGAACAGAGAGAATTCTCTAGGGAAGTTTGAGAGCAGAATGTAATAGAACAAATCTTACGTGCTGGGCTTTTTCCTCCTTACATGATAGTGCTTTGGCAGTTACTGGAGTTGCATAGTTCCAGCTGAAATCTTCCAGTGCTGCCCAGTAAAGGTAAATTTCTTGAATGACGTTGCCAATGTAGACATGCTGTTATTTTTATCCTAGTAAAAACCCAACTTTCCTTATTGCCCCCTTGTGATTGAAACTTCTAGTTATGTTATGCATTTTAAGAATATGAAGGACAAATACTTCATCCCTACCCATTTCTCTGTGATTTCTTAGGATTGAACTCTGTATTAGGTATTGAAAGCAGAAAAAAAGGTAGTTCTTGGTATTGCTATGATCTGCTTCATTAAAATACCCCCCTGTTCTGATCTGTGGTGTTTCTTTATGAGCATCAAAAAAGCTTTATGAGCAAAGCTTGCTTCTGTTTCTAACTGGTTCTGTTTTCTGACTGAGCTCTCAATTTCATTTAATTTTTCCTCTTTTTTTTTTTTTTTTTTCCCCCTGAACCAGGTGTTATTAGCAAGTGGTGGTGTAGGGTGAGAGTATTAGAGCAGCTTTCCACATTGTATCGGCTAATGCTGTTTTCACATTAAGTCTAATGGTGGATAACCTTTGTTTCTGAAAAGACCTTCTTTAGTTTATTCTGAAAAGCTTTTCTACTTAACCTATACACAGCGCCCTTAGATGTTTTATGTAACCATTTGTAGTGTTCTGTAATTGCTGAAGTGTCTTTATTTCAGTACAGCATGTCTGCCAAAGACTCTGACTTGTTGAGCACATTGGCTCCTAGCCACAGCTTCAGAGATGCTTCTCTTCTCAGATCTACATCCAGCTCAAGTTTTATTTATTTAATAGATAAATAAATCCCATTTAATAATCCAGTGTTTATTCAGCACCCTAAAGGTCTTCTCAGGTGTTGAAACTGAAAAATGATTTAGCTCAGGGCCTGAACCTAAAAGACACTGATGGCTCCTGGGGGTGGCTGCAGCAGCTGCCTCTGGGGAGCACGGCAGGTGGAAGCATGGTACCGCTGCCAGTGCAGCCACAGCAGTGCAGGTACTGTAAGCCAGCCCAGGATTTGATGCTTGTGTGGTTTCCAGAAGTTGTGCTGCAAAGAGCCGTTTCAGTCATAGCCAGCTCGGGTATGTCAGCGCGGCCTGTAGGCTGAACCTCAGCCTTTTTTATGGAGATGTATCTAAAGAACATGAAAATACAGTTACATTAGGGGTGGAACAGGGCATTTGTTTAAAAGCTGTGTCCCTACTCTATACAACGTGAAGAAAAGTGGATTTTTGCCTCCAGCTAAGCAGAATCCTACCTACACTGGGCATGCAGTACAGGTTTTAGTTCAAATAGCAAGCTCAATCAGTTTGATGCTAATCCTCGTGACCCTTTGCGTGCAGACCCGTGCTCACCTGGAAGTTGAGAGAACGCTTTCCACGTACTCAGTCTCTGATCTCAGTTTTTAATGTACCTGAACCTGTCTTGGCTCATCCACCTTCCTTGTCACCCTGGGTCACTAGTAGCACGTTCCTGTCATGCTGGGAAGTGAGGTCTGACTTCATGTACTGGCTCTGACTGTGTAAACCCGCTGTCCTGGCCTGGAGACAGAACTCCTGCTGACAGTTAAAGGCAGGCTGCCATTCCCTGGCCTGGGTAAGCACCTGCTGGCAGAAAATAAACCCAAATTTTATTGGAGCTGTTAAACTGTGGGCAATACTCCACAGTCCATTTTGCAACTCTTGGGGGTAACAATACATAGTTTGAAAGTCTGAAATAAAATAAGGATTGTTTTTAGATCTGAGGGGAAAGTGAATGCGGTTGACTTAAAAAGAAAGTCAAAACCCAACAGTCTTAATTTGTCCAGTATTTAATGCAACTGTGCTGCTCAACAGGGAATACAGATGTTAAAACTTTAGCATGTGTATTGGCATTGAAGTGTAACTTCAGGTTTTTCCACCACAGCACATTTATCCCCTCTTTTTGCAGCATTTAGGAAAAAGGGCTCTCTTGAATATTTCCCTTATTTTTTCTCTAAAGATTGGTGCACTTTCTTGGCTTGTTGGCTTATGTGCCCCAGCAGTTGCCTCCGTTGTGAAAGAAAGCAATATGCGTTTTTTTATAAGTAATTGCTTAACAGATAATACTTGCTTGTTACACAGGGAATCAATAGTTAGAAACTTTCTTGAAATGCTGCTGCAAGTCTCACACTAAGCCATGCACTATAAAATCATGGTTTTCATTTTGAAAACTGAGTGTCTGGTTTCCACCTAATGATAAAATAACATCACCTAGTCATGCTGCCATTTCTTTCATGTTACTGATTGCAGTGTGCAAGGAAGGAAGATCTTGAGTGCTTTTGTGTAAGAAGCAAGTGTCTGGTGCTGGTTTTGATGCATGCAGGGAGTACAGATAAATGATGCTCTTGAGTTTTTTTTCCTTTCCTGCTTAACAGTGCAGTTCCCAAAGACAAGGACAGGCAATGCTTTAAACTCCGCCAAGGAATTGATAAGAAGATAGTGATTTACGTCCAACAGACAACTAATAAAGAACTTGCTATTGAGAGGTAATTTCCTCGATTTTTAAAAAATTATCTGTTTGATGTTTTGTGTTGTTTCCTCTGAGGCAGCAGATGAGTAATTTTTCTATGAATACTCCATTTGTGTAATTTAACACCACGCCTCTCTCTCGAGCCGGATTGTGCAGAAGATCAGATTGGTTTGCTCAGGGTGCGTGTGTCAGGGGGCACAGTACAGGCACAGACAAATCTTGCCCAGATCTGGTTGTGGAATCAGTGGTGACTTCCCCTCTAAATACCCATTTCAAAATCTTTTTTTAAAAAACATATTGCTTTATTTTCAGTGGCCAGTTTGTCTTAAATGCTGAAGCTATAATCAGAGGCTGAGTTATTTCCATTTGCTTTCCTTTCATCTCGGTTGCATCTGAGAATATTGTTGTATGTATGTTTTGAATCTGCCACGGTCTGGAATTCTAGAATATGAAGCATCTGTGTAGGGAAGGGGAGAGCTCACACTTCAAATCTTTCACCGCTTAGAAATAAACTAGCCGTTTTTGACTACTGAGTTTAGTCCTGCTCATATCACAGAGAAAAGACGCAGGTTCTGCCAGCCTTTGCAGTCTGAAATAAGTGTGGGGCAGTCTGGTAAACCAGAGGATGAAGTGGAATATACCTGTGTGAGCCAAAAGTCTGCGAAATGAAACCATAAAAGACAGGGCCTTGACTTCATCTGGAATTTCCTGATTCTTGTCTGTATCAAAGGGTAAATTCTATGTAAATATGTTTGGAAAAAAAAAAGGGGGGGGGGGGGGGGAAGAAGAATGCGGGCCAAGTTGTCCCGCAGGATAGGGAACCCTTGTTAGCAGTGTCTGTTTTACGCTGTTCTTGCAAACAAAGATAATTGAACAGCTTTCCAGGCTACTGTAGGCAGGGTAAAATCATGTTGTAAATATGCTTATGAAATCTTGCTTGACGTTTTTAATACTGGCTTGACATTATTTTGCTTGACGTGCTTGATGCTGCTTTCAGATGTCAAGGTTTGTTGACATTTTGTTGGCTTCATGGGCTACTTGTGATGTATGACAGAGAACATTTATGTATGGAATGTTAATAGTTTGTTTATGGGTAATTCTAATTTTTGCAGTTTAATTTTTTGCCTGGCTTTGCAGATGCTTTGGCCTTCTCCTTAGCCGTGGCAAAGACGTTCGGAGTGGGGACATGCACCTTTTAGATTTGGTAAGGATCTTTTATTAATTAAAATTATTACTGAATTTTGTTATGATTGTGCGTGGTCTCAGGATAGACAGAAAAGATTTAGCCGCTTATGCACACTCGTTGATGGGGGTTGATGCTGTGGCTTATGCTATTGAGGGTGAGGCTCTGGGCAACTGGGTTGAATCCCCATCGCTGCTACAGAGTTAGAATGTGACCTGGTGCTTGGTCAAGGGAGTTGCCCAATTTTGCAGTCCGTCATGAATGTCCTCAGTTAGGGGCCTGAAATGAGAAACGTGGAACCTTATTTTTGGAAGTGCTGAATAGTAAAGAGCTGTGCTTTGAACATAAAAAACTTTATAGCATACTTATCACTGTAAAAATTGAGGCCTAAGCAGCTTCAACTATAACACTGAAAATTAGTGGGCGCTTTATTTTTACGACTAACTTTTTATCTATAAAATTATGATCATCTGACTTCACAAGTGTGTTGTAAAAACAAACTTGCTAGTATTTATGAAGTACATGCTTGTTGCAGTAGTGAGTACTCAGAAGGGTCCAATACTACATGAATAATTTTCCTTTTTACCAGGCTTTGGATTGCCCAGAAAATAAGGTTGGTGGGAAGACAGACACACTGAATGCTAAAGATAAAATATTGACTTGGTTCTTAATAGCTGAATAATGTGTTTTGTATGCTGAATAAAGCTGGATCTCAAGATGGTTTAGAATAAAATCTTATTTTATAAAATAGCTACGTAGGATAAAATAAAGCACATCTGGTGTATTAAAATATAGTGAAGTAGAAGGTATGTTAATATGAAACATCTGCCAAGTGTACAAGTTCAGCAGTTTGTAAGAGTTCTGATTTAATTTGTTTTCTTGTATTAAAGGCAGTGAACTATGTCCTGTAAGTTCATGATTAAAGCCTTAAACGTTTAAATGCTTTATTACTCAGGCAGGTGTTTCTTTTTTTGGCTTGTGTTTCCTGGGTGGTTTTGGTTGTTTTTTTTCTTTCTTTTTCCCCCAAACAGCAACAAAAAAGCAAAGCCTCTGCAGCTTGGAGTCCTGTCTTTCCAAGCACTTGGCTGTGATCTCACCTACACCTCTGTGAGCTGGAAGTTGCTGTCAAATGGCCACCTCCAAAATGAGCTGTTGGTCTTCAGGTCTCCCTAGACAGATGTTCATACCACACACATACATAATTAGTATTAATTGGCCTTTTTGTATTATCAATAAGGAGACCAAAGACTGCATGGGAACTCTTATTCTTTTCTTCAGAGATGATATCTGTTACAGGACTCTGTCACCTGGACTTCAGGTGCTTGCCCTTCTCTTTCCAGTGCAGTAGCTGTTTTGTGGGGCTGAGACTTCATAACATAGAGATTTCTTTAATTTAAATAAAAATACGTAAACATACCTTGTTTCCAGGAGTCCATGGGTAAAAGTTCTGATGGGAAATCATACGTGATCACTGGGAGCTGGAATCAAAAATCTCCACACTTCCAATTTGTAAATGAAGAAACACCAAAAGGTATGAACTTTGCCAGATGTTATCCCTTGCCTGGGCAAATGGCTTACGTAGTGGCAATCAGATCAATTCTCTTTTCTTTCAAGATGAGTCCCGCAAAAAGACTTATAGCATGGGATATATTCTGAGAAGATAGGATGCCAGATAGAACATAAAAATCTGAACAAAATAGAAGGCTTGAAGAAAACTCCCGTGTTCAATAATAAATACCTTGTAAGAATAACTGTATCCGGGTAGGAGGCTGTATAGGTGTGGGGACAGGCTGCAGATGCTTTGTGCACTATTAGAGCTTCTTAAGACTCCCACTGAGAGTTGCACTAAATGGCTATTGCAGATTTCTTCTTTGCTTAGTTTCTATGGTCAGTTCAGATTTTTCTGAATCCCAAGTTTTAATTAAAAAAGAGAAAGGATTCCAGGAGTATCTGTGAAAATGAAACACTCCCAACTGTAACCTGAAAATAGCTGATTGCATTGCTCTTGAGTCCTGGAACAGGTCTGTCATTGCTTCTTTTAAAATGTCAGCTGAATTATCTTTTCAATCTGTTGTCACAGTTGCATGCCAAGGGTTGGGGAAGTTAATGGAAATCGACTGGGCAAAGTCATAAAAGTCAGCTGCTGGGTACAGTCTGCTGCTGAATACCATCCTACCTAAAGGACACAGTTTGTCATTTGGTACCAGAAGAGATCTCAGAGGTCACTGAGTCCAGTTGCCTCCCTTTGGAGCATTGTACTGTGTAGTCAATTTTCTGAATCTCACAGCTGAGATGGTCTTAAATGCTACCTTTAATATGGTGGGGCTTAAGTGTTGTCTCAGTAACTTCTGAAAAGAACTAAAATGTAATTAGGCTAGATGGCAAGAGATCTGCACTGTGGAGTTAAGTATGCAGATCTCTTATAATGTTTAATGAAGATTTTTGATACATTCCAGTGGGATTTGAAAAAGAAGAATTTTTATTCTCTTTAATATGATAATTTTCTGGGCTTAAAGACTTAAGTTTCCTTACTCTCTAGTGAATAGTGTCATCTTCTTTTCATGTTTTGAAACTCGTAGGTTTTTGAGATGTTAAATTAGGGAAAGAATTGAATTCTGAAAAAAAGCTTCTTTGTTCTTTCATGTTACTAGGAAAGAGGTTATGGAATATTTTGTTTGAAATACTTCTTTTAATACTATCACTCTGTTTTTTCTCACTAGATAAAGTATTGTTCATGACTACCGCTGTGGATTTGGTGATAACTGAGGTTCAGGAACCTGTTCGATTCATTCTGGAGACTAAAGTCAGAGTTTGTTCACCTAATGAGAGATTGTTCTGGCCCTTCAGCAAACGTAGCTCTACTGAAAATTTTTTCCTAAAATTGAAACAGGTAACACTTTAATAAATAAATAAAATCTACAGTTAATTTGGCAAGGTTGTTTTGCAAATGTAACTGGTACAGTCAGTTGTTTTGAGACTTGAGAAGTAGGTTCATAGTATAGTGTTGATTAAATACAAATGCCTGGGAAGTAAAGATGAATTGTAATTATTAGTGCCTGTTGGCAGATCAGAATTTCACTGTGGTCGTTTCTCCCTATGACTGGTAAAACCTTTACTAATGTTCATATGTCAGCATTTTGCTCATGAATCGAAGAGGTACAATAAATGCTCTTCGATTTTAGAAAAGCTATCCTTCACTATGCTAATTGTTGCTGGCTATCTAAAGTTCCCACAAAAAGCTGGATGTCCTTGTTTCAAAGCAAATTTTGACGGCTTTGATAGAGGCTTATGGATTTTCCAGCCAAACCACAGAAATGAAGTGAACAGAGGATTTATCTGCAAACCAGAGCTATGCTGAGAGTTGCTTGCATAAGGGTATAGTAGGGTAAGTATGTAAAATTAAGGGTTAAGAGAAAAATGGCTTTAATATAAGCCTGGTGACATGCTATCTGCTGTGTCACTAAATTGATTTTATCATACAAATCCAACTTTTTTTTTTTTAGATGAGCAAACATCCACCTGAAATTAGAAAAGAAATTATTTTTAGTTGAAAGTCTATTGGAAGCAGAGATTTCACACATACCCCAAGGGTATGTGGGGGAAGAAAATCCAAGCAACCACAAAAAAATCCCTAGAACTCGTTAAAAACTTTTACTGTTTTTTCCAGCTTACTTTTTTTACCCTATCCACTAAAAAGGAAAGGATTATTACTGTCCAGGATATTCCAAATAAAAGTACAAGGCAATAACTTGGTCTCAAAATAAGGCTGGAAAGTTGAAGGTCCAAGTCGCTAAAGAGATGATGAACTTGAAGTAGTTGCCATTCTCCTGCTTTAGAAATTACTGTTCTGAAAGGGAAGTCCTGTTTAAAGAAATGGGAGTACACAGAAGCAAATAACAACATGGATGTATGTGCTCTCTCAAGGTTTAATAATTCTGGGTGCAGCCCAAAAAAGCGAAGTTGGAGTCCTGATTTCTTGATAGGTGTTCTTTTTGTTTAAACAGGTTTTTTAATGACCTAAGAGGTTTTTTTTTAAGTGCTTTTTGCACTTGTCTTAAAGTGATAGCAAATAATGGCATCTTGGTAGTAGCAAAGATGAGATTCACTAAGGATTCTTCTTTGTGTATGTCCTAGTTTTTACATAAAGTATGAATAAACATTTTGGAAACTTTCCTTCAAAATTTAAGGTGGAAAAATTCTTTGTGGATGAGATCAGTTTTTATTTAGGGTATTTTTGAGGTGGAACATGGAAATGTTGAACAGTTAAGGCTGTTGGGCTATAAATATTCTACAGCCTCCAAAAGGTGCCTTTTCTGTTTGGCGGTTTAAAGGAAGCTTATCTTAGTTAATTCTGTACCTTTTGTCTTACCAAACTCACAGGCATTGTGACTTAGCTAATTCTCTTTTTTCCACAGGCACTGTCAGGTTATCCAACTTCCAGTGTTTACTAATGGAAGATTATCAAAATTCATAGTGGAAGCAACAAATATAGAATGTACTGCCTGATAAGCCTGGAAGGGAAACCTGTTTCTATGGAGTCATGATTAGCCTATTAAAAATACAGCTGTGTAAAATTGGCTTATCTTACTTTGGCAGTGTTTCTTTATTCGGAAATGGTGAAAGCAGAGGGATTTTATTTGCTCAGATTACATTTAGTGATTTAGTCATTTTTAGTTTTGATGTATTTCTCTTCATTTTTAATACTCCAAAGGATAAAATTGAGCACTGGGAGCTTAGTGTAGAGTATAATTATAAATCTTATTTCCCTCTTTTCTTCACCTTTTCCTTTTCTACTCCCTATTTTTATGTATTTATGAAAGTTCTAAATCCTTAGACTGTGTAAAAATTTTAGAACCACTTCACAAAGAAGAATCTTCCTTTAAAGGAAAGGAAGGTATCAAAGCATTGAAAATTAAGGAGAAAACAGAGCCACATAATAGACTTTGGGCCTCAACGATTTGTGTTCCTGCAGCAATGTATACACAGATACATAACTTGGAAGCATCATTAAAGACAATTGCCATGGTGGGAAAATAAATATGAACAATTTTATTAAAACTCTCCTTTTGCTACCATCAGTATCTGCAGAAAGTTAAAGAAAGAAATTAGACATAATCTTAAAAGTTTTGCTTTTAATTTTCCGCTAATCTTTATTTAAAGGCAGAGCTGCTTCATGTTAAGGAACTTTGCTGTCTTAGATCATTTGTTGGACAGATGCATTTGCAGCTTTAGAAATCTGTGCATTTGTGTCCAGTGCAGTTATGGTTGAAAAGATGATCTACCTACGGCAAGCAGACCCGAATGACACTTCTGCTCTAAGATATTCCTGCCTTTTGGGTGCGGTGGGCTTACGGCTCGTTCTAGGGCATTAGGGACAGAAACACTTGCAGGCCTGCACGATGCATTAAGTGTGCTGCAAGGATTGAACATTCCTCACTGTAGAATGTGATGGAAATTGTTTCTCAGCTCTCCTGTTCCAGAAAGAAAAGGTAGAGCCTTATGAAGTAATCTGGGTATTTGTATAGCTTTTCTTAGTAAAATGAAACTTCTTGTTTCCTAGATAAAGCAAAAGGACAGAAAGAATAACTCGGACACGTTATATGAAGTTGTGTGCCTAGAAAGTGAATCTGAAAGGGAGAGAAGAAAAACTACAGCAAGCCCTTCTCTTCGTCTGCCCCAGTCTGGGTCACAGGGGTCGATGATTCCTTCTCCTCCAGAGGATGACGAAGAGGAAGGTAAGTGGGTTGTATGCTTTGTATACTTTGAAACAAAGGGCAGTCGGTAAATAACACAGTTATGAAACATGTCAAATCCTTTCCAGTCAGAATCTGGCCTGCTGATTATTTTTTTTTCTTGCTTTAATGCTGTGAGTATTCGATAACCAGTAGCCCTGCATTCCTGGATCAGCCTCTCCCTTGTCTGACACTTCTGTGTCTATGCTTTTCTCAGCCCAGGCCTCATGAAGCCTTCAGTGTGATATATTTAGAACAATGTGAAAAGAGGCTGCTAAAAATTTGGGATTATCTTGTATCTTCTGCCCCTCCCCAAGCAGCTGTGAACAGATTTGAGAGTAAAAACCAGAAGCTGATATTATTTGGAAATGTAAGCAAGCAGCATGTTTTAGTGCAGGGGCAAGTATAGACATCTGTAATACATAAAACTACACCAGGACCCGCCCAGCTTGAAACTTAATGCATTTTCAAGATCTTTTTTCTGCTTTTTAAAAATTCTCTTAAACCAAAATATGGACTAGTTCTGAGTATATAAACATCTGGCCTTACAGCTCTGAGCTGAAATGTAGATGACTCGAGTTCCTGCTTTTTCACTTTCTCTACTGGCCTTCTATGTGGCCTTGGGTGAATTGTTTCACTTCTGTGCTTTAATTTCCCTTTTTTTTGAGGGGGGGGGGAATGACACACGAGGCAGGGGGGAAGGAGGAGAAAGATGGTTTGAAAATTAACCCTTCATTAGCAGTCTCTAACCACTACACTAAACCACAGTGGTATTCTTTTGTAGACCAGGAACATATACACATACGTGTTTACAGTTGATACCACTTGAAGCATTGCAAGTGTTTGCTGGCAAGTTCAGGTGTCAGTTGAGAAAGCACAGATTTAGTGAAAAAGAATGTATTTCCTCATTAATGCAAAACCAGTGTTGACTACTGTATCAATGAAATGTAGGGTTTGTATATACTTACTGTGAGAGTTTAAAAATATCTGGGAGTACATCAGATAGTATTGGTTTCAAAAAGAGTTACTGTGACTATGCTAATGTTCTCCCTCCACTGCGTTTTTGAACGTGTTTCATTCAAAAAGCTGTTTAATTTAAGCCAAGAAAGTTACCAAAAAGTATTAGCTTTCAAAGTAAAAGTACAAACCAGTTAAAAGTAAAATACCTCGTGGACTTCCATGGATCTGCAACAACATGGTGAGTCTGCAGCTGCTCGGTGGAACCGTGTTGATTTTATTGTCTATTTTGCTTTTATAGTATTGTAGCTTTTGACATACAGAAAGTTGTGCTCTCTGAGAATTTTTGTAGTCATCCAAAAGTTTAAGGTAGAAAAATAGAATTACTTCAGTGGGCAGGGACCTCTGGAGGCCTGTAATTGTGCCTCTTGTTCAGTGTGAATCCAGCTGGGTAGATTGTTCGAGCATTGTCCTGTTGTGGTTTGACTGTCTCCTATCTCCAGTGATCAAGTTTCCACAACTTCTCCGGGCCGTTGTATAAGTTTGGCCACCTTCATGGCAAATTGTTTTCCTGATTTTTGACCAGTATTTCACATGTTGCTGCTTGTCTTCTGCCTCTTGTCACATCAGTGTGTGCCTCTGAGAAGAGTCTACTTCTGCCTTCTCTGTGTTGAGCACACGAGCCCTGCATCCACAACTGGGGGGGGAGGAGTTCTTGCCACATGCTGAGACAGCCACATTTACATCTATAAAGGTAGAGTAATGGCTGATAATCTCATAGCATCTCCTCTGTTCTGTCTGCAGACAATGATGAACCACTCTTAAGTGGTTCTGGAGATGTTTCCAAAGAGTGCGCAGAAAAAATTCTTGAGACGTGGGGAGAGCTGTTGTCCAAATGGTAAGTGGCAAAATCACATTCTGAAAATTACAATTCTGAATATTCTTATTCTCTTTGCTCCTTCTGCTTGGAGTTTTTGTTATTTCCAAAAGCCAGTTGAGATGAATTAGTGTGGGCTTGATCTTCTTTCATCCCCACAACACCCCTTACTCTCTGGTTTCATGTTTTCAGATTTCTCCGGAGGGTGTTTTAAGTATTTTCATTTTTGAGTGCATGCTTAAATACTCTATAGAAATTCACTTATGCTGTGTGTTTAGGTGGTTATGTCTTAAAAGTGAGTATTTTACTTATCTGTAAGTTTCACTGGGTTTTGTTAAAGGAAAACCTAAACTAAATAGTATAAAGAAAATGCAGCTCTGTCTTTATTTTGCATAGATCACTTCCATTCCTCTTTGTAATTCTGATGTAGTTCACAGCCAATTTTTCCTGCAGCTGTCATATCTTAGTAACTGTAGCTTAAGAATATGGGAGATTTGTACTTGGATAGCAGAGATGCTTTTCCTCCCTTATCTAAAGGAAGATGGCTCCAGAGCCTGCCAAGAAGGAAGTACACGAGCTCTTCTGTTTTTTTCCTAGAAAATGCCAATTTACAAGAAGAGTGTTTCTTGACAGTCAAGTTGCTAATGCAACACCTGTCCTCCTTTCATGAAGGATCTTTTATTCATCTTGGAGTAGCCTGAGCAGTTCTAAGAAAGTGATGCTGATTATTGCAAAATTCAGTTTTGGGGTTTTTTTTGGTTGTTTTCTCAAAGGGGGATGACAGGCACAACATCAGACTGAGCTCAAATATGCTGCATTTTGACTCTGGCTTTAGTCGTTGCCTTCTGCTTCCTGCTGTTACTGAGGAGCAGGGCAAGGGCTGTACAGCAAATCAAAGATCTGAATAGAATATCAGATCACAGGAGTAGGACAGCAGAGGTTAGAGTAAGTCATGTACTTTAGATGAGGAAAAGTACTGATGTGACCACTCAGCCAGGATTCTATATAGGTTATATATATTTAGCATTATTTTTTATTTTCTTCAATTACTTAGAACTTATTTGAATAAGTACTTTTACCTCCAGTTTGGTTTTGCACTAATATATTGCACTAATTTGGTAAGAAAGCCGACATCAGAAATGGACACTTTCGTAAGAAGGGGAAGGCTGTGGTAAAATGATATATGATGCCTTTTCCCTCCCTTTCCTAGACTTGTAGAAACCTCTTTAACAGATGAGCTCTATGCATCTGCTGCTGTGAGAAAGTTTCTTTCAACTTGAATTTTTTTGTAATTCTTCCAAGAACTCAAAGATAATTAAGCCACCTGACTCCCATTGAAAATGTTTTGGCAGCTCTAAGAGGATATGAAGTGCTTCTGTGCTAATGCTGGCAACAACTTTAATATGTGTTAAAGGGCTTTCCTTCTTAAATAAAAACGAGTATTTGGAAGTAATGATCCTTGAGCTTTTAACATAAGAGGATTGAAAATCATAAAAATCAGAGTTCAGGTAGTTTCATGCTAGTTTTTTAGAATCCTGTAATTAGATTTGTATAGTAATTAAATATGCATTGGTATTTTGTGATTTCTAAATAATATTTGGCTCATATTTCATAACTGCTGAGTCACACAATTTTCTCATTTGAAAATAGTTTGGAAGAATGTAGTCGTGTGTGGCTTTTAGTCTACAGCCTTGCAGTTCATGGCTGTATTCACTGGAATTACTGTTGTACTTATTCTGGTCTGAGATTGTCAAAGCAGTTTTATAGGTACAAAGAAATTGAATATTTTGTATATTGCAAGTATTTGATATAACTGTTTTTATATGTTTATATATTACAAAGATATAATAAGTGCTCTTAATGCTATGATATATAATTCTATAGATAAGAATGTAAATAGATATGCTATGATATATAACTCTATAGACATGAATGTATATAGCTATAAATGTAACTATTATATAAATATTACTTATAGTTGATTTTGTTTGGAGAAAATAAAGCGAAGGAGGATGTTGTGGTACTGAGTTCTGTGCAATATATACTGATTTAAATGTCTGCATTGCTAATCTCCAGGTTGCTGTGTTGGAACACTGTAGATGGAGAAAGGCAGCAAGGAGTCCCTGTCTGTGTAAAATTATCATCCGTATATCTGTTAGGTTGTTAACAAACATTAAATACTGATTTATTGTTAAGAAGATAATGTGATTGATATGACATAAGTTCACTTTTTTTGCCTGGCTTTGTCTATCAGTCCTCTTAATCATTTTACCTGGAAGTTTGGTAACTGCAGAAAAGTTGTAATTTCTTTGATTTAAGGCCTCTATCTTTTGGGAATTTAATGTATAAACCACAGCTTCACTTTCTGTAACTGCATAAATTATATGTAGGTTTAGCTTTTACAACGTACAGTGCTGTAATTTATGAGCTGTCACCAGTCTCACTTGAAAAAAACTGTTTAGATGGGACTAGCTTGTACAGTGGAAGCTGCTTTAATGCATGGGTGTAGTCAGACAACCATGTGAGATTTTTTTATAGCTCTGCCTGTCTTCTCTCCTCCCTCACCGAGAAGGTTACCTGCCTGCTTGGGTGTGGGAGGTTTGGAGAGCAGTATATGATTCTGCAGACTAATTCTAGTTTTGGTGTAGTTTGAGCTTGGAATCTTACACAGCATGGTATCTGCCCTCCAGTTCTAGGTTTTGCAGGAGTGTTTTGGTTCACTGAGTGTTTTATATATTTAAATTTAATGGGAATCGAGGAAATAATTTGGAAAGTGCTTCTCCAAATCTGTTTGTGGGTTGTGTTTTTTTTTTTTTTTATGACTTGAATTTCACTTACTCTGGCAACATATGGACTGTCTTGAAATTCCTGTCATTTGACATGTTTGATGTTACACACCAGTTGTTGCTCATGTACTAGTTTATTTGTGTTTGGGTAATAGTAACAGTGCCTTCACCTACACCCAGGCACCTCAATTTGAGTGTGAGGCCAAAGACATTGTCAGCGCTGGTGAGAAGTGGTGTCCCTGAGGCCCTGAGAGGAGAAGTGTGGCAGCTGCTGGCAGGGTGTCATAATAACGATCACCTGGTGGAGAAGTACCGAATTCTCATCACAAAGGTAGAATGCTTTTTTTCATCTTTTTTTCCCCCCATACGTTAAGGAATGGAAGTACAGAAGCTTCTGAGTGCGCACCCTCTTGCTAAAGGTTTGTGTGTATCTGTATCTAGTGTATCAACTAGTGAGTATAATTCAATCCTCCCTCCAAGAGAAGACCCTAACAGGCACTGCTAGTTGTGGCATTATCTCTACTTAGAGTACATTCTTAGTAATAGTCCTACTTCTGTTTCACTCGAATGAGTTCTGAGAGTTTGTCAAAAATTAGTATTCTATTAATTGCTTTCATAATTGACAGAGATTCAGGGAGCTCATTTCCTTTGCTTGTTCGTCTTTCCTGAATGAAAGCTGAATTTTGCTGTATTGTCTTCACATTTATGCTAAAAATCCAATGCTAGTTGAAATTGCAGCCTTTTTTGATAGGAGAAAAACAACACTTTGGACATTTTTGCACTAGACAGCAGTTTTTTAACTTCTCATCTTGAATGCTGACCTCAGTAACGTAGGAATAGAAGATAAGAATCGTATATACAGACATCATTTGGTGTTTCTCAAAGTTCTAGAGTAACAAATGGACCACAAAATGAAATGTCACTTCCTTATCCAGAAAACCGTTATGTTAATTTGGTTTTGATCATTATCTATATAAATACATTCTATTTTACTGTTCTCATCAAACCTGCAAGTCTAGAAGGACTAAATTAGAAATTATCGGTGATGCACCTTTAGTACAAATATAACAGAAATTAATTATTCACCAGTTAGAAAAGCAAAACAACTGAATCAGCCTTTGTATATCTATATTCTGATGGCACAGATTCGCAAGGAACAATTAAAGACCTTATTCTGAGGGCAAGAGGGCTTCTGAAATTAAACTTGGTTTCTGCTGGAATCATGCAGGAAGGATCCTACATGATTGAATGAATTGTGTTAGATTAGCTAAAAATGTTCTGCCATAAATTCTTGCACATGCTTATTGAATATAGAAGAAACTTGGTCTGAATTCCTTAATATTGGTATATGTATTGTAGAACTATAACATTTTTTGGATTTTATGGTGAATAAATCATACAAATAATGTGGAGGTTGAGTGCTCTGGCAAGGAGTGTATCACAGTTACGCTGTTGTGTTATTTTAATTGCCTAGTGAGTAGTTGACAGCATCACTTGTTTCTCTGTTTCAATGTTTTGGTATCAGAGTGGAAAAGATGATCTCTTTGTGGCACAGTTGGTGACATGTACTGCTACTATCTTTGTGATCTAGAAAGCAATAGTGTAACGTTGCATTTTTAAACCTGTGAAACCTTTCTGCTCGTTTACATTTGGCAGAGACAAAGGAAATAACCTTCATCTAATGTGTTGGAAGCATCTCTAGAGCCCAAGTAAAAGGGAGAGTAGGCTGATCCAGCACCGTGTTCTGCAGCAAAAGGACTGGCCGTACCTGCAGTGGTCATTCAGAGTGGAAACTATTTAAGAATTTAAATAATGAAAGAAAATGAGTACTGAATGACTATTTTCAGGCTCCGCTGTAGTCATATGAGGTCTGTAGTATCCTACCAGCATGCTACAATAACCAGCTCAACCAAATGAAAACAAAGTCTCCTTTAACCTGGAACTGCCATAGGAGACCACTGCTGTGGCTGTTTGTCTTACTGTGATTTAAATATGAAAATGGGCTGGGACACTTTCTGTGGAATGGACAAAGGTTGGTGCTTTGAGTTGCTGGGTGGTTCACAGTGGAATTGTGATTTCTTCAATCTTCAGACAGTGGAAGAAGTGTAAGGTTTCAGAAAAGGTTATCAGTGGCTGCATGGAAGTGCTAAAGATGAGAACAGGCACCAAATGCAAAATTGTTTGGGAGGCTGATGAGAACATGAATTCAAGACCCAGGAAGGTAACATTGGCAGACTCGTATATAGTATGTGCTGATGGTATAATAATGCTGGATTGCACTTTAGCTTTCATTTTGTATTTCATACTTTTCATAGATTATTTGATAATTTTGGAGTTGTGATGTGACTAATTCTTACTGCTCTGAAAATAGTAGCTCAGTTACAGTCAATATGCAGCGATGCACAGGAGTAAACGTGTCTGGGGGGAAAAAGAAAGCTATTAATTCTGTGAAGGCAAGGGTCCCTTATATTGTTTTACCACTCTCATAATGCTTGGCCACGTTTTGCATGTCACTAATACAAATTCTTCTCTGGCAGGTGTGCAATTATTTGCATTACCATGCATTGAAAATGGTTTATCTGAGAATAGCTGCTGTGGCGTAGAGCAGAAGCACAAGGAGTTGATGTAAAACCTTTGCTCTTCAGTGCAAGTAGGAGATGCAGTAAGCCTGTTGGTGTACTCATAATCCAGTGCCCCTTCTCTCTTAATGTTGACCTCTATTCCTGTAGCTGCGTTTGATTTCTGTCAGGCTTTTCATGACCCCATGCGGCAGCACAGTCCCAAATTAATAAGGATCTGTGGTGACAGCTGCTTCAAAAGCTTCTGGCCTCTTTCAGGGATTTTTTTTTTTCCCCTTGTGTGCAGGGTGTTGGATGGAGGCGCCCCAGTATTTCTTCTGGTGTTTGTTTTCCTGTGCAGTTCTGGCCCCTGGTGCTTGGCAAATCTGTGTTTTTTGCTTTCTTTTGCAAATTAACTGCTGCAAGGATAGCTTTTTGTTTACTGTTGACGTGTGGCTACTGGCTGATTGAAAAGGAAATGTCTTCTGTTGTGTTCTACCTCTGAAGGCTGTGTCTAGGTCTCTTCTTGAATCTGACTTGTACACTAAAAATGGCATTGAAACTGTGCTGCATGGTGTACTCGTTGTGTTCTAGTCATCATTATTAATTATTTGATCCTTATTTCTTTGATAAACTCTAGCTGGGTTTTTGTACTTTGTGCTTTTGTTATTGCGGTAGTGTCTAACTTTCACCATTGTGGTTCTTCCACAAATTACTTTTGAGAATTTGCACACCATCTGTGTGGAATAATAAAGCTTTTAGCAACTCCAGATTGCCATGCTCGTGGTGGGGAGTGTGGATGAAAGCCAGCCCAGTGAATTAAGGTCATGTCCCTACTGGGGACAGAAAGCAAACTCTAGGTAAAATGATCTAGACAATCCCTTTGTGAGGCATCTGTTCCTGGTAGGACTTTGGCAATCATGGCTATGGCTGTTAATCTTCAGGCTTCCAGCCACTGCAAGGTGGAAGAGACATGGGGACTCGCTCCAGGTATTAATGGACACCTTCAGGAAAAATAATCAATGTTTTTGACAGTCATAGGTGGATGGAAAGTATTGTTGAGTAGAAAACTTGTAAAGCGAGACACACAGGTTAAAAAAAAAAATAGTCATGATACAAAGAAAAATAGACAATAGCCACTTTTCAGACAAGGTTTTTAAAAAGGATTAATACAGCTACTGAATCTCTCAGTGGAGAAGTACTTCATAATACCAAAATTTTAAGAACCTGACATTTACAATATTGAGGAGAAAATAAAAGCTTTTGGATATAGGTCTGTGTGGGAGGAAATAATGTAGAAAGGAAAAAACCATGAACTGTTGTACCAGATAAATACACTATATTAAGAAAATTACGACGTGAGGGACATCTTGTGGCACAAGTAAAATAAAATAATCCAGTGGCAGGAGGAGTATCCTGGAATGTTACCCTGGGGTCACCACTTCTGGTAGGAATTCTAGGCCTGCTAAGAGATTAATTTGTTCCAGTTTTTCTTACAGCAGGACTCTTGCTACCCACTTTCTTATCTTCCCACTTTTTTTGTCTCCATGAGTAGAGGATTACAGTACACAGAAGTCTACCAAATATACTCATCTGTCTTGGTGCAAATGATACTGGTTTTTAATGAAGAAATAGATTAAAATGCCACAACCATTACTTGACTGAATGTGTTGCTTCATCAGTGGCATAAAATGTAACAGTACTTTAGCTGTGGGTGGTTAACACTTATTTTCCACTTGTATCACAATCACATTTCCATATGTTCGTATAAGTTAAGAAGAATACATTTAATTTCAGGAGTACGAAGGGCCATGATTGTGTACAATCAACTGAAATTAAACCTAACGTACATCGTGAATCGCGGTGTATGGAGTATGACGTAGCCTTGCTGTCAGTGTGCCTGAACCTCCAGATCCCTTGTTTGATTAGTTTTGATCACGTGGTGATAAAAGTTTAATTATCTTTGACAAGCAGTAGTTTTCCCAAGAGTTCTCGTTGTAACTGAATTTCTTGAGTACCTTTTAACAGTCTTAGATGAGGTTGTATTGTATCGCTGGAGAGGTCTCTACAGCACAGAAATCGTCAGTCTCTCACAGACCTCAGCCACCTGAACCACACATTTTAATGTCTTTAGAAGTGGTTCTTCTCGGTAGGCTGCAGAGAGCTGGTGTAGCAGCAGGTTATCTCCAGCCCAGTTACCTTCCAGTTGCAATTTATACCCTTTGTTGGCCACTTCGGTCTGGTTTCTGATGCAGGGCTGCTTGAGAAAATTAACTGGAGATCTTGCCGGTTTGGGCTTGGGTGTTTTAAGCAAGCAGGAGTAAGTTGGCATGAACTTTGAACAGAGTTATTACTCTCAGCTTTGGAGAAACAATAGAATGTCAGTTAAAGGAAAAACAGATCTCTCTTCTACAGAAATACCCATCAGCTGTATAGGAGTTAAGCTTGTACTTGTAATAAAAAGCTAAACATTGAGGAGTTTTTGATTTGCTGGTGCATCTTTTTGTTTTGAAATTTCAGCAACCAGATGTTGTTTTGGTCAGCCTCAGGATTTCCAATGCTAACCTTATCTTTATATATCTGAGATATATTTAAAGTTCAATGTATGTTGTTTTCTTAAGGATGTTTATAATGTGTCTATTCATGCCTAAGGATCCAGAAATACTATTTGAATCAATTGGTATGTAAATAATTCTCTGCTTTGGAAAGATAGGAGATCATTTCTCCAGCAGTAATTCAATCATGGCTTGTTTTTTGTATAACCACAATACCCTTGCCTAAATTTAATTCAAAGTTTATGTTTCCTAGCTACAGTTCTAGTACTTTAGTTGCCATGAGTAGAAACGCCATAAATTATAACAAAAATGAAGGACAATAGTAAAGGGATCTTTTTTGGGGTAAAGATAGGGCAGAAAAATCAAGTTTTTGTTTTCAGGCTTTTGCACATGACTAACTGAAAATCTGCCAAGCCATCCTGTTGTCCAGCACAGATTTTGACCAGTACAAGTTGTATCATAAAATGTTTTTTTTATACTTACAGGTCAGCTAAAATCCTAAGCGTTGCAGTGTGATTGCTTTGAGATCTACCTTTGGCTGCAATCCATTTCGCATTAGGTATTCCACAGAATGACAAACGTTTAGCTTAGGTTAACTGAAACCTTGGCTTTGCTGGTATCAGTTGAATTCCCTGTGTGGACTTACACTCCTAAGGATGTGAGTTGCACACTTTCATTTTTGACAAAAGGACTTTAATTGCTGCAGAGCCTCACTCCAGTTTCTTACTGGTTTAATCGGTTCAAAGACCAATTCCTGTAGCGATGGGCCAGTCCTAAGCCGTGGCAGTGGAGCAGTCTGGTATCTGGGTCCGAGAATGAGCTTCCACATACCACAGAAACGTGTTTTCCAGCGTGTCAAGTGACTAAAACGCTCTTGACAAACAACTGATGAGATACCAGTATGCTGTTATGACATCTTCGCCTTGTGTGCACGAAAGAGGTTTTTCTGGTTAAATACGCGCGATGGTACGAGTTTATGGTGCGAGTCTAAGTGCTGTGCTGCGAACCTCCTGCGTGTTTGCTCTCTGGGATGTTGTCGGGTTCTCTAGTTTGTCTAGCTGGTGTAGGTCGTCTCGGGGACTGTCGGGGATAGCGATGCCTTTGCGGTTCGTGTATACGTGTGCAGGAGGTGCCTCCTTACCCCGTGCAACATCTGGGTTAATGGTGGGACACAGTTCCCAGCTTTGCCCTTGGTTCCAAGTATCTCCTAAGCAACACAAACTCCCCCTTTTCAAGCCACGCTTATTCCAGAGTGTTTCCCCAAAAGGGCTCGGATGGAAGAGCCTTAAATGACGACTCGGTGTTTGAATTCAGGTCCTCGCTTGGAGGGTTGTCCTTTGCCGTGCGGAGGGGAGGCGCAGGGTGTGCGGTGTCTGTCTGTCTGTCTGCAGGGCCAGGGCGTGGGGGTGTGTCTGTCTGCAGGACCGGGGTATCAAGGGCAGAATCTCCCGCCGGGACCCGCCGCTCCATCCGGAGGCTGCGGGGTCGCGCCGGGTGAGGCACCTCCCGCCATCGGCCACTCGTGACACCGCCCTCCCGAGTGGGAAACCCGCATTCCCGAGGCTGCGGCCGGCGCTGCCGGGCTCCCCCACCCCACCCCCGGCGGCGCTGGGGCGGGCCGAGGGGAGCGGCCCGGGGAGGGAGGGGGGGGGGGCTGCGGCCCCCGCTCCCCGCCGGGTCCCCGCCGGCGCCGCGCCCTCCCCCGCCGCTCCTGCCCGCCTCCCTCCCCTTCCTCCCCGCCGTCCCCTCCCCCCGGCTCCGCATCGCCGCGGCCGGAGCACACGCCGCCCGTTGCCGGCGCTCGGCCGAGGATGCTCCGGGCTTTTGTTTCCCCTGCGGCAGGTAAGGGCCGGGCCGGCGGGGCAGGGCTGCACCCCGGGCCGGGCCGGGCTGGGCCGGGCGGCGGGGGCCGGAGCGACTCGGGCCGGGAGAGGCGGCGAACAAAAGCGCCGTGCAAAATGGAGCCAGGAGAGAGAAGGGCTGGACCCCCCCCTCCACCACCACCTCCCCTCCTCTCCCCTCCCTGCCGCCGCGCATCCCTCCGCCTGGATGGCCGGCGGCAGGAATTTCGGGGAGGCTCCTTCGCCCGGAAAAGGCTCCCCGCGTTCCCCACCGGCCGGAGCCCGGAGCCCCGGCACTGGGGGGTGGACGGGGGGGAAGGAGGCGCGGCGGGAGCCCCGGCCGGGAGCGGGGGCAGGCGGTGGCGGGGAACGGCCGTAGCAGGGCGTGGGGGTGGAGGGGGGAGAGGCGGTTTTGTAAAACACTTTCCCCTTCTCTCCTGTCAGCCTTTGGGAGGACTCTCGTCCTGAGTCGGTGAAGGTTCCTTCTCCCTCTTCCCCCAGCCCCTCGGCCCTCCTCGGCGAGGCAGCCCACCCAGGAGGGCTCTAATAGCAGCCCTCTCCCCTGTGCGTGTGTGAAGTTGCTGACATGACTGCTGCTGGGTCCCGGTGCACCGGTAGCGGCGGGGAGCCGGATTTAAAGGGGAGTTGTGCTGCAGACAATGCACAGCAGCAGCATCTGGAGCAGCCCTGGGGACCGGAGCTCCGGTTTTGACATTGCTACACACACAGCACCAGCCGCAATGACAGCAGCTGCCTGGAGTGGCTGCAGGCAGCAGGCAGGAGCATGAAGTAAAGAGATCACTGCAGTGCTCAAGATGAACTCCTCTTTGGTTGGCAACCAGAGTGGCCGGCCGTTCTGTCTCCTGGCCATTAGCTATTTGGAGACCATCAATTTTTGCCTCCTGGAAGTGGTTATTATTGTGTTCCTCATGGTGCTGATTATTTCGGGCAACATTATTGTGATATTTGTCTTTCACTGTGCACCTCTGCTGAACCATCACACCACCAGCTACTTCATCCAGACTATGGCGTATGCTGACCTCCTGGTGGGCGTGAGCTGTCTGGTGCCTTCTTTGTCTCTGCTGCACTACCCTATTGTTTTGAGTGAGTCCTTGGTTTGCCAAATCTTTGGTTATGTGGTGTCAGTGCTGAAGAGCGTCTCCATGGCCTCTTTGGCATGCATTAGTATTGACAGATACATTGCCATCACGAAGCCGCTGACCTACAACACGCTCGTTACCCCATGGAGACTTCGAATCTGCATACTGGTCATTTGGCTGTACTCCTGCCTGGTCTTCTTACCCTCCTTTTACTGGGGAAAGCCTGGATATCACGGGGATGTGTTTCAGTGGTGTGCCAATTCCTGGAACACCGATCCCTATTTTACTCTCTTCATTGTGGTGATGCTCTACGCCCCGGCTGCTTTCATAGTCTGCTTCACTTACTTCAACATCTTCCGCATCTGCCAGCAACACACCAAGGAGATCAACGAGAGGCGAGTGCGCTTCAGCTCGCAGGATGGGGAGGCTGGGGAGGCACAGCCCTGCCCGGACAAGCGCTATGCCATGGTCCTTTTCCGCATCACCAGTGTCTTCTACATCCTCTGGTTGCCCTACATAATCTATTTTCTGCTGGAGAGCTCCAATGTCTATAGTAACCGCGTTGCATCCTTCTTGACCACTTGGCTTGCCATTAGCAACAGTTTCTGCAACTGTGTCATTTACAGTCTCTCCAACAGTGTCTTTCAGAAGGGGCTTAAGCGTCTCTCGGGGGCTATTTGTGCCTCTTGCGCTAGACAGAGGGTAGCTAAGGACTCCTCTGCCTCTAGGAGCAAAAGATCTTCCAATGGATGTCATGTCTGAGACGTCTATCAGCTGGACTGGGAAGTGCAGGGACAATTCCGTAAATTGCAAAATAAGTTAAATATGATTTTAAGATGTCCAGATTTGCAAAAAGGTTTCTGAGAAATGCTGCTGACATAGAAGAATCGGGAGCACATACCATTGTGATTTCACTTTAAAAAATTGTTGCTGTGGAGGAGGCTGTGGAGTTTCACCTCCATATTCATTTTTAAGAATAAAGCTGTATCTTGACACTTACCTCTCCAGCTGGTGTGACTGAATGGAGTGGGTGTCTGAGAGCTTCGGCAAAATGTAGTCTTTCTTACAGCTTTACTAGGTTCTTTCGAGATTCGTGCTTCACATGTAAATGATAGATCTGAAGTGGAAATGTCATAGTATATGGTATATTACAGGGATTTTTAAATATATGCCAAAGTATATTGACACAATGTTCCAGCATCATAACAGAAGGGGCCAAACAATTTGTTTTCCAGTGCTACCTAGACAGGACTTCTAGAACAGGAGTGAACAATGTGAACATTTTAGCGTGAACTTAAAGTCTTACTGAGCCATGGGTGCAGCAATGTGATCTGAACAGTCGTATGCTTAGGAGGACTGATCTGGCTTCCGTGCCTCGTTTCTCTGGTAGGATGCATGTGTGCAGTCAGAGTACGGCATCTACACTTTCCTGTTTGTTGTGAAGTAAGAAGAAAAACTTGGATCAGACCAAATTTAGCAGTTAAATAAAATGTGTTTTGATAAGCTAAGAGAAAATACATGTTGCTTTGTGATACCAGAGTTGTGGCAGCCACTCGAGGATGATGCCAACATGTGAAAATTATTCTCAAACCAGTGGAGAAATGCCACGGTTTTGTATGTGGAAATTTTCTCAAGAACAACTTTAAAAATAACATGTGCCCTTTTTTTTTTTAATCTAAATTCTTCTGATATTTTGCATACTAGAACTTAAGGGGAAAGCAAAGAAAACAATTGTCTTCTAAACAGCTAAGGGAACTATGCTGTAAATTTAACTGTAGTATTTGAGTTATTCATAAGTGCACAGAGCTAAATCAGAGACATTTTTCTTTAGCCTTCGTGGGATTAAAGATGGTTCGAATATAGCAGGAGCTAAATCCTGTTGGCAAACGCGTATCTAACTGGTCAAACAGAGTCAGTATCTGAGAAACAAAATCTCATTGACCACAGCTAGCTTTTTCAAGCTAGCTTAGATTAAATATTTTTGAGTTCTCTAATGCTGTTAAGAAGGCAGTATGGCCCTCAAATTGATTAATTTTTCCTAAAGAATATCCTTGTCTTTTTACTGATGCCATATTGGAAAATGAAAGAGAACCAAGTATTCCTGTAATAATGGATTACAGTCTGCATCCTCTTATCCCACCCTGTCCCTGGTACAGGGGTATCGCCCACCACACCTCTGGTCTGAGAGCTGGTTATATGCCGGTGCGCTTCCAGTCAGTGCGTTGGACTGCTGTGGGCTCGTGTGTGACAGTTGGGGTGTGCTGTTAGTCATAGTGGGAATGAAAAAATACTTTGATTTTTTTTTTTAAATTTTTTAAATTTATTTATTTTTTTTTTTTTAGAATTAGGGTAATTCTCTTGGCCAAAAGGGAAGACTCAGTATTTTTGTTAAATGGTTTCAGGTCTACTGTTGTGACAGATCAAGATCATCCTCTAGTTTAGTACTCTCCCCCTGCAAGCACACCCATACCCTCCTCTCTGTCTGTCAGGAGCCCCGGCCTCTCGTCTTTGTGCTTTGCCCTGGAGGGTGACAGCTTGTGTCTGTCCTGTCACGTGCAATGATTCCTACAGACCATCCTGCTTGCTGCCCACCCACGTTTACTCCAGTACAGTCTTGTGAGCCTGCCAGTGAAGAAACAGTGAAGGAAAGAGAGAGCAGAGCGGCAGGATGGAGCACTGCTGGCATGGCTTGTGCTTGTCGGCACTCATTGCTGGCAGACAGGGCCTCCTCCCATGGCTGTAGCGTGTACCTGTTCCTGGGGTGGATGGGGCAGAACCCCCTGCTGTTGCTGCCTAGTTTGGGTTTGAGAGCCCTGTTACAAAGCACATTTAAGTCGTATCTTGGTCTGCTTTCAATGTATTTCACCCACAGTCCAAACCTCTCAAGATCAACTTCCTCCTTAGTTCATCTGAAATTTTAAGAACAAAGGTTGTCTAAACCCTGATGCCTTCACGATGACATTTCTTGTTACCTTTTGCAATAAGGCCGTGTCTAGAGCCAGGGCTTACGCTGTGATCCTTGCACAGACACGACAGAGGTGATCTGTTCTGCAGAGCCCTTGCAGTCTGAATTTTGGTTAGAGGCGCGGACAGCAGTGGGGGGAGCGGAGTGTAAGGGTGTAGTGAGTCATTTATAAATGGTATAATAAGCTCACAGCACATCAGCTGGCTAATTGTTCTCAAGTGTTTTGTAGGTATTACAGCAAAGGTGGGCTTTGGGGAACAATTCAAGGGCTTTAGTCACTAATATCAAAGCGTGTGTGTGTGGTATTTTTGGAACAGCCTCTCAGGTAAACTCCCAATAGCTTTTCTCTGACTCTTCACCTTATCTAACATTTCCAAGTCTTTGAAGTGATGCAATCTATCATTGAAAAAGCATTTGATTAAATTTAATAGAAGAAAAGAATCTGCTAGGGCCTGAAACCCAAAAAATGGCAGTTTCAGGTTTAAGTGAAAGCTGGAGAGCATAGATTGTTGCTTTTTTTTTTTTTCATTGGCATGAGTAGAGGGTTTAAATAGGAGCATTGTGTGCTAGTTTTTGAGAATATGGAAAATTTTAAAAAGTAGTATAGGGGTCTAAACCATGGCATAGAGATTTAACTTGAGATAAAGCAGTTGCTACTTCAGCTATAAGCCTAGAATTGTGCTTAAAGTGTAGTGGTTGTTACAGATGCAGATGCATGCTTGCAGCTGTTGTTGCTTTGCAGCTAAGGTTCAGTTATAACATTCCTAACAGCCAGCCTTTTGTTCAGTTGCCTTACTCATCTCAAAGCCTTCATCAGCTCAGATGTTTTCCATGAGAGGTGAAAATCAGAATCTGAAGGTCTCCAAGAGATGAGGACAGAGAGGAGTTGCAGCCAATTGATGCATTCAAGTTTCATCCAGTGTTTTTACAGACACTTTTAAATATTGCCTCAGTAGGTTAGTTTAATGTCAAATATTTCTATTTTTGACTGTGTTAATTTATTGATTTTTTTAAAAATTTTAAATTACTTTTTTTCTCTAAGTTAATTTAATGTTGATCTAGATTTGTATGTGGTTAGCTGTTTTAAATATTCATAACATTTGAGTCTGTTGTCTTCAGTGAAATTGCATGGGAGTGAATCTTGTTCACTGTGCCAACTGTGGAAGAAATAATTTTGAAATATATTACCTTGTTTGCTCAGCAGTCCATATAATATCCTTTGTCATACAGTTAACACGAGGCACAGTAGTCCTTTTCATCACAGTCTGTGCTCTGAATTGTTAGGCAGCAAACTTTCCAGTGGATCACTTTCATCATTGTACATATGAAACTAATCCTTTCTTGGCTATATTTGTAACTGAGTGTGCCTGGTGCTTTAGAAATTGGTATCAAGAGCATTGCACAGATAAATGCCACACCGGGGAGAATACAGAAATCAGATTACATCCTCATACAAATTGTGTGTTGTGATATGATTAAATGAACTAATTTTGAAGTTCCATCTCGGACTATAAAATTATTTTTTTTATTAGTGTTATCTGCCTCACTTTCAAATTAAGCTGCTAGAAAGTTTAATTTGCAGGATGCAATTCAGTGACATTTTTTTAGTACCATGGGAAGGATTTCTGTACGCACAACTTCTCCGAGGGTGATAATTTGCTTCATCTAGAACTCTTGATTTTTTTTAATTTTACTGGAAGTTTGGGCTGTGATTATATTGTCATTTTCCAAATAGACTGGGAGAAAATCTGTGAAATATTTTTTTGTAGTCTCCAATCAAGTGACAGTATTTTTTAACTCAGCAGATATTTTTTGTGTGAAACGTAAGTTTTGCTGTTATCTACTGTTTGTTTTTTTTTAATTAAATGTTACTAGTTTCTACAGTCTTTATTTGCTGTTAGGGGTTTTGTACCTGTGTTTAAGCTTCTTATCACTCAGAAATTTGTTTCTGTTTGTTAGAATTATGACATGGCTCAGTGTCAGAGTGCCAAGAGGCAGTCTTGAATATTTGTCACAAATCTTTGACAAGAAGAAAGTGGTACAAAGTACCAAGGCACAGAATTGCAAGTGCATGAGGTTGCGCAAAGAGGCTTTCTTACAGCAGACTCGAAGGAGAATTTCCAAATTTCAGTCTCGCACTGTATTGCTATGACATTGTTCCTATCTCACTCATATAAAGGTTTTACCTGTTAGAAGTCCTAAATTTCAGCAGTTTGTTTTGAAAAAGACACTTCCAAGACCTGTATGTGATGTGAGATGGAAGCATTCCGTATGCAAATTTAATAAGCAGATTTTTCGGTATTTATTGTGATATTGCCAACTGCTGCGATGATAACAGATGTACTGAACCTGCATGAATCATTTCAGTCTGATCTTACTCCACATCAGGGCTTGAAGTTGACAGAACTTCTAATTCAGGTCAGGGCTTTAAAAAACGTATTTCTTAGGAACTAATATCTGAGCATAGGAGTCTACCTTTAGACATTACAAACAAAAGGCCCATTTAAAATTTTTTCAATTCCTCGATTAAACTATTGTAAGTCATTTTAATTTAATAAGAGGAGGTGGAGGTTTTGAAGGGCTTTTGTTGTTTTAACACATTTTTGGTTCTGGGTACTTGAAGCACCTGCTAAAACATTTGCCTGACCTCACCCTTATTTTGTTGTTGAGCTTAGAAACCTTTTTGTTCCCTTCTGTGACTTTGCAGCGTACAAACGACGCATCCTTTCCGTGGTGTTGCTCAAGGTAAACTTGGATTTTTACCTCCCTACCAACGCTATCTGAAGTTGGCAAAGCACGTGCTTGTAACTGGTGTTCTGCTGAGATCCAAGAGATGTAAAGGCCTCCATGGTTTTTATACTTAAATGGGGGAAGAGTAGCTGTCTTCCCTTGAGCAGCTTAAAGGAATGGACACTGCAGATGCTGGGTGGTTCTGTTGAGGCTTCCAGGAGGGGAGAGGCTGGCGCATAATGGTGGCGGTGAAATGCCCAAGCGAGTCCGTTTGTTCTCCTGGTGAAGCTGTGCTTCCTCCCTGCTGTTTCACCAGCCCGTTTCAGTCTGTTTTCTCCTCTTTCTGTTCCTGTTTCTGAAAGTCAGAGCTCTACAGAGCACTATTAACATAGGGCTTTTTTAATCTTTTATATTCTTTATACTATGAGTACTGTTGTTTGTGTGTGGCTTTGGTCTCAGGTCAATATATAAGGTCTATCAGTCACTTTGGGACCCCTAAGACTTCGCAATTATGTGGGCTTGAAATACATTTGGCCGAGGTCAGGTTAGACATTGGGATAAACCACAGCTGCTGAGACTGCTGGGCCATCAGGTTTTACAGACTGTCTGCATCAGAGTAAACAGCCCCTCCTTGAGGATGATATGAAACCAACCCATTTTGCATGAGAAGAGAAGTTCTGACTTCTAGAGGCTGATGTCTTAAAGCTTCTCAGTTGTTAGTTCCCTTATTGCCCGGGCATTGCAGAGGTACCACTTTGAAAGACATTTTCTGCAGATAAGGAAAGGCAGACCATTTAATACTAAAATGATGTATGTAAAATGTTTTTGGAAGAGGATAGCTCTTCAGAATTAAAATCTAGTATGTGTAAAACCAGGTGCAGTTGTGTTTAGAGAAAGAAACTGAAAGTTGTGGCCAGTGGAAACAAACAGAGGAAACCCGCTGGACAGCTGTGCCTGTGCTGATGGTAGGATATGAATTGCATTTCTGTCAAAACAGTGAAGTATTTAATTTGGGTCCTATTCTTTACAATACATTTTTTTAAAAGATGGAGTTTAACCTTCTTGCTTTTGCTTTGCTGCACTCTGAAGGCAGCTTGTCTGAGCCCTGGGGCTCCCGCAGCAAACGCATTCCCTTCAGACCTGGAGTGGCGATCCAGCCCCTCTGTTCCTGTTCTGGTAAAATTGGGTAATACCAGTCTGTGTCGTGGTTGACCATCTGAGGTGTTCTAGCAATAGGGAAATAATCCGATGGGATATAGTTTGTTTAGTCAGCTTTTCAGGTTTTTTTGGTGACACGTTTTCTAGACAGGTGAAGTGTTTTGCTTATGCAGGCAGCATTGCTGGTGGTTCTCCACTCTATACTGACTTCCATCACCTTTCAGTTTTTATTCCCATTGCAGAGTTTAAAACAAGCCACAGCCTGTGTCCACTCTGCAGGCGGTTAGTGGTGGTTGCAAATGGAAGTGTTTGTGGATTTCACCCATATCATATTTGCATCTCTTGAGCTTTAGCAGTTAATGAAAACATTAACGTAATTATGTTCTTACATCCTGGTTCAGGCTGTTTATTTACATCCTCTGTGTGCTTTAGCAATTGGTCCAGTCAAAACTGATTCTCTAGCTAGTGAATTGGTGATTACTTAAATCGAGAAACAGAAATTGTTAAAGTCATCTTTGTTTTGTCCTGAAGATGTTTGGGGGGAGCATCGCGGTCACCGAGCTGATCAAAGGAGGTGCAGGCTCTGCTCCGGGGCAAGACCAGGAGGCCAAGTCACTGTGGGACTGGACCTGTACGGGGGTTGATAACCAGTAGCTTTATTTGCCGAGAAGTTTTTAGAAACGCTGGGTGGATGCACATTGTGTTAGGTTATATTTAGAATCTGGGTTTAGATAGACGAAGATGTTTTGAAGTTAGCGGTTGCTGCTCGTGCGGAGGAGTGGCTGTGCCTGGGATGCAGCACGAGGGTACTCTTGGGTGGTTAGGAGGAGGGAAGGGAGTCTGAGCTTTTTGTTCTGACCTCTTTCTTTTTATGAATTTGTAAGATGAGGATAGCAATTTTGTAATTCAAGCCTTTGGCTTCTCTCTGATGGTCATTACTGGAGATCCTTTAATTAAAAAGTTAAATAAATTCAAGTAACTCCTTGTAAAGATGAACTCAAATCCTGCTGTGCGTATGCGAGTCATTCTTAAATGTTACAAAGATCACGTGATACAAGCAATCAAATGCTTAATAAACCAAGTCATTACTTTTATGGTAAATTGAAAAAAGTTCTTCTGGGATTTCAACTGTAAATGAATCCTTGAAAATCAATAATTAGATTAGTAAAGGATGACATTTTAATATGCTGGCAGGAATATAGAGGGATTTGTCAGGGGAAGCAAAAACAGACTTTGCACTAAAGTGGCTTAGGTATATTTATAGTGCTAGTGATTTTGTGTGTGTGTGAAATCTTTGGACTATTTTAATATAATGTAAGGCTTTGAGCTTTAGCTAACTCAAATTGCTTGTTTTATGAAGTTACATTAGTACCACACTGTGAAGTATTTTTAAATATTAGCATTACTGAGTATTAAAAGTATTTCATAAGAACATTTTTTTAAAACATTTTCTGTAGATGCTGTCAAAGGAATTGATGTTTAGTGTACAAAGAAATAAAACCCTGAGGGCTGTAAGGTACCTGTATGTTTCTGATCACCTCGGTTTTTGAGGGGTTAGGTATTTCTTGAGGTTAAATTGTTGTCATTAAAACCTACTAAAAATAATGGTGCGGTTAATCCTTTCAGATAAGAGGAAGCAGCATTACCTCCAGCCATGCTTTTGAACTGTCTGGAAGGGTTTGCAGTCGCATATATTGTCTTCACAGACTTATGTCTTTAGAAATGCTGTACAGCACAGTGTTTTGCAAGTTCCTATGCTGATAAATTTCTCTCCATATGTAACCTTTGCAATCTAGTTTCTATTGTAATTCTAGCATGTAAACACTACATTCAATTTTGTATTCCTCTAATGAATGCAACAGGATGGAAACGAGTTTGCAATTGCTAATGATGAGCTTTTTTACTGTTCTTAATACTCGTGGGTATGTCTTTTCTTCAGGGATTTCAAAATTGTATTAGTACCTTTTTTAATTGTTTTTCTTCCACGTGCTGTTTACAATTAAACTGCAAGCATGGGAGGCTATGCGTGCATGTGCTTTTAGGTTGCTTTGCTGAACGAAATACAGTGGAGTGATCTTACTGTAAAGGATGCTCGCTTTGCCTTGTGCCCTACCTGTCTCCTTGCGCCTTCACCGTAACTGGGACAGCAGAAGCCACTGGTGAGATTATTTCAGTGTGTTTTGTGGAGATTTGGCATTTGGCAGAGGGTTGTTACAAGGAGTTTTGTTTGGGAGACAGTCCAGCTCCTTACACGAGTAGTGTTACAACTGGTAGTTTTTTCCTGAGTGTCAGCGAAAAGGCCCAGAATAGACAGAATCACAGGTAAGAATGTGTCTGTGTGTGTTTGTAAGAACCTTGTGCACCTTTTAATGCTGGAAATTGTTTCGTATTAAAAGATGAGAAAGCGGTGTGAGTGTGAAACCCCTGCTATGAAGAACTATGGGAAAAAATCCACCAAAGCCAATTGGAAAAGCAAACAGGTGAATTGGAGCCAGTCCGACCCTTAACGCGCTCGAATGCCGTGTTTAATTCTGACACAATGGGGAGTATCGGGGTGTCAGTCTGTGCTCCGTGATGTTCCTCATCTCTGCCTGGGCTTGCTCTGATTTGTGCTCTGCCGAGGGAAGGGGGAGATGAAGATGGGTGTTTTGATATGCAAGGCAGCTGAGGAAGAGTTACTGTTGTGGCTCCAGAATTGCGTATTTTGTGCCAACTCAGAACTGTTGTTAAAATACAGGGGAGAGGGGTACTTCTGCCCCGTCGTTTTAATAGACATTTCTGTAGCTGATTTTTCAACTAAGACTAATAATAAGAAAAACTACCGTTGAGCCAAAAATGACAAATGTTACTGATTTAAAATAATACTTGCATATTTTTAAATATTAAATGGAACTAGATAAATCAGAAGCATGTAAATATCTGATTCTAAATCTTTGCATAATTATTTCCAAGAGGTAATTTTGCTATGAGCTATTAAAACTCAAAGAAATGTATTATTCCCTTTGAGATGATCTGTACCCCAGCCGTGTCATACATCTCTTGGCTTGTTTCCTTTTTGCTGTAGATGTACATACATATATATATGTGTACTGTGTGACTGTACAATTACTGCCGGGTTAAATTGCTTGTTTTAAAACACACATATATACACCTACACACATGTATGCAAAATACATATATATGTGTATTTTAAAACAAGCAATTTAACACGGCACCAGTTGCACAGCCACACAGTTTAGGGCTTTGTACAGTATGTAATTTTAAGAATGTCAGTGTGGTTCTTAGCGAATTTTATAAACACTTTTCTGAATCTGTTATCAGCACTTCCCATCCTTAGAGAAACTGCACAGTTTTCAGTGATTGTTCCACTGGTTACATTTTTGTCTGCCATTTGTTCTGGATTGATGTAATCTTGATACTAAAAATTTCAAGGGCTGTTGACGCATTTCACATAGCCTAGGATTGCCTGTTCTCCAAATATATGGATCGTGCATCAACAGTACTAAGTAGCCTTACTGTTTTGCCTAAAAGCCTAGCTAATTTATTTAATATTCTCTCTTTAAAGAGAGGTCTCTGGAAGGGGTAGCATATTTTAGGATGCTCCTTCTCTTTAAAGGGAAACTCAGAATTGAATAGCAGTACTTGTTGATCAGTGATATTATTGTAGCCAAAGGATGCATGGGTGGTTTAATAGGAAGTTTTTGCTTCAAGTTTCTTGATGAAATGTAGTGTTCTACAGAGCTGTGTGAAGAGTGTAGTTTTTTATTCTGAAATGCACTTGTACACTTTATTTGAAAGGTCTGAATGGATCATAAATACATTTAAGAAATAAATGATACGTCACATGTTTTCACGTCTTGTCTCGGATGACTCTTATGTAACTGTGCTGATAAAGGTGCGTTCGGTTGGGAGTGGGTGGGGTTTTTTCCTCTTATCTCGGTTGCTCTAAATACTCTGGCTTGTACGTAATTGCCAAGAGCAGGAAAACCTTCCAGCATGCGTTTTGTGTTTATGCTTTATCCATACATGATGTAGGGCACTGTAGGCAAACTCCTCTCTATAATTTTCCTGTGGGAAACTTGAGCCCTAAAAGGAAACAAACACAGCAAAAGGGCTTGATATCACAAGGGATTCACTTTTATTTTTAGAATTGCACTGTATTGCCATATTTGGACTGAAAGTATGCTGTATCAATGCACTATTGTATCAAATTGCAGCTGTCTAACCATTACTAATTTGTCTAAATTCATTTTTTTTCCACAAATACTATTTATTTGTGAATGTTCTCGGTAAGCACTAACCCCAGGTAACACATTCTGCCGGTGGGGTTTCTTGTGAGAAGTTAACAAGTACGCTGCTTTGAAAGTGGGTTTTGTGCTATTTCCTTAAGGTCTCAGTAACAGGTGTAATTCTTCTTACTGAAACCTTCTCACAGCGGTTTGGTCGAAGACAAGTGCAGGAAATGCACCCTGTGTAAAAGTGAGTGTAAATATTGCTTATTAAAATTAAACTTGGGAATGCCATCAACCTGCAAAATAGACCTGGTGAGGCGGTATCCTATAGACATTGAAAACAGCTGTTGAAAGACCTTTTAGTACTTTCGGATGTACTTAAAACGTACAGACCTGCTCAAAATAACTTATCCTCATCGTGTAATATTACCCTTGTTGCTGCCCATGAAAGTTGCAGAGAATTTTGGCTTTTTCTGCTTGTTGCAAGTGCTGAAAGCTGTCGCTGCCTTGGTGCTCTCTTGCACGGCTTGTCCATGCCTTGCACAGAGAGGCATTGCAGCAACATGCCACATGCTGATCTGACCCTGGGCAAAGGGTAAAATTCCACTGATCAATTGAGTCTCTAGACCCTCCTCACAGTAATATCTGACTGCGTGACAAAGTTCTTGCAAAGTCTGCGGGACCGTCCGAAGAAATAATTGCAACGTGAAAATTGGTCCCATTGTGGCAAGAGCGAGCCTCGAGCAGAGTTCGTTTTTTGTGGTGGATGTGTCAGATAACTCACCCCGGTGAGCAAACTGCCATATTTTGAATCGTTCTGGGGATGGAGGCGGGGGGGACCTATAGTTTGGACCTCACCATTTTTACATTGTTTTTGAAGTCAATCTGTGTCTAGGTAAAGGCTTTGTTTTATGCCTCCTTCAGATTTCTCCAGTAGCCTGGCGCGACAGGAGTTGATCTTTGGGTGGCAAGCTGTTTCTAGCAGGCAACTTCCTCTGCTTCTCTGGAGATTTCTTATTGCAGGTTTTTTTCCATCACAGATCTTGTCCCTTCAGCAGTTCTTTGTTGCTGCTTCTTCATCCTTTTGGGTTTTTGTAGGGAATTAGAAAGAATAAACCTGAGCTGCTGAAAACTGCAAGTAGTTCAGCCCCATGAAGAGGTACTAGGAACTCCAGCTCTTCCATGTCCTTTAATTGTGGCTTAAGCTACAGAAAAATCTTCTCAAGTAACACAGTCTCGGTCTGAAGACGTTGATCGAGGTTGTAACTGCATGATATGGTTTGCAGATCCTGGGATGGTCCCTGAAGGATCACCAAAACACAAGGAAAATGTCTTTCAAGTGTATCCAGTTTAGGAGGTGGGAACCAATATGCTTTTATATACAGGCTGATACAATAGATGAGCTTTTATCTGCTGGACTGCGTCCTGGCTTCCATAATTGCTCATGTAGTTTCTTAAATCAGCTGGAGAGGAAGGTTTCAGTATAACTCCCCTAATATTTTAAAGTGCATAAAAGAGGGGGAGGAAGGGTATGTTCTTAGTTTGAGCATCTACATTTTCCTGCTTTGCTTCAGAGCAGTGAATTGTTGTGAGAATTTTAATCTTCACTACACTTGCCTCAGTTCTCATGGCTGTTTTCCATTCTGTTTTCTTTATTACTTTCTTTTTCTTCCTGTCATTCTTAGCTTTCTATTTTTCAATCCCAGTTTGTGAAGGGTGTGGGTTCAGAAGGGTTTCCTTCAGTTCCCAGTCCCCTGAAAGCATGAGAAATTGCCCACTGAGCCAATTCTCACAGCAAGGTATAAAAATAGGAGTAAAGAAAAGGTTACACAATGCTTGGATTGCAGCAGTTTGTACTAATGGGGAGATTTCAAAGCCATGGTTTGAAAAACATTTTTTTAAACCTTATCATTTCCGTTAATTTTTCTCTCCCCAAGCTATGCTTCAGCTGCAGGAACTAATGTTACAGATTACTTGAAGAATTGTGCTGAAACATAGGAGTCAAGTGCTGAACAAGTCACGCAAAGCCAGAGACCAACCACTAATTAGTTCTCTTTAGCTATAATGAGTGATTTGTTTGAGAAGCCTATCCTAAGAGTTTCCAACCAGATGCTTTGGTCTCTGCTGTTAAATAAGTGGATAAAAGGCAAGTGGATTTAAGAATACTCTGCTATTGCAGCAGAACACAGGTAACACTCAGGAAACCCACTTGTTTGGTACCACAAATTGCTGTTAGCAGTGAACAGCTCCTGCAAAGCAAACTACTTCACTGTAATTCATTCTTGCAGACTTTTAAGAAGCTGGAAGTTAGCATTAATCACTAAGACTGCATTCACATGCTTTGAAGTTTTCAGAATTGTTTGAGTATTGTCATTCTCTACTTGCAAAACTAGCTGAAGGTAACAGCCAGCCATTATTGTACTTGTCTTTGACTTAAAAGGCTTATATTTATATGAAATTTATTTGGCATTGGATTTTGTTTGTTTTTGATTTCCTTATAATGAGATAGACCTCTTTGGAATATTAATTATTATCAAATTGAAATGCTGAACAGTACTTCTGATATAATTTCCAAACAGTCCGATTCTAATAGCAGTGTAATGCTTTCCTAATAAAATGCCTGTGTTAAGCCACAGAGAGGAGCATTAACCTTGGATTAAAACCAGAAGAGAAAAACAAGCACACTGTGGTACTTTTGTTCTTGTTGTTTGCAAGATCGTTTTGTGAAGAAAAAGATCAACTAAAAGTTGTACTTAATGATCTTCACGCTGATTACGTCGTGTACTCTTACTATCTGTTTTACTTCTAACCTTTTCTCCGTTTGTCTAACAGAAACACAAGTTATTTGGATATAGTAAAACTTTTTTAAAAATTAAAAAACCTCTTCTGTTTTGCTTCCACAGAGCATCTTGCATGTTTGTAGTGTTAACCTGGACACTGTTACATGGTAATCTCACATGTGAAGATGACTGGCTTTTTTTAATTTGTGTGTTCAGTCATTGCCAGGGAAGTCGTCTAACAGGGGAACCTTTGACCCTTTCACTAGCAGTGGTTGCTTAATGATTATTGTGGCATCCTTTCAGATGATTCCCACTACCAAGGAGCTCTTGCTCTCATTAGCTGCCCAGCAAGGTCATATTCTAGGTGGTGGAAAGGGGGACCAATCGTTGGTGAAAAGAAATACCTACAGACAACAGAACTTGATTCTATTGTAGAGGGCAAATTAGGTTAAGCTGGACGTTGTTCACACATGCTTATGGTTTCTCATGATGTGCCTGACACAAACTCCTTCCTTCCATGTTTTGGAAGCTTTTTTTCTGGATACTTTGCCAAGGTAGGACTAGGTTTCCTTCGAAGGCATCCTCAGCAATGCTGACAATTCCTGATAGGGTGGGCTATCTGAGGCCAGTATGGCCAACTGATTTCATGGAGGTCGTTTGGTGTTTAAATCAGTCAGTTAAAAGTAGGGAGGAAAAGGTCCTAAGATTCCCTTTTACTGTTAACTGTATTTAATTGTTATGCTTTGTCAAATTCCTTTAATCTCCACCAGGAGTTTTCACTGTGTTTTGTGTAGGACTCGCCCTTGATGCAGACTTTCTTGGTGTTTCTTCCAATTGGTCTTTTCAGTCTACTGTTCACATTTACTGGTTTTCTTAATTGTATGCTATTTGTTCAGCTTTCCAAATGTCTAAGGCATCTGAAATGGATTTCATCAGAGCAGTGCAGAGAACCAAGTTCCATCTTCCTCATGCTGAAATGCCCAGCTTATACAGGCAACTGTCCCTGCATTATGTAACGTTTTAGTGTACGATACTGTCTTTCTTAGGCTCGTACTCAGTTTTCTACTTTTCTATTGTCTACTTCTGTGGAGGGGTTGAAGAGTTTTTTCTCTAGCTGAACCGAAGGGGCAGGATTTTGGACAGCAGCGTGCAGCTGCTTACAATTGACTGTTACTCTCCGCAGTTGTGAGATAAAAGAAATGCGACTGGGCAGTGTTCGCATTCAGAAGTCTCCAAGGGAAGGCTTCTATCTGCATTGCAATGTCCTGGAACACTTTTGTGTATGTGCTTTTTGTGCCACTCACTGACCATTTCCAGATGTGCTTAGGTAACCAAATCTATCAAGACTGTGATCTGGAGCTGCCAGCCTGCAGGCAGCCTGTTCTGGTTGAGTAGACTGTGTTTTGTTAAATTTAGAACAGTGCACAGAACACAATGCCAATCTCCTAACGCTCAGTCCTAGCATATTGTAATTTATATTCTTTTGATGTGTTTTAGTTTACATTTTAATATTTTTTTCTAATAGGAGTCTCCGCAAGACAGTGCTATCACCCGAGACATCAATCGAACGTTCCCTGCTCATGATTATTTTAAAGATACTGGGGGAGATGGCCAGGACTCCCTGTACAAAATATGCAAGGTATTCTTGAAATTCTTCTTGACTGGTTTTGGTTACTTGTGTTTAACATCATTAACAGATGTAACTGTTACCTGAGAAGAGTGTGTATGTATTACCACTAACTGTATCATGGAGACAGACTCTGGCACTGGGCTCAGTCTGGTTGTTCACTGTGGACGTTTAGCTGGTTATAGTGCCGTAGCAGACCTGAAGGAATAAACCCTCCTGGATTCCTGAACACTAAAGTGTTCGGTACAGAGACTTCATGTGATTCCAGACGTGTCAGTCTGGATCAAGCTGGATAAATTATACGCTATGATGGAGATGAGGGTGAATTCCACACTGATCAAGAGCAGCTGACCTTTGGCTGCAGCGTGCTCCCTAGTTGTCAATATTGTCTAAATTGTCCTGGCCAAATGAGGGATGCGTGCAGGAAATCATGCTGATACTGCCACTTGAAAAAGAAATGTTCTGATGTTGGGTGTGTCTTTTATGTGTAACGTGTAATGCTATAAGCAGTTGTTGTCATATATAGTTGTCTTTAAAACTGGCGATAACTATGTACCCCACATAAATGTTATAAAGCCATAAATGTGCACTGAAGTTGCTTATTAAAAGGAAGAAATTAGCAAAAATGGACAGCTTGTTGTTGTATTTGGTTATCTCAACCAGAACGTTTTAAGCTTCCAGCGCTCTTTCTTTTGTGTTCCTTGTGTTTCTCTTCCCAGTGTCCCTGCAGCACTTGTTTGGAGGTAAAAGCAGTCAGATAAGCAGCTTACTAGGCTGCAGTGGTCTTGGTGCATCACTGTAACCAGCCCCTGCCACTACATATCACATTTTGATTTTCATACAGGTTATTCCTTCGTTAGAAAGGCAACTGATGCACCCTGTGAGAATTTTATAGCGCTACATTCAGTTCAGTGTTTTGTTTTCTTTGTATTTGTATTGAGACAGATACGCCGTTAAGTCTTGATTCTTTTTTTAGGCCTACTCTGTCTATGATGAAGAGATTGGCTACTGTCAAGGCCAATCATTTCTTGCTGCTGTGCTGCTTCTACATGTAAGTGGTGGGTTTTTTTCCCCATTTGTTTTAAGTTTAAGAATAAATATTGCTCCACTTGCCTAGAACAAAATGTTGGTAACACCTGAACTAGTAGGGTTGCAGGCCACGTGTCCGCTTATGTTGGTCAATAATAACGTGATTTTAGACCGAGAAGGGTACATTGTTTAAGACTTACTGTGGTATTCGTAACGACTTGCCTACAGTCAGCGTTGATTTCACTGTGTTTCTGTTTCAGGACCCCTTCCATTCGAAACTCTACAGGCTTGTACTCATGGTCACTAGTAGGCATGGAATTTGTGTATAAGACAACACTGTAAATGTTTCTGTTAAAGGGTTTCAAGGTCAGATTTAAGTTTTTTAGAAGACATTTCTATTGGAATCAGTCAGAAATATGGATGGTAATTGCCATATGTCTTGTATACCCATAACATGGATGGGATGTCAGTTTATTAGGTCTCTGCTTTGAACTATGTGCTGCCAACGTGGGCTGTTGTATTGTAGGCCTTTGCTTCTTGGTTTGAGAGGTTAGTGAAGGATACAATAATATTTCACTTTTTTGAAAAGAAACTGAATTATGCTTTTTTTTAAACTTAATTGTTGTTGGTAGAAGTGGTCTCATCGGAGTAATATCCTTTAATTGCTTGTGTGTTCAGAAGCTAGAGAGATTTATGCTTACTGTGTATCAGAAGCAAAAGCTTTAGATTCACTCATGCTTGGGAAATGAGAGGATTAAAAATCTACAAATTATTTATAGACTGTTCTTTTTTAAAGTAATGTCTGCTTTTTATCAGGGTTTCTATTGCAAGCATGGGTAGTTGAAACTGAACAGAGTTCCTAAGCCCAGTAGTATTTTGAGATTTCTTTTCCCCAGCTGCTTTTTAGTGATTGTTGCTCCCATACAGAACTCAGTATGAAGACTTCTCCGCTGTATTCAGTGGAAGAGGAAGTCTGGTCCTCAGTGGAGGATTTTCCATAATGTAAAGTCAGGGGAGGATATAGAAGAGATTGTAAACTCCATTCAAAAGCCAACTGATTAATGAAAACAATGTTTTAGTTCTTTGTAATCTGAAATATTTACTTGATGAGCCATTAATTCTTTATTACTACACTGAATCAGATCAAGAAGGGTGATACTTTCTGATAGAAGAACTGAACACTTTTTCTGAAACACCTGTGCTTTCTTTTAGCTGTTTCACTGTCATATGTCCCTTTTTTTAAATATCCATTGCATTAGAGAGACTCACTGTCAGGAATGAACCATGTGTTATTCTGGAGTTCTCTTTAACAATAGCTGTTGCTTCTGGGAATGATGTATGCATTTAAAAAGGCTAAATTTCAAATAAGTTTCTTTTTATTTGATTCTCTTTGAAGTCAGCCTTTGGAGTGTGGCTGCTAGGGAAAATAAATATTAAAAAGAAATGTTGCAGAAAAGGAAATTAAGTTTCTGCGAGTCCTTCACTACCAGTTGGAATGTCTCAGCAAAGTTTTCAGTTTTAACAAACTCCATCTGCAGATTAATAATAGAAATCTTGAGATGGTTGTTCTGTCCTTTACAGAAACAAGTGATTGACCTGAAGTCAGACTTTACTATGGAAATATGAAAACTGAATTTTGATGTCAGGGAAAAATGTCTAAACACTGATGAGCTTTGATGAGTGTTTCTTCAGTTTTTGGCAGGGAAGAGTTATTAAACTTTCCCAAACCAGTGCTGAGTTGTGAGATGTGGAACTTTTCTTAGCAGTTACTGATGTCTCTTATTCATGTCATCTAATAAATAAACATAAATGTAATAATGTGATTTAAAAAGGTAAATATGTTGTTAACAATAAGGGAAGGATCCTGTTTAATATCCTCTAATAATACTGCTACTCTCTTAGGTGATAAAAGGTTAGGCTGTTCAAAATCTGTGAGAGTCCGATTCTGACATGATTTGGAACAAGGACACCAAGAAGCTGCTTTGGTCTCAATGTCTGAAAGATACATTTTTAGTCGACTGAGAAGTGGTTTATTCCACAGAATAAGAATTAAATGCCACTTGCAGCACTAGGCCTCATTTTGTGTGTTAATATTCCTGTTTACTTTTAAACTGGATAGGGCCAGATTAAAGAGTTGTGACAATTTAACCCTTCTGTAAGAGGGAGGAGATGGGAGGTAAGGGCAAATGGAGCTAGTGTGAAAGAGATTTAAATGGTCTGTGATAAATACACTTTCCTCTCTCACAGATGCCTGAGGAGCAAGCTTTCAGTGTTCTGGTCAAAATCATGTTTGATTATGGACTCAGGGAACTTTTCAAACAAAACTTTGAAGATTTGCACTGCAAGTTCTATCAGCTGGAGCGCCTCATGCAGGTAGGTGTTCAAACTGGCGTGAAGTGAACGGATCAGAGCCTGCAATTCAAAACTAGCAGTTTATCTTACACATGAACAGTGTGGCCTCTTTCTAAGGATGAAGTATCCTGGGCTGCACCCAGAGCAGTGTGGGCAGTAGGGCAAGGGAGGGGATTCTCCCCCTCTGCTCCGCTCTCGTGAGACCCCCCTGCAGTGCTGGGTCCAGCTCTGGGACACCAACGTCAGAAGTACACGGACCTGCTCGAGCGGGGCCAGAGGAGGCCACGAAGATGCTCGGGGGACTGGAGCACCTCCCCTATGAGGACAGGCTGAGAGAGTTGGGGGGGTTCAGCTGGAGAAGAGAAGGCTCTGGGGAGACCTTAGAGCGGCCTCCCAGGACTGAAAAGGGGCTACAGGAAAGGGGGGAGGGACTCTGCATCAGGGGCGTAGGGATAGGACAAGGGGTGATGGCTTTAAACTGAGAGGGCAGATTTAGATGAGATCTAAGGAAGAAATTCTTCCCTGTGAGGGTGGTGAGGCCCTGGCACAGGCTGCCCAGAGAAGCTGTGGCTGCCCCCTCCCTGGAAGGGTTCAAGGCGAATTTGGACGGGGCTTTGGGCAACCTGGGCTAGTGGAAGGTGTCCCTTCCCGGGGCAGGGGATGGGACTGGATGGGCTTTAAGGTCCCTTCCAACCCATTCTGTGATTCTGTGAAGTGAGGACTATCCATATTGGAGGTTTTTTAAGGATAGAGAATGTTGACTCGAGACCAGTGTGGTGCCCCTGGTGTGTGCAGTGAGTCTGAAGGCAGCCAGTCTGACCAGCTGGAGTGGCTCTCGTGTGGCCTGGCAGAGCAGTGGCTTCGGAGCTCACTGCAGGCACCCCCCAGAGTGGTTCTGCAGTGTCAGTACATCCACTGGCTGGGTTTCCTGCTGAGGTGAGAGCTTGGAGATTGGTTTCACGGTGCATGTGACATCGTGTCCTCCTGAGCATCCGCACTGGGACAAGCCTTCGGCATCCTTAGAAGGTCCTTTGGCCTGTCAGGCAGCTGTCTTGTCAGGCATGGGTGGCTACAGAAGCCTGCCTTGCTGCACCGATTGTCACTCTACCCTACTTACTTCTGTTACTTTGGGATTTCAGCCACAGTTCCAAAATAGTATAAATTGACTTTCAGTGTTTATGTGTTTTTTTATTATTAGGAATACATTCCTGATCTGTATAACCACTTCCTGGACATTAGCCTCGAAGCGCACATGTATGCTTCCCAGTGGTTCCTTACCCTGTTCACTGCAAAATTCCCTCTCTACATGGTCTTCCATATTATTGACTTACTCTTATGTGAGGTATGTGTTATAATTGGGGACTGGTACTGTTAGCAACTTTTGACAGTTTCTCACTATCTTGATTCATGTCCTTGTTACTATCTGTTCTTTCAGAGCTAGGCATGTGATAATTATTTTTATGTAGAAGTGTTATGTTTCTGCAATGAAAGAGTTCTCAGCATTTTAAAGATACAAATTAGGAGTCAATATCTATGTAAAAGATTATAATCTCCTATTTCTTAACACTGTTGATCCTGTGTGAGACTCCGTACAGTGCTTATGGGATAAGAGTTAATTTACAAATATGTGGATTCCTCTGTTGTTAAATTGTATTATATGCAATGAGAACTTACTTTATTCCAAGAATATTATTGCATGGAGGCCATTGCGTATAAAACTGCCCAGCTAACTCTCATGCTGGTAATCCAACAAGCTTGGAGCTCTTTCTCCTGGAAGCTTGAAGTCTCTTTATCCTTCACAGCATATATTTAGAGAGCAAAATTCTTTACGTTGAGGTTTTGTTTGTAATCACGTTTAGAACAGTGTATTTGGTGCTATGCTGGTAGGTAGTGTAATTTGAGTCAGAGCTTATTAACATAATTGAACAAATGACATTTTATACTGAAGCATCCTCGAGTTATTTAACGATTTGCCTTTTTTACTTGCTGTTTAACATTATACATCCATTCTTCATTGGATCTGCGGTTGTTGCTGTGAAGTGGCAGTGTGTCTGCATTGCCTTTCCTGAAGGGTTTCAGCATTCATAAACCTCCTGGTCAATGTTTTTACCCTTTCTCTGTATCTGTCTGCTGCTTGCTTTGTTCATGTGCCAATGTAACAGAAAGCAACAGATGGTATTGAGAAAATCAGTTCTATTTGTTTAGAAACACATTTTCAATTCGTAAATAGTAAATGTCGTCTCAGTGAAGTTTTAAGGGTTTTTTATCATTTTAAAGTAATAGTGAAAGAACAATTTAGGTGGAAAAAGAAAGACAGAATCTTGAAATAATATGAGCAATGTGTCTTGATTATCAAAGGTACCCTTTAAGGTGTATGCTACTACTGACTATAGGAACTGTTTGTATTTAATTGGACAATATAAGTAAAACACTTCTAGGGAGTAGTGGCAAAATAGATGATGTGGGACTCTGTTCTAAAGTGAGTCACTTCCTTTTTCATTACACGAATTATCCCAGGTTTTTAGTACCAAAACTTAATATATTGATGTATATATTGCTCCACTTGAATCCAGTGTTTTCGGAAGTTGCTACAGGAAAATTAAATTATCTTGAGCTGACCAACTAGTCATTAAAACACAAAACAAAGTACGCAACAGTGCCTTCATCATTTCAGAGTTTCAAACTACTAGGGAGATAGTAAAATCTGTGTTGAAACGTTGGTTTGCTATCTATAATGGCTATTCAGTAAAGATACTTTCCTAATTGTTTGTAAAGTCATTATCTGGGCCTTTGATTTAATATAGCACTTGGTTATACTTGTATCCTAGTTCTCCTTTTCACAGAAACTAGACAAACAGCAAACCGCACCAAATAAATTAATATCCAGGCTTGTAAATACTGAGAAATTAATTTATTTTGTCATTATTTTTCTCTCCAGGGAATAAGTGTTATCTTTAATGTTGCACTGGGATTATTAAAAGTGAGTATACAGTGTTATATTGTGTTTTATGCATCATCATGCAGCATATGAAAAATTAGATGCCTGTTATAAAAACCTTATAACAACTTCCCGTATGACATGTGCTGTTGTCTGGTGTGCCCTGCACAGCACAGTGCTTTTGGGGGTGGGGTGGTGGGGAAATAGAGGGTTGCAGAGATAGAAACAAACACTATTTGCAGAAGGTCAAAAAGTAGTTATGTTCTTGGAGCTTTACAAAACTGTTGTTGCTTTATTGTCTCTGGGAATTCAGTAATTGTACAAAACCTGCTTTGCACTTACTGGTTTTTCTTTCCTTGTCTCCAGACTACCAAGGATGATTTGTTACTGACTGACTTTGAAGGGGCTTTAAAATTCTTCCGTGTACAGCTGCCCAAGAGATACCGTTCAGAAGAAAATGCAAAGAAGCTGATGGAATTAGCATGTAATATGAAGGTAAAGATGTGGTAACTGCAAGCGTATCTTTAAAGGGTGCAATTTCTGTTTCCATATGTAACGTTGCAACTCACTTGTCCAACTGCAAATACGTTGCAGATGCTTTACAGTGAAATGCAGTAAAGCTCCAAGATTCTCAGAGTGCTGTGGGCCCACCTGGAGGACTCAAAAAACAGAGTGGCTTTCAGCAAGCAACATTGAGTGCTACTAAAAATCAGAGTACTTAAAAAACCAAAAACAACCTTAAATGACTGATGGCACAAATAATTGCAGACTTTCTCTGGTAGTAGGTGCAAACAGGTAGTGTCTTTCATCGAGAGGTAGTGGGAAGGTTTCATTTAAAACAGAGACAATAATGTGGAATCAGAATGTAATCTTTCAGACAGAAAATGGCTGTTTTTAATTGTGGGTGCGTGTGATGGATATGTACTGCAATAGGGAGCTCATTAAAAATGCATTGATAGATTTACAGGTCTTCTATGGACATGAAGGAATACAATTTGGCATTTAAAATTTTTTGCAAGTCAAGCTAGGGAAAATGACCTTGAGGTTTATGTGAGGTTTGGATTTGTCATTGATTTATGGTGAGAGATATATGCCCCTTTTGTCAAAAGTGTTTTAAGTTAATTTCCCGTTCAAGACTATTTCACCTGTACTCCAGCTAGCTGACAATAACAGGTTCATCTGCTGCGATCTTTGTAGTCTAAAGTGGATCTACTTTATATGAAGTTAAACTAAGTGCTGGCTGAGTTTTCTAGAGCTGCCACAGTTTGCTGAAGTTTTTTAATAATGCAAAAAAAGCATTGTTTGTCATGAGCAGCCCATGTGGAAGGTTTACAGTATTGGCTTCCTTCTTGGCTTTTCATTTGGGTACTGGAAACAAGTGCAAAGGCACTGGTTGGAAGCAGAGCTCTGACAAACCGTGTGGTGTTTGGTGTGCAGGTGTTTCTGAACATTAATCTTTTCTAAGTACCTACTGCTTTCTGCAGGGGTGTTTTTAGGCTAGCCAGCTAATCTAGACTGTCTTTTAATGTGGTCATCACAGCTGTTTGACTTCAACAAATCATTGATTCAGCTGTTCATACAGCCAATGTTTAGGAAATACTGATGATAATTAAACTTCTGACTTTTATAACAGAAACCACCTATCACAGTAAAATGTCATCTCTGGTCCTTATAGGAGCCTTCTTTGGAACAGAACAGAAACATAGAAACTAGAGTTCAGTGTGTACTGTAGACTGGAGAGATGCTTCCCAGAAATTAATGAATGTCAATAATTCCTGTTTTCTTAATAGAATTTATTCAGAGAACTCTGTGAGGTCTCCTGTATGTTTGAACTACTGAAGTGGAGGGTTTTTTTGCTTGATTGTGGGTTTTTTTTATATTTCAATTGTCCGCTAAGCCCTATTTCTTAAGTATAGCTATATGAAATGGAAGTTCTAGCCTTTGACATTAAGACTTTAGTTATATATAGCAAATATTGCATTACCTCACAGCTGAAAGTCAATTGCTTTTCTAATCAGTAAATGTTGTAACTAAAGCTTTATATGGGCACTTTGGAATAAGCCCTTAAAGTGAAATTTCCAAATAAAGTTACAGTTAGGAAGTTATTGATTCCTCTTTATAGATGTAATGATTGAGTTCTAAAATGGAACTTTGATAATTTATCTGGTGGATTTTAAGGAAGCTGTGATTCTTTCTTTACAGTTTCATGCAGATTAACTTTTAGTGAAACATACTGGTGTATGGTTCAAAGTATTGTTTTTCCTTAAAATTCACTAGAGGAATTCTTTGTAGCATCAGTGCATAAGTATAAAATTTCCCTGATATGTTCAAGGCATCTTGTGCTCCTGGTGTCGTAGCAGTATGCATAACAGTATTCTGCATAGAGTTCAAGCATATCTTACGTGAAACTAGCATAGAAATTATGCAATAATCAAGAATAAAGTAAGCTATTTTAGCTCCCCAATCATTTAACATTAGCCACAGATAGACGCTGCATGTGCATCGGGTTAAGATCATGTGTAATGAGTGCATTTGCCCTTCATGTTTCCGAATAACAACTTGTTCCTCTTCCCCCTCTGCCAAAATGCCCCGTGTTCCCAGTGCTGTGTGGAGTAGCTACAGCAAATGGTCTTCTCTGAGCGGTACACGGCAAGGTTGTCCACTGTTTCCTTGAGCGCTGTGTGGTTTGGGGGGGGTTAAATGGGAGGTTACAGAGAAAGTACAGACTGCGCTACAGGGCTCTGCACAGATGCTGAGCGCTTCTGTATCGCATCCATGTGTGTTGCCCCTGATGGGAGTGCTGCACATAATTGCTTTCTTTGACCTAAAATATAAGTCCTTTGCTGTCAGTAGAAATCTCCAGATCTGTATCTGGAAGTGGTTTTGAGCAGAAAAGGGCCTGATGTCAAAATAAATCATTTATAGGAAGGGAGAAGTAGCCTGACTAAGGCATTGTGATTACAACAGCATTCTGCCAGAAAGGAGGTCAGTAAATGATCAGCTTGAGACAACACTAGATTCTTACAGTCACTCCTCAATGCGGCCATCAAATGTTAACAGAGTTGCTGCTGCCTCCTGTGCCCCTGAAAAACTGTGGTGGGACTTCAATGTTCATTTCTGCTCTCTATCACCATGCAAAACCCAGAGGCCTTGCTGACTTCCCCAGGGCACGGTTCCCTCTAGGGCTCTGGTGTCCAGAGTTGGTGACAACAGCAGATCTTGTCAAGATCACCTCGTTATTGGTATCTAAAGGCAAAACTGTTTAATGCACTTGGAAAAGTAGAAGATGAAAATACAACGGTGTGCCTTCCTTTCCTCTCGCACGGCAGGATGCCTCACTTCTCAAGATCTAACCTTTACATAGTTTGAGGTTTGGTGTATGAAACCCAATAATTTGGGCAGTGTTTGAGCAGGGGCAGAGCAGAGAAATAATCTACTCAAATTACTGGTTTCGTTGTCAGTAAAGGGTTAATACTCTGGGTGTTTGTCCGGAGTGCTTAGTAAGAATAACTTCTGCAGTTGTGATGTGTCTGGACTGACTCCAGGTAGATGGGCTGGCGTCTCAAAACAATGTCAGCTAAGTACGGTGAAATGTTTCTGTGCAGCTCTCGCTAGAGGGAGCCGAGCTACCAGTTTTCTACAGTTCATTTCGAGTAAGGTTGTTAATGATAAAACCAAAGATAAGAGAAACCAAACATGTTTTGCATTCTGCCTGCCATTTAGGCATGTAAAATGTGTTTAACATGTTTCTCAGACAAGGCTTTGTTAAAGAGGAAAACATAGCCATAGCTTTTTAATTTATTTGGTTTACTGAAATAATAATAAAGGTTCAGCAGCAACTTTTAATACGAGAGATTTAATTTAGATGCACACTGACTTGCATGTGAAACGCTCACAGTGGTCTTGGCATGGTCTGTGTTGCTAAACTGTTGTAGCACATGGCACAGCTGACACCAGGAAAGATGCAGGTCAAGGTCTGTTACGGGTTCTTTTGTGTTCTCTGTCCCTGTAGGACTTGAACACTGTGCACGAAACACTGAATTCAACACCATCCTTCTCTCCCCTCTCACAGAAGGGGAAACTGGGACCCTGCGAGAGTCACTTTCCTGGTGTGTGTCTGTCAGAGCCGAGGACAGATTCCAGCCTCCTGAAATGCGGAGCAGCAGGGGACAGAGCATACGTGCTTCTGAGTAGCTGCTGCTTGCCGAGACACCTCGGCAGCTCTGGGACTGGACTGTTTGCTGCTGAGCTTGAGTGACACTAGCAGAAATGTCAGCTGAGCCTGCACTTGCCCTTTTAGTATTTGCAGTCTCATGTAAAGTAAACCAAACACTTCTGCATGATGATAAATGTTACAGCTGAAAAAGCAGCTGAAGAAACCTCAGCATCACGCTAGTTCAAAAATTAAGCACATCCTGTGGGTTTCGAGACAGGCTGTTATGCTAAGCCACTGTAGTACTTGGAGCATCAAATAGCTGCACAGCACCAGGGAAAGCTCAGGTAGGATACTCCTGTGGATGCCTTTCAAAAACTTTTCCATGTTCCACAGAAGGATAAGAGGAAGGGATGCTTCTGTCATTATATTGAGTGGAGTAGAGTTTTAGACCATCTCTAAGGGTTTGATACCCAAAACTGAGTGAAAATATTAGCTGTGTTTTGTAGAAGTTGGGAGTTGCCTAAAGCTTGTACCATAACCCTTTGTGAATCGTGTTCTTTTATTGATGTTCTGGGCAGGAACTAATGGGCTGCTTTAATTTAGATTAGCCAGAAGAAGCTGAAGAAATATGAAAAGGAATATCATACCATGAGAGAGCAGCAAGCTCAACAGGAGGATCCTATAGAAAGATTTGAGGTAACACTTACCTACTCCAGTCTGATTTAACCCACAGTACCTGCAGGAAGTTCCTAATTTGACTCCTTTTTCTTTGAGCTGTTTTTGTTTTCTGACCAATTTGGATACAACAGGGGAATTGGGTCCATGAACATGAAGCGAATCTCTGTATATTGGCAATGTTAATCAGGATGGGGTGGTTGTTAGCCCAGCTTCCCAATGCAAAAAGGAAGAGTATAAATCTGTATTTGGGTTTATACGACTGTTTCACTAGAGCCCGTTTCTAGCACCTGTGTAACGTGCTGATTGCACCATAAGCCATGAACAGAAAGAAAATGCCTAATTGATTATAACTCTGCCTTCTATTGATTATAATCCTGTCTTCACTCCTCTCCCTAATTTCAAATTATGTACATTACAGTAAGTATATAATTTTATAAATATTTTATTAGGAAAGAAATATAGAAATCAATTAGATATGTAAAATTATGTGTGCGTACATATAAGGATAACACAACATACATAAATTCATATATTTTAAGCTGAGGAGTTTTATGTAAACTTTCTTTAATATCTGTGTGCTGGGATTTGTAACAGGACGGAGAAAATAGAGTGATTTTCCCATGATCCTCCCCTCTCACCTGTTTCCAGCATGCAAATTCTATTTTGAGCCAAGAAAATCAGTACTTGTAGGAACCTCCTGGCAAGGTATTGATGGCAGAGTGATACCCCTACTATTGCAGTCTTCAAAAACATTTCCGTAGCTCAACAAGTAATAGCTGAGCAGAGTCATTTATACGTGGTTTCTTCTCAAGGCTAATATCTTATTTATTTTATATTTACAATGTGGCTAGCCAGTTTTGCCCTCACTGAATTTCATGCAGGTAGAGTTGTCTTTGCACACTTAAGCACGGTGTGTTTATAGACAAACACCTGGGAAGACCTTTTCCTTGATTTCTTTTGTTTCCCACAGCGTGAGAACCGGCGCCTACAAGAAGCAAACATGAGGCTTGAGCAAGAAAATGATGATCTTGCACACGAATTGGTGACCAGCAAGATTGCCCTGCGAAAAGATTTAGACAATGTAAGACATGTCTTTGTGCTGCCTAGTGGGGACAAGGTACTAGGGCTAATTCCTCATTACTCCTCACACTGGAGAGGAGATACATAGAATATTTTTTTGTTTGCATGGGATAGGATTCTTTCCTCCATGTTCTTATTGCAGACTGATGATATATAGGCCTGTGTCAGAGCTCCACAGGAAACAGGACCGACCACTTGAAATACTAATTACTCTGAAAAGCATTCAGAGTAATTTGAGGGACAGGAGAGGTTCTGAGCCTGTATTTGAGTAGTTGCTTTCTTCTCTATGTATATTAAAAGAAAGTCTAGCAGGAGCTAAGTCAAGTCTTGGAATAATCACAGAGATAATAACAGGGATGCTGTGTTCTGTTTCCTTCAACTGGTATTCTTATGAAGAAGATTTCACAGCAGACAGGCTTTTGCAAAGTGCCTAATAAACTTGAAAGTCTGAGTCTGTCTCTCGGTAAAATCAGATTCTCAGGCACCTTAGGCAACCTCTGAAAATGTTATTGTGGTTTCCATTTGGCTTGTTGAAATCTGCCTGTGTGAACTCATCATCCTGGGTTGTTTCCCATATCAGTAGAGCTCTCAGGAGGAAACTTTGGATTTGTTTTGTTACAGCATTTTTTTATTTCTTTAAGCTTGCTATCCCATTCCCTTCTTTTACATATTCATGCTTGGGAGATTTTTATTAGGATATGTTTGTTTTTTTTTTTTTTTTTTACAGGACATGCAGAGACAGAAAGGTACTGACACGTGGTAGGCTAGGACGCGTTTAGTCTATCTGCTTGAGGAGATAGGGCAAGAGTTCAAGTGCTCATGTTTGCCATTCTTGTTCTGTACCAAGATAAGTGCATTTCTGAAATCTCAAAGGAAAATTACTTTTGAAAATCATACAGTGCAGAAGTTGACAGGCTTTAAAATGTTTCAGCTTATCTGCTTCAGAGAATTTAAGGTTTCCCACGGTCTCCTGGAAATTTGCTGTTGGAAAACATTCATAGTAAATGTTGATGCTAATGGGTGAATGTTGCTCTTAATGAGGTTTGGTTTATTACATCAACTGCTCTTTGGTGTTAAAATCTGTGAATCATAGAAGTATGTTCTAGAAGCAGGGTTTTCACAACGCATTGGTATGTTCACTTCCTGTTACCTATGCTTTTTCACTTCATTAAAGATAGCTCACAGAAGGCTATGCTGCCTGCCCAGCGGTTGCACGCAGGGGATGGACTCCAGCAAAAAATGTACTGAAGAAGCTTTTTGTATCAGCTATTAACTGTTGTTTGTGGCTGCTGGAGCTGGTATGAGACACAGTTATGCTTTTACATTGATTCATTTATATGGAGAGCCAGGAGATGAAGAAAATTAAGCAAAATCTTTGAAATACCTCATTGGATGTATAATAGTCATGCCTTCAAAAATGGTAAACGATGTTGGCAGCATTTGGGTTATCCCCCAGGAGGAGATAGGTAGGTTTGATCCTACTTTAGGACCCTGATTAATTCTTCTAATTGGATCTCAAAATGATAAGTTTCATTCTACTAGCCAGATGTCCTGAAAGAGAAGTACCAAAGGACATTGTTTAACACACCTTTTTTAATACCTTCATGGCATGTCTGAATGCTTGCAACCTAAAAGATCAAAGCAAAGCATTTGGAAATACAATAATTTCCTTAATATCCTTTGCACTAGACCAGAAAATAGGCTTCATTTTTCTACTGTTGTTGGACTCCCACATCCCAGTTTTCTTTAACTTTAAAACAGCTTAAAAACCATGTATAATGAAAAGATGTTCTCTTTGCCTTTGCCATCTGTTTTAAAGGATCAGCAGGACTTTAAGGGACCAAAATTCACTTTTTGATTTTCTTCCTTTGAAGGGAATTGGTACAGCTGCTTTCTGAAGATTTATATATCAGTTGAGTTATTGATCTATTTTTATGTAGAATTCATACACCTATTGGGAAGTACTGCATTGCTGTGTATAGGACAGGAAAAGGTGTCCTACCTTTGCAGAGAGAGTTTTTAGTGGTTTATAAAGAACCCAAGATTTTTCAACAATACAGCTTTATTCTTAAAAAGCTGAAGTAAAAAAGGATTGTATGGTTCTGGTGGGACAACCCATTTCTTTAAGGAGGAAAGGAGAGAGGGATCTGACTCTTATGTTTGCTTTGGCAGCTATGTTTTTTTCATGCAGTATTTTCGGGGTGACATAACAAAGATGGTATCAATCCATTGGTAGGTGTCATAGTTCTGGGTTTTTTTAAATGTTCTAGAGGCATTTTTCATTAATTCTCTTTTCATTGCAAGGTTGAATGTTTGCAAATTGAACTTGGGTCTAAGCTGGTTACAGTATTTTATCAGTTTTGCACATTGTGAGCTGTTTTGTGCCTTTTGTTGTCTTCCAAATGTATTGGTCAACTTCCAGTCTGGATGAGAAAACAAAACTTATTTCTGTTGTTGGATTTCTTTGGAGCAATCCCTACTCCAGTTTTGCTAAAACTAATCACTGAATTCAAGGAGGAGTTTTGGAGTGATGGAGTATAGTGGTATGCTTTGTTAATTTTGATTTGGTGCTGCTTTGCCATTGCAGATGGTAATTTTCAGAAGAATAATTTTCAGAATAAAGTTTTATTGTTATTAATAACAGTGAACAGACCCTTATTAATAAGAGTGAAAAGACTGCAATCCTGGCTGTGTCCTACTGGAGCCTGTGCCCATGGCTGCCCAGCAGCATCTGCACAGCAAGAAAGCCTCTCTTCAGCACCGTGCTCCCCTCTTTGTGTTTCAGGCAGAGGAGAAGGCAGATGCTCTGAATAAGGAACTGCTAATGACCAAACAGAAGCTGATTGATGCAGAAGAAGAAAAGAGGCGCCTAGAAGAAGAGTCAGCTCAGGTTAGGGGTGCTTCTGTCATTTTCACATTTCTGTGCAGTACAGAAATTAAAAAAAAAAAAGTGACAAGTGTGGGAAGGGCTTAATGTTCTAAGTCATGTTTGTCCCTCTTCTGTAGTGTAAAGGACGTCAGCAAAGCAGAATTCTTCGCTTTCCTGCCAGGTGCTTCATAGGGTAGTGAATTTTTAACTTGAAATCACGAAGGGACAGACTGTGCCAGAGATTGCTGCACAGAGAGGACTTCAGCTGTCAGCACTTCTTTTTAATACTTTCTTCTCTTACCTAGTCGGTTTTTCTAACAGTGATGGCCACCAAAGTCCAGCTTTCCCTTGTCTGCATGGAGCTGGGCTAGACCATTGTTCCCTGGTGTGGAGTAGAGCAGTGAGGTTAAGGAGAAGGAGGAAATATCACCTGTTATTTTTCAGATTGTACAAATATATAAAGCCTTTACTTTGTTTTTTTTCTGCAGCTGAAGGAAATGTGTCGTAGGGAACTAGATAAGGCAGAGTCAGAGATCAAAAAGAACAGCTCTATTATTGGTGACTACAAACAGGTAAGTACAACTTAATGATGATGTGGTTTGCTATCAAATTGTAAGACTTTCTCAGGTATTGGAGGAGATTTCTGGAAATAAGTGTAATTTGTGCCATGCATTTGAGGAGACTTTTTAGCTGTTTTAAATGGGAAGCTTGTGGTTGGTTTTGCTGAGATCCTGATGCTTGGTGGTCAGTTCTGTTTGCCCCTGATGTAGGTATTTGTAGGTCATCTGTCACCACGGTTACAGCCTAACCTTGTTCAGATGGGCTCTTGTATATCAAAGGCTCACCTCATTCCAAAAAAGCATTCTCTCCCAGCTTCCCTTCTTCAAATGGTAACTGCACTTAAGAAATAAAAAAGATGCCTTTTTCCTTTCAAAGATTTTGCTTCAGAATTCAAGCTCCTGATCATAAGGTATCAAGGGAGCAAATTCATGTGTCAAACCTTCTGAAGTCTGCATCACACAGGTCTCGAGGAGTGAACTGTTTTTTTTACTACTCTGGCTGTCTTGCCTGCTTCTTTTATCCCAAAGGCAACAAAAAGAGCCATGCTATTCCTGACCTTTTCTGGCTCCTTTAGCAAGGCCAAACTGCTAATAACTTATGTTGAAACTGCACCTTTTCCTGTGGGCATAGAAGAATATGTAGAGAACGAGAATATGTACAATGAGACAACTTAATGCAGCATCCCAATTTTGCTGACTTTCTCAGTGCCCTCAGACTATCCATATTAATATTCCTGTAGCATTTATTTGTGCTTTAGCATTCATTTGGGAGGAAATTTACATTTATAAATGGTCTGGTAACATAATTTTCCTTGTCAGATTTGTTCCCAGCTGAGTGAGCGACTGGAAAAGCAACAAACAGCAAATAAAGCTGAAATTGAGAAAATACGGGTAAGAAACCAGATAGATTTATAGTCTACAATGTTTAAATCTCTTGGCAAAATCATAACAGAAAGCACACATTTATTTCATTACTAAAATGGTGGCTGAGAGTTTCTTAGTGACTTCTAGTTTTGGAAAGTAGATTTTAAGGGGGAGATCTTGGAGAAGAGATTAACAACTGTCAGCTCTCTCCCATGCTATATTGGTTACATCCTAATGTTGATGCTGGGCAATAGCAACTGTTCATTTTTTGGAGGGGTTGTCTTTTCTGGAGATTTCTGTCTGTCTTTTACCATAAAGTAACATGTAGGCAGTACAGAGCCCGTTATTGTTGCAATACAGATTTACCAAAAATACAGCAGTTTTCCAGAGCCCATAAATCTGGGGGTGGCTGGAGTTCCTGCTTGGCTGTGCTTCCCCAAAAGTTTGAGTTTGCAAGTCATTAGTGGTCCCTCTCGTGTTGTGCTGCTCTTCCAGAGCAGAGGCAGGAAAAGGCTTTGATCATACCACCAGCACTTCAATGCAAGCATTCACGATCAGGTATTTACTTTAGCAAAAAGTGGATGACTGTGAGCATTGCCGGGAGTTCTTCAATAAAGAAGGCCGTGTGAAGGTTGCGAGTTCTGCCAAGGACGGTTCAGATGAGGACACAGATGAGGAGAAGGAAACGCTGAAAAACCAGCTGAGGGAAATGGAGCTTGAGCTGGCCCAGACCAAGTTGCAGCTTGTGGAGGCAGAATGTAAAATACAGGTAATGCTTTGGGGGTTCGTTTTGTTGTCTATATGGTATGTCTGTGTTCCTAGAAAAATGTGTGTGTTGTAGAGGGATTGGAAGGGATCCTGTTGGCTGAAACTGTAACCTGCTATTTCCTGCATGGGTTATTTAACCAAACATTGGGTCTGAAACTTAGTGTATGCAGACAGAATAACTGAAATTGCATGAACTGTATTTACCAGCTCTACAACTTCCAGACATCTGCCTGGCTGCAGTGCAGTACTTACTGACTGATCTCCTGCAACTTCTTGGAAGAAATCCAAACTCTGACAAAGTTCTGAATCATGCATTTCTTTATCACACAATCAATGTTAAATGAAGAAGTAACATGTGACAAATGTTAGACATGTTTCTTAAAACATGATTGGAAAGCACTCCAGGTATTTGAGGTATTTGTGTAAAATATGACAACATTGTTCTTTTAGCCTAGAACTGGTATGTCACTGCTTCTTGTTCACAGAAGGGTAAAAATCAGTTTGTAGAAGGCACACTTTCTGTGGGAATAGCTCCTTCTCAGATGGGAAAGAATTAAAGGGTTTGGATGTACTGGAGAAAGCTGAATGTTTCACTAGCACAATGACACAAGTCTTGTTTTCCTTTTCAAAGCTTTTTTTTTTTTTCCCTTCATCAGCTTGTTGTGCTACTTCTTAATTTATGTAAGACTTGTTTAACTGCTAAAGTGGCCAAGAGATTGTAGATGTCCTAGAGCCTTCTAAGTTTAACTCATATAACCTTGTGCTGTGAATACGTAACAGACTAATGAAATTACTCTTCCATTTGCAGGATTTGGAGCACCATTTGGGTCTGGCATTGAACGAAGTACAAGCTGCAAAGAAAACATGGTTCAACAGAACAATAAGCTCTATAAAAACAGTGACTGGAGTCCAAGGAAAAGAGACTTGTTGAAAAGCAGTTCTGTCAAACACACCTTCTTAACACAACACCTTTTGTTGCCTTCCTTGGCCAGATGTTTAATTCTGTGACAGAGGACCAGAATGTAAATAAAATAGAAACACAGCATGTCAGGATTTCAATAGGTCAGTGATAAAGAGGATGGAAACACGAGAAAGGTTTTATTGCTAGACATGGGATCTTCATACTACTGATATTTAACAGGTGATGTAGCTAGATTGAAGCTCTTCAGAGAAACACTCCATTCTGCGGTCTGGCTGGAGGCTTTTCACAGACTAGGTACGAGAACTTACCAAACCCTAATTGTTAAGTTTACATATGATAGGTTTTTTTACAGTTATAACCTTTTTTAATATTTTATTTGAAAGGAAAAGTGTCACTAACAAAGTAAAAAAAAAAAAAAAAAAAAAAAAAGGAAAAATGAAACAAGAAAAAAAAAGACAACTTTAGCAAGAACTACATCAGTGCCAGAAAGCAGTCCCCAGAGGTAGGATATGGAGAGTAGGAGGTGACATGTTTTGTTTTATGAATGGGGATGATTTCAGCATTCCTGTCGAGCAACCCCACTTTGTTTTAGTAGATGCAGCATCCATCTCTGTGTTTGGCATTTCTTTCTGTTACTAATCAATTCTATGCAACTCTGGGCTTTTTTGGCATGGGCTGCCAAACAAATTCACAACCTGAGGCTGGGAGACTTGTCCAAGTGCTAGACAAGAATAATCAGAATTCTTGGCAAATTTCCGTTTCACTTCCGTGTCATATTGTTTGATCCACATATCAACAGCGTTAATATCCCCAACACCAGGACTGCTAATAAATACTAATTATGTGGATGGTCTGACATTTAATTGAGTCTTTTTGTTTGTTTTTTGTCAGGTTTTTTGTTTTGTTTTTGTTTGTTTTTACCCGGCTGTAGCAGGCCTTCTGTGAAGCTCTGAGAAAGCTTCCAGGATTTAGTTTTGCACATAGGTATGAATGGGACAAAGAAACAATAAACTGAGATATATATGAGGCAAAAATCACTGCGTGAGTGTAGCTGCGAGCATCTATAGCTATCCAACTCGCTTCCCTGGTAACATGTTCAGAGGTTGTGTAGGTCATTTTCATGCTCGATGCAGTTGCACTAATAGGTGCTAAACGTGCTTGGATTTCTTACTCATTGGATTGTCTTGAGTTCTCACCAGAAAGCTGTAGAATGGAGTTTTGCACCTTGTAATTTTTTTAATTTATAATGGTTTGTGTTATGCTGAAGTATCTATTGCATCAGTGGATAAATTTTGTGTGCAGTGTGAGTATAAGCTGGTAACAATAAGAGGCACTGGTTTGTATATAAAGATATTTGGTTTATTTTGTATTTCTACCTTTTTCTTGTTTACTGTACTAATGCTAGCTAATGTACTCTGTAACTACGGAATAGAACATGCTATGTCCAAGCTTTTTTCCTTAACTGCATACATTATCTCTATTGTTTAATACCAAAAAAAAAATACTGTAACTCCATCAATATTAGATGCGTGGACATTGTGGTAGCATAGTTGCAGTGTGTATACTTTATGAATTGAAATATAAACTAGTAAAATTGTATAACTATTTTGTTGTTTCATTTCATTTTAACAGGAAATTAATTAAATATTTTGCAATATAAAGCTAATTCTCTTCTTAAAGTAGAAGCAGTAGCATCTGTAAGCTTCCTAAGACCAAAACTATAGTCATGCTGCAAAGGGCCTTGCTAAAAAAGACTGCATATTCGAAGTGTTGCCAACACTGCTTTATATAATAAAATCTAGGGTTTGCTTTGAAAATAAGAAACTGCAAAAATGACCTTGTGCAGCTTGAGGCTTGTGACTCAGTGCTTCTCAGACATGTCCAATTTAGAACATTGTTTTTTCTATGGCCCCCCAAATTCTGCTTGGATCTGCAAAATAAATGTAGGCTAGCTGTGCTTATCATCATCAGTAACAAATTCTGTGGGGTCAAGTGTCGTTCACGTCATCTTCACTAGGATCTTCTCGTCCTAGCTGAACGCGGGGTTTAGCTGTGCGACTGGATGACTGCACTAATTGGGTCACAGTGCAGCGCAGGCTCCCCTAGCTGTCTGTGTTGTGCAGAGATAACAAGGAGTAAAAATGTATTTTTGTCACCAAAATGACTAAAGGTGACTCCGAAAGCAGCCCTGCTCTAGGAGGCTGTTATCACGCTGTCACTTTTCTAACCATACTTTCAGTTTAGGAGAATGGCATTATAAGGCTGTGCATAGTCTTTGCTGCTTTGTCTTTCACAGAGGTGCATCCCTTGGTAACTTCAGCTCTGCAGTTTCTCAGTAATTACAACTTTTGGAGAAAGTTTGAAGGTAAATAGGGGAGAGGAAGAAACAACCCAAGCCCAATGCACTTCATCGACTTGTCTTCCCCAAAGGAACTGGGAAATAGTGTAATGGTGTACTTTCCTCCAAAAATGAGGTACTTAAAGGGAGGGGAGAAGTTGCTTTATTGTTCAGATCTCTTCCACCCTCTGAGTAAACATTACCTCAAAATTGCTTGCAGCGTATACTCCCCATTTTCCATGGACATGAAACATACATAACAAGAAAGTAATTGCTTCACAGCATTTTATACGAAACATTTTATAGCTAATTTCCAGTCATTATGAATTATTTTAGATACCTACCTGAAGGATTTTGATGCTCAAAAATAAATATTACCATGTATTTCACATCTGACTTGATCTAAAATATCCACAGCTAATTAAGAAAAATGGATCCTGTGCTGAGATGCACATCTTTTGAAGTGCATTACATGTGAAACACAAGGAAGCAGGTCATTTTTAAGATGAGGAAGATGAATTTGCAGATGTTCAAGAGTATGAATAAACAAGGTAATTTAAAACAAAACAAAAAGACATTGAGTCAGAGCAGCTACAAGCACAAGTATTTTACAGACTTGTAAGTGAAGAGGCATGAGTGTATTTGGTAGGGTTTTTGGCATTAATAAGATGGTTAGTTACTTGCTGGTAGTCAATCACCTTTCTGGTCACATATGCCTCTCAGCTGGTTTTGTGCACTGAACTCAAGATAAGTGCCACTCTGCTGATGCTGGGTTTTAAGTGTTGTGTGCTCCGGGCTCCAACTTCCTAATGCTTTGCATGTTTGTGCTGCATCATTAAGTTCCTATGGTCTTGTAGTGTGGTAGCTCTAGTGTTACGATCTCCTTTTTGTTGCAGAACTTCTTGGCTGCTCAGGGTCTGCAGCTGGAAGTGGATATCCAAGATCTATCAGAAAGTTTTACCTTTAAGCATGGCTGGTAAGCCTTCTTGAAATTTATATAACCACCTCCCTGACTTTTTTTAGCTGCCCTTCTTATCCATGGCAGTGATATAAAGTTCCTGTTATCAAGAGGAGGATTTCGCTCCATCTGTTCAACAGCTTGGCTCGCGTTCATCCAGCCTAACTTTAGACACTTCACAGAGGTGCCTAACATAAGAGCTTAATCCGGCGAGGTTTTTCAGCCCTGGGAGGGAGAGGGGATGGCACTGTGGGGCCGGTGGCTTGCCCTGATTGAACAAGGAAGCTAGTGTGTGACAGCTAACTAAACTGAAGGCGCTTCTTAAATAAAAAAATAATGAAAATGTGGTGTCTGTACACAGTGAGGATTGCTATTTTAAATTTTCCTCTTTTTTTCTCCTTTTTAATTGTGCAGTGTTATTCCTTCTGTATTTCATAGGCAATCAAGGAGACTGCATACAAAAACCTTCAACATTTTGCAAGAATTTACTGCTGCGTGTCCAGAGTGACTTTGAGGAACGAGGATTTGGTTTTGCTGCATTTTCTGCATGCTAATAAGACAGAGTGCAATCCTATGCTAAAGGCTTTTTTGAGGATAATCTGGCCACACAGCTGCAGTCCAGTTACAAGAATGGCAGGAAAGCAAGGACTGTGAGAAAAGCATGATTGCCTCTGTTAAGAAAAACCATATTTGTTGCCTGACGTGGGTGTAACATTGAAAGTCGAGTGTTTTCTCACACAAGATGAGCGGAACTGAGCTGTCTTTGAAGTTTAACATGCAGATGATTGAGATGGATTTAGTTGAGGAGGGGCAGTGCAGGGCACCCTGAATTTCTCAGGTCCTTCCTTGTAGGGCTGCAAAGCTGAAAACCCCGCCGGGTGCAACTCCCCCGCCCCAGGGCTGCCGACCCGCAGCGGCCGCCACCTCAGGGCGGCTCATGGCTGCCTTATCCTCTCTCAGGCGTGGGGGGCAGAGCCCGCCGGTCCCAGGGCGATCTCTGATAGGCTGGCGCATTGATTGGCAGCAGCAGCAGCAGCCCTTGAGAGACCGCGGCTCCTGGGGCGGGCATTAGACATCACCCACGGCGGCCTTGCCACGGCGCCATCTTGTTTACTGAGAGCTTCGTGGTAGGTGAGGCGCCGCGCCATGGTGCGCCGAGGGAAAGGGGCTGTGGAACAGGGGGGTGGCGGGAGGAGAGGCTGTGTCTGGCCGGGCGGGAAGGAGGGGCTGAGTGTGGGCACGCTGGATGGCGCCCGAGCAGCCTGCTGAGCCATCCCTTATCCTGAGGCCTAGAGGGGAGCTGAGGCAGTTCCTTCATTCCCCACACGGCTCCTATGTGTCTGTGTGGTATCCCCTCAGCGGGCTGCTCACCTTGAGCTCTCCCCAGCATCTGCACTACCACGTCCTGGTGTCTGAAGAGCACTAGGGCAGGGGAAGATGGCAGAGGTTTAGAAGAAAATGTTAAACGCTGGAGAATGATAATATTTTGGGGGGAAGCCTGTGCTGAACTTTGTAGTGTGTTAATGGTCTTTGTGGAGAAGATGTAAAATTCTCTCTTAATTTGCATGGGATTTAAATTGTCATGTCTTTGTCTGCCCATTGCAGATGGCACCATAGGCCCCGGAGGTTAAGGAAGGTGGTATTTCTCTTCCTGTGTAGCATCAGCACCTGCTATTCAGGGGGGGTAATTTTCATGCTAGTTTGTCACAGTCATAGACAGGTTTCTCGCGCCAACTTTGCTGAGAGGTGAATTGAGGCCTCCTGAAGTGGAAAGCTTTGAAATAGGATGTGAGAACTAATAAAGCACTGTGTGCTTGAACTGTTTGATCTATAATGTGATGAGTGGCTGCCTTGTACTGTTCTCCCCATGGAGACCCTGCACAACAAGAAGCCAATCAAATCACTAACTGCTGAGCAGGTTAAGGCAGTTCATGGTTTCCTCCTCCCTATTATAGGCTCTGCTGAATGTTGGTTGTATTCTGATGCTGGAAGTACAGAAAGCTCGAATAAGGAAAAAAAATCCACTTCTGTAAATCTTAAAATCATTGAGGTAATACTTGTATAGATGTGTGAAAGGAAGCTATTTCTGTAGTAGTTTGTGTAGAGAAACAATTACTATTGCTTATGCATTTACACATGTAATGCATACAGATGTATTCATATAGGGTAAAAACTGTCGTAAATAGAACTCTACTGTTCCTGAAGTAACAGGAGGAGAATATGATTTATCTGATCTCCCCCTGAGGACTGCAGAAGCAGTTTGCTAACCAATTTTATGAAATATCTTGTATTTTTAATTGAGTCATTGTACTACAGGGTTTGGACCAAATTGACATAGATGAAATTGCCACAGATGGCACTGTAGAAGTCCTGGACCCTGCAAGACTTATAAAAAGTACTGTTAAATAGCAAGTTCTTAACAGAAATAATCTTTGTGGAATGATCTTTAATGTTAAATGCTCTCTATACTTTTAGGAAGCTAAAATCTGTTTTAATAAAATTTAGCAATTAGGTAATTCAAGCAGTGAACTAATAAAGACAGAATCCATCAGGATACCAAATAGCATCCATCCAGAAACGCAGATTTCAAGATAATATTTCTCTTTGTACTGTCTTATCCTTATTACATGTATTACTGAGTCTGCTTGCCGTGTCATATTAATACTACATATGTCAGAGAAGAGGTAAAGAAAGAAAACACTTGCAGGTACTTTCTTGCAGGTGCATTTCTCATGCTGTACTTTTCATTTATTTGATTTTTTTTTTTTTTTTGCCTTAGGACACTCAAATCTGTGCTGAGTTTCTGCTTGTCTAATGGTTAACTCTACAAGACCTGAACTTTCAGTTTTGCTAAAAAGCACACTCTGATGAGTATGTTCCATCTTACTAGGTGCAGATTTAGAGTGTGGTAGAACTGACAGAATGATCAGACTGCACTAAAAGGACATCTGCAGTCAGCCTGACGGTTGTTTGCTGGGGAGTTACATCCTTAGTTTGCAGCAGTGGGGACAGAGCAGTAAAGTTTTAATGTACACTTAAGCTCTGTTCAGTCCAGTAGGACTGAGTATCTTAGAATGGTTTTGCAGTAAAGACATCCTGTAGTACTATCCTTGACTCCTTTTTGCTGTAGATAACTCTGGTGGTTTAATGCTGCTTTTCACTTTTTGTTGTGCTAACTGTGCCAGGAGCTTGATGTTCTGTAGGTAGGTGATGCAGGAAAGATGCCAGCTGTTTTTAGGAGATATGTTATTGCTGATTGAGCTTTTTCTAAGAGAAGGGTGCGCTGTAGGCTCTGTCCTAAAAGGTACTCTGAACTAGAACCAGATGACACATAATGCACCACTCTGAACGAAATGTGCGTTCCAGATAGGCTTCGCAGTTTATTTTGTGTTTACGATTTTCCCTTGCTTTGGGATGGAGGAAAGAGGAGCATATTCCAGCATTCTGGAGAGATGCTGTCTTCCAGAGGCAGTGCCTCTGCCGCAACATCAGAGGTGTTGGCCCTCAGATGCCAGTTGCTGTGGGCTGTTAGAATAATGACTCACACTGACTTGCCAGCAGAGCAGTTGGTAGCGTTTTATAATTTTCTTCTTACAAAATGAGCAATGGTTAGTTCAGACCAGCAACAAAACTGCTTAAACTGACCCAGCTGATTTTGCCTGGCACAGGCTGGGAGCACTTTCACGAACCGCGCAGCTTGCAAGTCATGGCCGTGGTATGTCTGGGAGGATGATGGTGACAAAGCTGCCGGGGGCAGGGACCTGTCACTTTGGCACAGCTGGATCTGGGAGACATGGTCATGAAAACCTGCTTTCAGCATGCTGACCCTTGTCACTAAACTTTATAGACTGTTCCTTGTTTGTGAGAATTGTTGAGAAATGTTCAAATCATTAAGCCTGGAATTTTCCAAGGAATCTAATGATACTAGGTGCTCAGCATTAGCAAAAACCTCTGTGTGAACCCTCATATCCTTTTAGCAAATCCAAAATCTGTAATCTGAGCAGCATCTGGAGTAGTTACAGGACTAGAACATTCCGTATTATTCTGTTATGAGTCTGTTCTGAAAGTTGTGTTATGTCCCTGTACAAAAAGGATCTGCCAGGAGGAAGTGTGGTAAAATTGAAGCGTGTTGAAAGTAAATCTATGGGATGTATTTCTAATACATCCTGAACTTGGCTTAGAGTGCTGATAAATCTTTGTGTTACTCTTTTGCTTTACTGGTTGAGATATGAGGTGTAGCAAATTTTATAGCAAAAGTTTATCATGTAATAATGAAAGTTTTTCAGAATATGAAAAAAGTTAAAGTTTATGTTAATTAAAATGTTAGGGCGGAAGTATTTTTTTGATCAGCATTAGTGACTTGAGTCACAGTGGGAGGTGATGTGGCGTTAGTTGTTCACTTGCTGTATCATGATCTCAGTTTAGGTGTGCAGCTTAACTCTGTAGATACTGTCTCTGGAGGTGATAACTATTCGGGAGTACAGGTTGTTTTATAGAAGCGAGCACGCTGTTTTAGTTATGGTGTTGCAGAAGTTCACCTTAATCAACAGCTTGTATGACGAAAGTCATGATTTTCAGGAAGGTTCTACAGCGCTTCAGATGGAATCACAGCCCCTCTGGGCTCCCAGACTCCAGAAGGTGCAGAAGTGATGAGCTTTGCAGGCTGCCAGAGAGGAGCAGAAGCCCTCATGGTGCAGTGTGCAGTTAGAGTATACCCTGAATACATCAAAGCTGTGTGTTTAAGCTCCCTGCTGTGAGCATCTGGTAATGCTTGGAGTTGTCCATGTGATCCGGGGTAAAGGGTAGCCTTAGAGCCACATTCATAATGAATTTTGGGAGGTGACACTAGGAGGATTCCTGATGGGGTTTTCTAATCTATCTGGCCAGCTCATCCCACACAGGGAAAAGAAAACTGCTGTGCAGATTTCATTCCATTTCTGTGCCTGAGAAAAGGTAGCAAACTACTTGCTGAGATGAGTCTGAGTGCTGTGCCACTATCAGCTTTCATGGTGTGAGCAAAGGGGTTTTATCAGTTCTTTTAAGAATACCACAGAAAACCACTGTGGTTTTGACACAGTTCTGGGCTGACAAGAAAAGAGGGAAGTGACTTAATGTCTTCTGTGCCCTGAAGGCTTATGCTAGTTTAAAGAAGTGGTTTTATGGTAATTTAATGCTGGTGCACCAGAGTGAATAGATGGGAAAGAGGAGGAGGATGAAGGCTTGTTGCTTACAGAGTAGTGTATATCTGAGCTCTCCACCTACCCAGGGCATAGGACTGCTGCATAATCCCACTGAGAATCCCTTGTGGAAAAAGATCTCATCTAGCACAGAGAGAAAGGATAGTGTTTCTACAAGATGACGACTGTGCGTCTCCCTAAGGTGTTTTTGCATGGTACAGCATAAACCCCAGTGTGCCAGAGGGGCTATGGAAGCCTGTGCCAGACTGCCATGAATTATGAATGAGATGTCTGCTGCTAGCACAGACACAAACAGCAAACTGTAGAGCTCCTGGGTGCCTTGAGTCTCAGCATTACAGTAATAGACTATTTTTAGAATCCACTAGCAGCTCAACAGCCTGCTCTGATCTCTTAATGTCTTTAGAAGTTACAGGTGCTGCTCATTTCTGTGGTTAGGACAGAGCGAGGAGGCCACTAATAAGTAGTGTAACTGGGAAGTTCTAAATTTTGTCCAAGTCTTGATTCATTTGTTCTCAGTGAGAATAATTTAATGTACTTGAATTCAGTTTATTTGTCATCTTTCACCTGAACACTGCTGTTTTTTTCTAAAATGGGTATGTGCTAGTCTAGCCGTAGTGGTTTCTTTGGTTTTTTAAATTTTGTTATTTTTGCAAGGGAGGGTGTTGTGTTGTCTTTTGCTTCAGCTGTGTAATTTTAATACTGAACAAATTAAAGCCAGTTCATTGTCCCAGACAACCCTGAATAGTCCATGTGCCCTTTGTACATAGCAAGCAAGGTGAGAGATTAAATAGAGTGTAAAATATCTTGAGCTAGCTGCTGGGACATGCAGCCTGGTCTTGGCGGACCAGTTGTGTTGGGCTTCTATCAGATGCTGTAAACAGATGCCTCCTTTAAGGAGCTTGGTGTTTTTTACCCTCAGCTATATGCAGAATAAAGGATTGGAATAATGACAAAGAATCTGTGATACTGCCCTTTCGGTACAGGTCAGCCAGAGTTCTGAGGGACAGAGCCTTTTCTGTAACTGTGGCATCACTGGAATGGTTTATTGATTTCTGTGCCTCCCATCTCCACGTACAAAGCTGCTGTGTAGGAACTGTCCCACCCCTCAGCCGGGCAGGGGGCAGGCAGGGTCCTGCCTTCACTGTTGCCAAGATGAAATAAAATTGACTGGAATGGGGTCTGCCAGTTGAGGCTGAGGCTTGTGAACTGGCTCTTGGCTTTCTCTGCAAGAGCACCTTTCTTCTCGGACCGCATAGAAATGGAGCCCTCAGAGTCAGTTTAGAGCAGTTTCTTGCAATTTGGCTTAAATTTTCTGGAGATTTAAGTCTTTAATCTTAACCATCATAAGGAAGATTTTTGGAATAATTGTATTAATAGAAGATGGAGAAAGGTCTCCTTGCCCTTCCTCTAGTCACTGGGATTCGGTTTCATCTTTGTCTTTCAGGTTTGTTTATTCACAGCCTAAACTGTGGCACCCACAGATCTCTGCAGTTCCCAAGCTGCAGATACAGGAAGTTACGTGTCTTCAACATGTAACAGCATCTTTTTCAAAACCACATTGTTCATTAAAACCAGGATAACTGACCTGTAATTTGCAACTCGGATCCTTGTCCACATGCTTGCTTTGTGCTGGATGCAAAAATCCTGTTGCTACCTCAAGACTTGCAGTGTCAGTAATACAGGAGTTTGCATGGAACTGCTTTGCAGGGCAACAGAATTTGATTTACTGAGCTGTAGTCTGTCATCTTGCCCTGTTTTAGCCTTCCCTCTTCTACTGTAGTCAGAAGTCACCCAGATTAAAAAAAAAAAAAAATCCCTTTGAATAAATCATAACCAACAGAGGGCTGAGCCTGCCTTTACTGTCAGCAGGAAATCCCAGCTTTGGTAGGTGTTGGCACCTGAGCAGAGGGCAAGAGGGAAGTGTTATGTGTGTTGGGGTATGTGACCCTTTTCTGAGATCCAAAGGGCTTTTTAGGGGTTTTGCCCCCTGTTTGTGCCTGGAGCAAGGAAAGTCCTTTTTGGATTACTGAAACAAGAGTACACACAGACTTTTTATAGCTTTACAAATAAATTTGCTGGAATGTATAGCCCAAAGTGAAGATGAATTCAAGGCCCTGAAAGCATTAGCAGCTCCAGTTTCTTTCAGTTGAGTGTACCAAGGATTGGGGTCACAAAAGGGAAGGATAATTTACAGCTTAGCAAATGGGAAAGAGAAGAACTCTTTCTGGCTGACTTGCTGGAACTCAATCCTGCAGCAAACAACCAAAGTCAGCGTTATGTCATGAGCAATTAAGTGAAGTGACACTTCTACTCTTGCAGGGAGAGGGGTGCTGTTCATGAAGAATTTGTGCTAGCTTAGCAGAGGGGACAGTTCTGGTGAAGAAAATACTTTTTTTTTTTTTTTTTTTTATTGAAGACTTGCCCTGTAAGGATAGGTAATACTCAAGTAAGTGTGAAGTGCCAGTAGGGAGTTATGCAGGAGAGACAGTGATCCATCTGGCACTGGGGAGACTGGGTGCTTGGTGGAGGGACTGAAGGAGAGTGCCGTAGTCATGCAGGACTTCGACTTCGATCTGAGGATGGAACTACAGCTGGCACCCAGTGGACAGTTTTGTAATCTGGCTTCTTATATGCTCTTTGTGGAACAACAGGAATTGATCCCATGCTTCAGGCTTTGCTCTGAGCAACAACTAATAGTTGTCACCCAAGTTACTGGTCCTGTGGCAAGCAGGGTGTGGCTCAGACTGTCATGCACGTAAGTTTTCAGAAACCTAAATGCTGAAATGAGTGCCTTCCTATTTTTTTGCAAGGAAACCTGGAATCAACTGTCTTAGCAGCCTTGTGGAAGGTGTCCGTGATCCTGGGGAACACAGATGTCCTTGTTTGAGATACTACTAAGTATCCTGCTTTTCCTTCGAAAGTAGACTTCTACTTTCATTCTGCGTTAACTGCCTTTCCTTACCATATTGCAAGTCTTCTAAAACGACCAACCAAACTAGACCAGCGCGAGGGATGGTTTAGTGTTTGCTGTACACAGGCCATAAGTGTGTTCTTGAGTAAGCTTTTGGCAGCCCTCAGTGTCCCAAATGCCTGTTACAAAACCTTGCATTTGGGATCTGTGGTTTATTCATGAGAAAAGGGAACTGACATCTAGATAAATCAGGATGCTGAAATTAAAGAGACAGTAGGACATGGAATTTCCATTGTTTGGATTTGTGTGTTTTGTAAAGTGAGACTAGAGCTAGTTCTCTGATTTTTGGGGCAGGTTTATAGATGCATGTGGAAGTGACAGGCTGGCTTGTTAGTTGCATGGGCATCAGTAAGTAATTTTTTCCTGGTTCCTCTGTAATCAAATACACTTTTTCAAGGTGATGTTGACTGCAGCAAGATAAACTGGGCGTCCTGCTTGTTAAGCAGATGGCTCCTTCTGTATGGATCTCTCCAGTGTTGTGCCAGTAAGGGATGGGGCCAGAGAGGTCATGGAACACTGCAGAGGGCCTGAAAATGATGAAGGACCTTTGTTGCAGATTTCACTGCATGCATTCATCTGCAGGTTGATAGTGAGGGACACTGCAGTATGCTGAGAAAAAGCAGACAGACTTGGGTATTGTTTGTTGGTTTGGAGGGGGCGGGGGGAAAGGTGGTAATAGGAATGAGCGCAAGGGGCCACAAATGGCAGCTTCCCTGTTCTCCCAAGCAAGACACTGTAACTGCCTGGGCAAGTTTCATTAGCTACAGCAGGACAGGAATAAAACTAAGTAGGGGATGTTAGGGAGTTTCACAGTGAAAAGAGGACATGCCAACCTCCTTTATCAATCTAGACTCAGTATTGTATTACTCCTCCTTCACACCACTCCTTTATCTACCCTTTGTTTCATTCCTGCGAGGCTACAGAAGGTCAGCCAGCTCCTGGAGTGGGCCCAGCTCATCTCATGAGCTGTTGCTGACCAGCAGCTGCCAGGCTACTGCTGAAGAGCTGTCAGCCTTCTCAGCACCCCGAGATGATATCCTGAGGTAGCGTTCTGAAAGACATCTTAATAAGCTAGCTAGCATTAAGCGTGTACATGGGTATGGTATGCTGATACACAGCGCAAAACTGACCTCAGTTTCAGCCAAGCGTTAATGATGTTTTCTTAACCGACTGTTCAGTTCTTTATGGATCTTGCTTGCTAAATATTTGATGCAGCTCTGAATTTTAAGTGATGCATGGTTTAGTTGGTTTTGGTACAGTGGTCCCTCAATAGCTCTTAGGTGCATAACTGACTTGTTTGCTGCACAACAGTGGACTCAGTGGGCTGCACACTGTTCTGTGTGTGCAAAAGTCTCACACCAAGTCTTACTCCAGTTACCACGTATGCTAAGCTGTGGGGTGCCATGCATCTCATTTTATTAAGAGCAATCTCAACTTTAGTCAGCTCACAACAGTTTTTAATCTTTCCTCAAGGTTGATCTCCTCTGAATTTGATTTACGACCTCTGCACTTAGACTTGAAATGCTGAATTAAAGACCAGAAAAAACACTTCTAAGAAAAGGTAAGAGCATATGATAAAATGACTTATCTATCTTCCCTTCTAGAGTAAAGCTGTTCTGTAACTCCAGGCAACTGGACATATTTGTATATTCCAGTAAATCCTACCATGAGTTGCAGCCTCAAGCAAACAACAACAGCCACAGAATTCTCATGGTAACCTCAACTCCTGCCCTTCATGGCTCTGGACAAGGAAATTGTTTGGATTTGCTTCAGACCTCAGAGGACAAAATGGGACCACAGGAATTTGATATTTAGGAAATACAGTGAAATGAGAAGGGCGGGAGAGGAAAAAAGTTTGAGAACCCTACTTGTTCTTTATCGATGTAATTTATCTTTTAAGAAAATAGACATCGTTTTTCTAATTAGCTAAATACTAGGAAATGCCCGGTTTTCATTCTGAAGTAAAATTGCCTTCCTAGCTAAGTTTCATCACAGCCTTCTCGGGGCTGTTCTGTTACTGCTTCCATTGGCTAACCCCAGTGGTGTTTGTGTGCAGCAGCCCCTGCACAATCTCAGTCCTCTATACGCTATTCACTGCCACCTTTGTGAAGGAATGCATTCTGCTGGTGACAGCATAAATGTGCTTTGTGTTTACATCTCAAAGTCACAACTTTGCTAATAATAATTTCTGATAAAACTGCAGCCTTAGGAAGCCTGTCACCTGACTGAAGTAGAACGGGCTTCTGTGGTTTTTGGCTTCCCAGGCTTCAAAAAAACCTTAAAGCCAGTTTCCTCACTGTAAACAAAAAACCCCCAAACCAATCATAAGGCCGTAATTCCTGTTTACAGAGATAAGCCTTTATTGTATGCTATTGGAAGCAAGTGGGACATGGTTACGGTTTTATATACAGAGAAGTCTGTAGCATTGGGTTACAATCAGTGGCAAATGAACCAAGATTACAGTGCAGATCTAAGTGTTGTGTACAGTTAGTAACAGTGGCTGGCGTACAAACCACAACACAGAAGCCAAATGAAGCCAAGTGTACAGGGTACAGCATCACGTGAGGAAGCAACTGAATGTACAGAGAGCATCCATTTACTTTACATTTGCAGGCTCTTTTGGCTAGTGAGTAGATACAGCTCAATTTAAAACTCAGGGTGCAGTTATTTTTCTTCCCACTCAACTGCGACCAAATTAAGAAAATTTGAGTGTTCAGATGACATTTTTAATGCTATAAATAGCTCAGGTTGTTGCCAAATTACTTCATTTGCAGTTGCTTTATTTACAGTATAGGTCAGGAATAGTTTAATCATCATTGTTCTTTACAGATTACAAATTGGGAGAAATCTTAAATATTGAAAGTAGTCTGTAAGATGATCACAAGGATATCTTGTACTTAATTTGGAATTTTAATTCTGGGTAACTTCTTTAGAGAGAGATTTATTGGGAAGAAAGTTGGAATTGTCCACCATATTACTCATCTGTGGAATTTGTTCATAGTATTTAAGGTTTAGATAGTTAAAAGGTCATACTTCTTTTTATTCAATGCCATATCCAATCTTAGTGTAAAAATAAACGCTCTGTCCTCTGTGGATAAATAAATCCATCTGTCGGCTGCAGGTCAGACCTCTATTGGTGAAAGAGATTTAGAAAAATAGACCTTTTCTTTAATGTTTACTATGCTGACCCACAAAGGAAAAGTGAAATTCATTCAAGTCTAGAAACAGAAATACAGTACAAGTGATTCATAGAATTGCATTCCTTCCCTCTACAAACTTGCTGAGCATGAAACACTGCCCCAAAGCACTGCCTCTGTCTTTTCCTTGTCTTGTAGAAGTAATTGTCATCAGAAAAGTCACATTATACTGCACTGCCAGATTTCCTGTCTGCCTTCTAGTGTGCAGACTCTTAGCAGGGCTCTGCTTCCTGAGGATTCTTTGCTTAACAATTCTTTGGATGGATGGGTGGTGGTAGTTTGGGTTATACAAGGGGGATGTTTTAGCCCAAATTAGCAGCAATTGTTTTGATTTGACTGATGGTGATTTTTGGTGGAAACTCAACCATTTAAAAAAAAAAAAAGCTTATGAGTTGGGACTTGAAAAACACCAGCCTTTCCTCAAAATCTCCACTTCTGAGACTGCTTCCCAAAGATGTCCTCATTTAAGGGGCTGGTACGTTTGGCAGTACAGGTTTCATGCTCAACTTTGTCATGAAGAACGGGACAGGACGTTAAAAAGCATACAGCCCACTGGGACTTGCTCTGCTGTGGTGTTTCAGTGCTTTTGACAGTCCCCCCCACAGCAGTGTTGCTCTCTTAGAAGTGCAAGTGTCCCAGAATGGCTCTGGGACAGCTGGAGGACGGGTGACATTCTGGAGTGGAAGCAGTAGTTAAGCACCAGTTGCTGGCCCCTGCAGAGGCTTGAGAGAGCAGAATTGCTTCGTAGAGAGCTTGTTGACCTAAAAAGCTTAGTCAGTTTGATCAATAAATATTGACTTAGGGTTAGGATCAGAAATAAGACACTGCACTTTGGAACTGGAAGACAGAGTCAACTTCCTCCCTTTTCTGTCCAAAAGGAGACTAGCTTTAAAACATTTGTCCTTAAGGACCTTTGTGATGTCTGATGAATAACTCACTAAGCGCCTGTGAATGTACCTGTCCCTTTTTCAGGGAAGAATAAATGTATGACTGGACAAAGCTTCGAGGCTTTTTTTCTGTGGTGGTTTTGTTTTTTCTTTTTTTTTTTTTTTTTTTTGTTTTTTAAACATCTGTTATGTGTTGTGTTGTCCCTGAAGGCCTGTTTACCCACTCTTAAATTGTGCAGCATTGCCCAGAGAATGGCTCTGTAGTTGAATATGCTCTATGCAGTACAGCCTCCATTTTCTTCCAGTATATGTATATTCCCATGCAATAGATGTTATTAGAAAACTACACTTGTCTTTATCCTGTTATTTTGAGCAGGGGAGCAGTGATACTAGTTTGAAAACACAGGAAATAACCTGTACAGCAAATTAGAATTTTCATAATTAAATTCATATACTCACTAACTTTTCAAAAGCTGTACTGCCCTGAATGCTGTTCTTCAGCCCACCATTATTCTGCTTTGAGCAGTATCACTTTCTGTCTGCTTATAAACAGTTCTTTGTGGAAATAATGAAAGAAGAATACTCTCCCTCCTACACTTGACTACATTTTACTTTGTTAGTTTACAGGATACCCTTACAGAACTACAAGTTCTATTGGGAGTGCAGCAATACACACATTTCCGTATGCATAGATCATTAAATTGTAACAGTGCCAGTAGTAAAGTAAGACCTGCCAAGATGTTCGGTTCCTCTTAATTAAGCTTGATTTATATGTGCCTGTTGACTTAAGATGCAGTTAGTGTCCACTGCTGAGATGACACAGTACCCTGAGTAACTTTGTATTGATTATGCTTACACAAGCTTGTGCTTTTCTAAGAACATAGAAATGAGCACAAAGAAAATAAATAAGTACACCAGGTTGTTTCCATGGAACACTGTAAAATCAACTCATAGCAGCTTCGAAGTATGAAGTTAAAACTTACCTTCTGCTCTACTCCCTTTGAAACAGATGAGTGCTATAATTAACTCCCCTCTAGCTTAAAAAACCAGAAGTGGATAGAATGTCAAAATATGCTTTTCTGATAAGATGAACCTACTTTGTCATAACTACTTACACCACTACCGGTGACCTGAAATACGTACGTTACAACATGTAGTTGTGGAAGCAGTATCTGCTTTCCCTTCTTGGCATGCTGTTCTGTGTAAAAGCAAGTTGTCCAGAATAGTGTGGGCGTTGTAGAAATAAGTTACTAGTATCCCTTTAGGGGAAATTACTGTTACTCCTTTCCCTCCCAAAATTCGGTTGTATGCTCTATACACTGCCTGCAGCAGTCTCCCTGTTTTGGGTAGGGCTACATCAGGAAATAGAATTTGTTCACTGGATTTCTCCTGTTCCTCTTCCTCCTCTGGAAAACCTTCCATCCTGGACTTGTTTACTGAACAGAAAAAAAAAATTAATCTCCTGTAGCAACGTAAGTAGCAGCTTTTAGCCTGCTATATAGATAGCTTTAACTTCTTACATAATTTCTTATAAACTATTGAAAAAACAGTACTATCTCTCCCTGCTCTTAGTATACTAAGGCTGCTGGTTTACCACAGTAGACATAAACTTTCTGGTTTTACCACGGACTCTATTAATGGACGTGGAAAAGGCAGTGCAACTTTCCCTCCAACTTCCTATCTGTGATGCTCGACCATTAAGACTGGAGAAGCACATTATAGCTTCATGTTTTTCTTTTCTCTCTCTCTCTTGCCTCAGTCCATTTTACCAGGACCAGACGCGTTCAGCAAGCGTGTGTGTGTGTGTTCAAGGAGAAGCTGTGCTACACCTCGCGAACTGCAAAGCAGTATAAGGCACCCGGAGCTTCTAGATCCAGGTAAGAGGCAGGAATGAGGCTTAAGTCCACATGCTATTTTGGAATTAAAAATTAATTGCAACTCTTACTCACTCCAACTCCACTGTACCGATGAATGAAGGATAGTCAATTACATTCAATTAATGCCTTTTAGAATTAGTGTAATTTGTTCTAGTAGAGATAACAGTCCAGATGTTTTTGCAAATATGCACTTCTGGCTAGCTATAAAACATTTTGATGCTGTTTACTTACACAGCATAGAGGAGGCCGTACCTTTAATTATCTTATTGCCACAAACCTTTGAAGTTGGAAATCAATCTCAATCTGTGGTTAAAATTTTTATATGCTCTTTAAATTCTTGAAATTCTTGTTTATCAATGGATTATTAATTAAACATGGAAGAGAACTCTCCCACTGAGAAGGCTTCAGTCTTTGCAAGAGTTTCTGTAGACTAGGCTTGATGGACTCTTTTAAAGTACACTTAACTATTAAACTACCTGTGGTACAGCATATATGACCTTAGACTGTACAGAGTTAAGGCACCAAATACAAGATAAAACAACATTCAAAATCAGAAATTTGCTTTAGAACTGCACAGCTCCACATACCGCTCTTGGACACTCGGCTCCTCTTAAACATCAAGGTAACCATGTGGTCTGGATGTTTCATGCAGCCACAGGAATTGGAGAAAAAACACCACTTTACTGAATTTAAATCTTACACTATGATGAACTTTTCTCTTACAAAACTCATAGAGCTACTTTTAAGTAAGGCATTGCATTGCCTACACAGTATCAGACAGGCCTAGCAAAAAACCACCCTTCCTCCTAGAAGACCTCAGACCAGAGGAACTGGCATATGTGTCCTACTCATACTTTTGTATTATCATCTCAGACATCAGTTACAAACAACTGAATCGGTCCCATTTCTGTGAGCAGAATGGGAAAAAGGAAGATGTTTCAGAAGCACTAGAAAACCTGGACATAAACAGGTATGGATTTAGATGACACAGATAAAGCTAAGGAGACATAACTTCTGGGGTTAAGTAATAAAACAGCTTTGATGACAATTATCAAATGCTTAGTTACTAGCTTAAGTGGTTAATGTTCTAAAGAAAGTACGGGTGAGAACTGCTGCTGCAATCCATAGGCATAGGACTTCAGTGCTGAGTTTCTCCAGTGAATTGCTCTAGAATGACTATAACAGAATTTCTACTTTACAGTAAGGATCAGATTCACAGCAAACTAGATGTGCTAAAACAAGAATGAAACCAATGAGCTGTTAGACAAGCTGTCTCATATGCTATAGATAACGGATGCAACTACACTATCCCTTTGCTGTGCTTTAAACAAGTCAGTAAAGTATCTCATTTTTCAATAGATTTATTCAGCAGGAAGCCCGAGAGAGTCTGTGTCCTGAACATTCAAGCTGAGTTACTGTTTCTTAAGACAGTACAACCGTTCTTAACAGAACTCCTCAGTGAGTCCAGCGGACAGCTCATTTTCATTCTTTTAATGCCAGAGAGGAGAGGTCTCAGCTTCACGACTGAGAACAACAATCTGACCTTCATATTTACATATCTCATCACGTACTAGAAGAATCCACCGCAGCAGAGTTCTTGTGCTGTTTCCCAGAGCTACCGGAAATAGTAGCTGTTTTTGTAAGCTGCTTCTGTGACTTGGAACTCCTCTGAAGCTGGGACATATTTTTCCCTTGATTAAGTAACAGGCAGCTGTCTACAGAGAATTTAGCTAAAGGCAAGAAGTTCTGATACCGAATGATTGTATCTTAGTCTACCAAGCAAAGGAGGAGAGGGAAGCTTACAATTTTGTCTGAGTAAAGACTGAAATACTGTATTGTCTGCTTGCTCTTCATTTATACAGTTCTGGAGAGATGTTCAGGAATCCTGGGTCTAGACTGTGATGGTCTGCGGGCTCTCAGAAGTACAGATGCTGAATTACAAATGAAGCAGGGGACGGTGTTTCTTTCAGGGGATCAGGGACTACCAGGCTCACTCCAGGGACATTGATGGCACTGGATCAGGGATGGTATGTTAAAGCTGCTCACATTTATTGCTATCTTGGGAGTTTTAGAAGAAATGCCAAGAGATTGCTGTCCCATAGTTGAACGGCCAACAGAGAGGAGATTTTTTTCCTTAGACCACTTGAAAAAATCTTCGTATCACTCTCCCCTCATTTTCTACTTCCTAATAACACAAGGAACTTGTGGTCAGGGAAATTTTTCTCAATAGTTCAATGAAAGCAAAAAGCCTCAAATAATTTTAGATTTGTGCACTTTCCCCAATTAAGTTCTTTCAGTGGTTAGCAGGCATAGTCTTTTATTGAGTAAGACACACATTAAGTCTTTTTTCCTACCAGAAGGCAAGTGTTCTCAAAGAAAGAATCCTAGTCTCCCGAGATCAGAGATACCAGAGTAGTTTTCACAGATCTTTGTAAATGAGTAGAAATAGTCCCTTGGCACATGAGTAAGTTGAAATATTTGTAGAAAAACTTGTTTCTCTGAAGGTCTTCATAGGCTGATTAAAAGTTTTTTAGAATCTAGAAACTTGTATGTAACAATTCCATAATTTGAGAGAATCAGTTACTTACTGGGATGCTAGAAGGGGATCAGAAAAGGCAGGGAAGGAGGACAGAAGCAAAGGTATTTAACTGCAGTGAAAGTCACGGCAGTGGGTTTACAGCACATTAAGTGGGAGCCATGACAATTGCTGAATCATCTAATTAGCTCACATTGGCTACATGACAGCAAATTAGACAGATTAGGAACCACCTACCCAGGCACTAAATTGCCTTTGTGAGGGTTGGATTGTGCACTGTGTCCAACAGAAATTGCTTGGGCAAAGAGGCCGCGTGTTACACATTCCTGTCACGAGTATGGGCTGGCCTCCCTCCATCCAGCTGGCACACTGCCCAGGAAGAAGGTGACCATGTTCCAGGGCCTGAATGTGTGCTTCAGGAGGACAGCAAGCGCTGGCGGAGGGAGGATGTGATGGCAGGAGGCATCACGTACCATCCTTTCAGCTAGCCAAGCCCGCCAGCCAATTAAAGCTGCCTCTAGCTAGAACATGCCTGCAGAAATCTCATATGGCTGGCAAAGTGAGATTGAAGCCCTGCTTTGTTAAATACCTTATTTCTTCAAAATTCACAGTTGCGTATCTGGGAAAATGACAAGCATTCCAGCTGCCACTTGCCTCTCAGGAGGAAGAATGCAGAGGTATGGTGAGCAGTACACAGTACTTAAGGGTTTCCAGCTGTAGAGACTGCTGTTTAAAACTTCAGTTCTTTGACCATTGCAGCTGGTGGAATGGAGGTGCCAACTCCTTGCAGAGCTGTGTGCTTTTGGAGAGAAGCTTCCAGCTGATTTATATCATAGGTGTGATAACACCAGGCATCTCCTGAAGTCATGCACTGACAAATTGCTAAACAATACTTCTGCCTGGCTTTCACCTATTTCAAAACAAAGGAAAACACTGCTCCTAGAATACATGACCTCACAGCAAGGTCATATCAATGCTGTGCTTAACAGCAGTGCTACAACTGTGGAAGGACTCAACTGGGATGAAACTCTCTGAAGGGCAGATGGGCCAGAGAGAACCGCTGTCCTGCACGGGCCCTTCAGTCACACCACAGCAGGCTGGTTCTACACACATTTCTCCCTCAGGTGGCCCCATGAAACCCAAACTGGTAGAAAGGCACTTGCCTGATATGGGTTTGTAGGCAAGTGCAGCTAACAGCAAACAAAGGCTGTTGTGACAGTGGAACGGTCTATATTTTAATCTCCCCCTTCTGCAAATAGCCTCATTTTCCTCAGCATTAACACAGCAGACTGCTGAAGCTCACAGTTGTTCCTCCAAAGTCAACGGTAATGCCATTCACCTCCAGTGCAGATAACACATTAAACAGGTCCATTCTGTATTGTAAAGCTCTGGCTTCTTGTCATCCTTTGAGTGCCAGACACCATCTCCCAAAATACACACTATCATCTGGTTAGCTAAAACTAGAGTTAAGGTGGGTAGCGTTCAGGCACAGACTTTCCCTGGTGTCCTATTTATATATGCACTAATTGAAAGGAACTTTTCCAGAATTCTTTCCCATGGACCAGAAATTCAAACATTTCTGCTTCGCTGAAAAGGTACTACAGAATAGGCAATGGTACTAGCAGCTGCACAAAGCGTATGGAACCAGGTTTATATATTTGGCTGTTGGGTACATCCAGAACTACAAAGCTCAGTAGCTGTAAACCAGACCTCTGGTCTCACAGAAAAGGCACTTTAGACCATGCTCCTGTGAGGAGGCTTTTAAAAGGAAACCTGCAAGTATTATGCAAAAGAAAGGAGTTTCTAGTTCTGCCTTAGCAAAACAGTGCTTGTCACAATGTTGATCAAGCAGATGTTACCCAAATTACTCATCAGATAATAGCCTGGTATTTCAGTTAGGCTAAAACCTACTGTTAGAATTTAACTGCTCTCTCCAGTGCCAATATGTTAGGCACTTACAGAGCCTACATCCATCACACTTCAGTACAGGGGAATGTTTTGCTCAAGTACCACTGTCAGTGAGGTTCCTAAACAATCTTACACCTTAGGATCTTACCACTGACTCCAAGTGGCTGCAAAACCCAGGCTTTAGGAGTCTTAAGCACACTGTGTATTTCGCACGTCAGGGAATGGCGTCTCTCCTACTCAGAAGGCCAGGGGACAAAGTTCAGACGTAAGCACTTGCATTACAAACAAAACCTATTAGAGAAATTTAGTATCTTTTCAGTGAAAAGAGAAGATCCAACAAAGTGAGAATGTAAAAAAAGCAGAATAGAATACTTAGGATTGTAAGAGTTAAAAGGGTAATGACAGAAAAATATGGAAATTCACAGTCAAAGCACTTCTGATGGAAACCAATACAAATGGATTAAGCTGCCAAGTACAGGCCACAAAGAAACAGATCAAATAAGAGTCAGCAAGACATTTTATTAATCAGTCCTTGAACTGGACAGTGCTTGTCAGACTGACATCAGTTAAGCCTAGGAAAGGAGTACTCAAGAGAAGTTCATTATAATGCACCTTAACATTGCCTTGACACATATAAAATACTGTCTTCCGAAGGAGCGGAGCAGCCTGCTGCTCCACTATCAGGACTGCTTAGCCTGACGGGCTGAAAGAATGCATTGAATTTTAAGTGAGCTTCAGACCAAGCCCCAAGTTTGCACCTTGAAGATAACAGCAGATGAAAATCTGCACCACCGAAGGGGAAGAACATTCTGATGGCTCATCAATTGCACCTGCAAATGTAATCAAATGGTTATGTGCTTTCATGGGCAAGTCACCAGTACAGTCCCTGAAGGCCATTTCCCCCGGTGCAATCCACAGACCACTGGCAAGGTCAGGCCTCTGCCCACAGCAGCGAAGCTAACAATATTGAACAGCTATTTTTCTACATCAGCCTATGAATTCTAACCAGACATATCCTGAGTTATGGACAACCTACACATGCAGTTATTTACTAAATGGATGTTTTCAATATTGAAATGAAATAGTTTATTTTTGCTGTTATATTTTGATGCAAAACAACAAGCTTTGAGCCTGATACGCTACTACATATTCCATACCAAGTGTTTTCCTGTTTTACATGAGTATAAACTGTGATCAGTCAGGGGTTTTTTTATGCTTTCATCTCTGAATTGAGACCCTAAAATGCTAACACAACATCAACTCCCTCCCTTTTGCTTTTTTTTTTTTTTTTTTGTTTTGTTACCATTTTTATATAAAAAAAGTTGTTTCCAGCAACTTCAAGTACGGCAAGTACTGCGGTTGTGCAGTACTGTACTATGCAACTTTGCATAACGCAAGGTTATATAAAGGCAAATTAAAAAAAACCCTGGTATTTTAAAACTACACATATCATGTGCACCATATAGGTCATAATCCAAAACCATTTTAATCCAAGTAAAATATTTGTTAAAACATTTACTACAGAACTAAAAAGAATTAGTTATGGATGGCTGTATCCTAATTTCTAGCTTTAGAAAACCACAGCTAAGCAAATTATTCATGCAGAGTTAAATCACTGCCTGCCTGCCTGCCTTCCTCTCCTCCCACTGCACCCGCAGGAGGAAAGCAAACCTGGCTGCTTTGTGAATTAATTGGGCCTAATGTAATTTGATCTCTGCAGATTTTAACTGTAATATCATCAACGTCTTTTTTCATTTGGAGCTTAGCTTTCATAGTTTAGGGAAATAATTTCTCTCTATATTAGTTAGATAATATCACACATTCCACTTCTCATTTCTAGTCCACATACCTATAACCATGTTATGGCTTTCAGTGCAGACCATGGCCGTGGCTTTGGTACCTACCCAAATGTTTTCCACAGGTATGCAAGGAGTGCAGTGCCTGACACACAGCAGTATCAGTACAGCTTTTTATGCTACACAAGAGAAAAATATTTGAAGGAGAACAGTCTGTTGATAAAACCAAACAATTTCTTAAAAGTGTTAAGTAATATTTTCTTTTTTAACTGAAACTAGAGTTTTTGAAGTGGCCTTGAAAAATACAAAGTTGGAGTTCAGACCTATGTATTACCTGTTTAAATATTTAGTTAAACAAGACATAATAAAAACGTGCCATATACAAGATTGTCACAGGTATATGAGATTTTTAGAAAAAAAGCAATAAAAATATTCTTTAAGCTGAAAATAAAATCTCTTACCTTTTATATCACGATCTCAGCTTACAGTCACTACATTTCTGCTTATTTTATACAAGTGCATATGGCTATGAAGGTCCGGAGAGAATGAGAATAAAGTGGTATTAACCTGCTGAAAACTGCTTAAGAGACTTAAGCTGCAACATATAGATGTTCCAATACCATTTAAAAAAACATTCACCTTTCAGTTATTGCTGATTGCTGATGCACAATCTCAAAATACCAACGTACAAATATTTAAGAGGAAAAAAACTCAGCAAATTTAGAGCAGCAATGTTTTTTGAACTGAATTTTTACCAAATACTATTTTTCCTATCATTTGGTGATTATTTTAAGAGACACAAAAGCAATCCATTGGAAAGTCAAGTTCAGGCCTACCCTTTTTGTGCCTCATATTAATGATGTGGGGAAGAGAGAGAGAGAAAGAATATATCATTTAGTTAGATTTTGGAAAAAATATATATTCTGTTTTTTCCTTCTGCCTTTTTGCTACATTTCATGTCTGCTGACATGTACAATGGTACAGAGCACTACTGCTTCAAGAGTGACCATTGCAAGTCTTTGTAGCAATTTTTATAGGAAACATGCAAATACAGTCATAGTATTAAAATTCTGAAGTACTTAAATAGTGAAAGTAAACGCAGGATTCACTGCTTAAAGCAGGCACTCTGCTCGGGTTTGTTTCTTGTTTTGGTGTTTGGTTTTTTTCCCCCCCTACACACCAGTCTTTCCCTTCTAGTGTAAAGAAATAACCAGAAGTATTTACACATCTATTGCTGTGTACCCAAAGAAAGGACTGTGGCTTGGAGTAAGTATTGCTTTTCATTAAATGGAACAAAGTTCAAGAAGTGAGAAAAACACTTTAAAAAAAAAAAAAAAGGAAAAAAGCTCAGATTCCATGTCTGAAGTTGAGAAACCTCAAAACGAGCCACGTTTGTTCTTGCTTTTAAGACATGTACAAAATGCCATTTCGAGCCAGACAACCTGATGGTTCTAGAAGTCAGAGAAGAAATCTTGAGGGCCCAAGTGAATAATAAAAGGTGCGATGCTGAGAGGCTGGCAATAGGGACTGTCAATGAAAAAACCACCTACAGTGGGAAAAGAGCAGAGAAGCAAAAACTTCATGTTAATGTCAGAGAGACTGGCTGAAGCTAAAGCTCCATTTAAATTTCTCTGCTCTTTCAGCTGCAAGTGGAATTTTCATTGTAAAATGGGCACTTTTAATTCTTTGAAGGTATTGAAACATCTAACACTTCCAAGGTTACCACTTTCTAAACAAAGAACTGACAGCTCATTCATATTTTCAGTAAAGCAGAGAAATGTAAAATATGCAGCAAGGGGGCAAGTTTACAATGTGGTTAGTAACTCCCAACAAATGACAAAAAATAAAAAATGACTTCTATAAATCATCTGAAATGACTGCCATCATGTTGGAAAAGAGCATAGCGCCCTCCTTGTTTTTGAAATAAGAACAAGTTATTTGGCTTACAAATGTTCATCGTATAGAATTGGTTCAGAGAATATTTTGTTTAAAATTTTACAAAGCTGGGGATTCAAAAAAAGAAAAAGAAACTACAAACAGTTGCCAATCAGGGGAACTCCAAAAGAGGGGAGGAAAAAAAAAAGTGTGCAGAGGAAAGATTCCTTTAATGAATATTTGATTAACAAAAATGGGCTCTTATCAGCCATGCTTTTTCTGCTCCGTGATGGCTTCCTTTCATCCATAGGCCAGCAAATATATCGGTGATTTGTGAGCACCACTCAATTTGACTACAACCCCGAGACCCTGCTCTTTATTTCAACACTAACGCGTGGATGACAACAGCAGGCTCACCACTCCTTGTCAATAGATCTACATTTTTTATTAAAGTACCACCAACACCAAAAGCGAGAGCTACAGCAGAAGAAAAACCATTTAAGATATAAACACATTCCTAAGCACAAATACTTAGCTTAAGAATAACAGCTGCAGTTAATTCCAAGAAAAGCAGCTTGTTATATAAGCCACCCCTTATTAAGCTTTTCTAATATTTCTTTCCCTATAACGGGGGGCGTAGGGGAGGAGGAACTTTACATTGCTTTAAGCACTGTTCTTACACCCTCTTCAGATAAAAAGCTCCCCCCACCTGAGCAGCAGAGTCTGTTAGAGAACAGAGTGGATGAGGGCAATCTTTACAAGAGCATGAACTAAAGCAAACCTACCGAAAAGCAACGGGTGAGGTCTGAGTAGAGAAGTGCAACCAACAATGCTGCTTATTTTGTGGGGTGATACCTTAATAAAGACTACTCAAATCCCTCGTTAGAGCCCACAGCAGTTTTTATGCCGAAGTCTACAACGCATGGAGACAGCGTGGAGCTGGGGCCTGTCCTGGAATTCCAGACAGGGGCACGCACCCACTCCTTCTCGGAAAGAGGATTCTTTCGGTTTGAGCACCAACTCTTAGAAAAAAGTACTGGCCTATGGCTGAAGTGTGTCACTTTCCACAGCAGCACTCAACAAGAACTGGGACAATTAAATAGCAAGTTTTCATGGGGACCTTGTTGCTGCTTTAGATTCTTATAAATGTAAGGGGGAAAAGGAGAACCCTTTGTTTTAATACAAGATTGACAACTAAAATGCTTTCTGTAGAAATGGTGGATGGAAAATCAAGGGTGGGCAGACAATCTTAAAAGTGAAGAAGGCCACAAGAACAAGTGCATTTTTTTTTCTTTTTTTCTTTCTTTTTTTTTTTTTTTTTGTAAAAACAGAAAAGAAAGGAAAACAAGCAGCTTTTGAGCTCTAAAGAACCTGATTGTAACATTATTGTTGTCCTTTCTCTGGGCAATACGGACTTAACTATGTATCCCTGTAATTACATAATGAGTCCTGTGGGAACTTCCTCTGTTTAATACTTATTTCACAGAGTGCAACCTAATACAGAGAGACAGTCTAAGATTAATTCCCTTTGTTTTGTCTGTTTTTCAGTATTCTGTGTGCAAGTGAAAAGCCTTCTTGGATAATTAAGACTGTGTCTACAATCACAGTTACAGTATGCTGATCTTAAAGATTATAAGGAAACTCAGGTACTGATGCTTAACTATAAAAAATAAGATAAAACAATATTTTAACCCATAATTTTACTAAGTTTATTACACACCATAATATTTACAAAGTTAAATGTTAACTGTAAAGTTTCTATTGTGTGGGTTGTTTTTTTTTTTTAATTTTTATTTTTTATTTTTTAAAGAACTATGCCCTGCATTTAATAACCCTACCACAAGTACAGGTCATTAACTGAATCTGTGTGACTGCATTAGGAAACAGGCAGTACTCTTGTGTTACAACAAAACAGTTTATTTGTGATCAGTGTTTTATATTCTATACATCCTTCACAAATTTAATTTTACATAATCGGATACTTCATTTAAAACGTAAGATTTAAGCTTCTAGTTCTTCCCTATAACAGAAGGCTGGTATAAGTTATTTGAAAATGAGGTAACATTTCACAGAACATTTTTTTCAAGTTTTAGAGAACTAAATTTGCATTTTGTTAAAATCAAAAAGTAGGAAAAAGATGTTTCTTTACAAATGACTTTGCTCAAGTATGTGTTCAAAGAAAACAGGATAAAAAGGCTTTTTTTCTTCTAACATTCTGTACTGTACTGTGTTGTTCAATCAATAGGAATTAGCTTCTGCCATTTGCTAAAAGAATGAGTAGTGGGGAACAGGATAAGTTGGGAATTTCATAACTGGTAACAGAACCATTCTCTTGGGTAAACCTACAGAGAGAAGAAAGGGAGAGGACTCCAAATAAGTTCAGTGATCCAAGAAAGTCAGGTAAGAGCTTACAGCAGTGTTCTCATTAACCTCTTCCAGATCAGTCAGTCAATGTGACCTTAGGATGCAGAGTCCCACAAACAGTAACACTTCAACACTTTGCACTATTTCAAACAGATGGTTAGCTTAAAGTTTGCTTTTATTTTTGTCCTGGTGTTTGGTAAAATTAAAGTAAGCAATACTCTCAAAAGCAGAGTGTGTATTCAGACCTGAAGCTCTACTTCATAATCTTTATGATAATTAATCTCTACTATCCCGTTGTATGTTCTGAGTTAATTTCACAGGCCAGTTACAACTGCAGATATCCTGGACAGGCACTGCTGTGCGTAAAAGAGAACTCAAAGGGAAACTGTTCAGCAGTTTTGATAAGCATCCAGGTAGGTCAGCCAAAAATCAAGCACCTACAGTAAATTCTGCATCTGCTTCATTATTCTGCATTTCCTCTCCTGTATTGAAGTGGCAAATCTGGAAAGAGGAGTATCTGCCTGATTTCATAATTATTAGAGAGTTCTTGTGGCCTCGCAAACTTCTGCACAATTAAATGTTTGTTTGTTTTTTTAATCTTGCCTATTTAAATTCTAGTATTTAACCTATGTATCCATTTAGAAATCACAAAGCAGCAACAGCAGGTATTCCAGAGCACCAGATGATCAAAGTGAAGTTTCCCAACATGCAACAGCTTACAAAGGCAAAGAGACATGTTTACCTTACAGCCAAAAAGCATTATCCCAGTACTTCGCATCACAATCATAAGACATTAAAAACAGAAACTCTTTATGTGAAAAATGGGGGCATTCAATTCCACAATGCTTTGAAGTCAGTGATATGTCACATATACACAGCTAAGTGATTAAAATCCAGCTCCCAAAATAGGCATCATGAGAAAAAACACAAAACAGAAGGAATGAATGAAAAAAGCAAGAAAAACTGCAAGGGAATTGGTAACAATTGTATCCTTTTCTTCAGCAGGGAAGGGATTCCTCTTTTGTCACCTATGTGTCACCGCTTATAAAAATACAAACATGCAGATACCACTCATCTTGGTTATAGTCTGTGACTATTGCTTGAAAAGAACCAAAGGGATTTTTTAAAAACCTGTACTGTGAAGTAAGCCCTAAACTAAGTTTCCTTTCATTTTTGCTTGAGAAAACACGTCGCTGTTCCTTGTGTAATGCAGCACAAAAGACAACATGCAGAGTGTGCTCAATGGGACAGCACTGCTGTCAGCTGTCGTCCTGTCAAAGCTCTCGGCCAGGCAGTAGGGCAGGAGGTCTCAAACTACAGAGATACGCTTCAATTTTGAAGGGAGAATTCCACACTGAGTACAGCCCACCGGCCCATTCTCCTTCCCCTTTCCACTGCAGGAGTACAGACTAGGACCAGCTGGCCTTCATCAAGCCAAGTGAACATTTTCAATAAAGCAGCTGCATTCTGCCACTGTTTATAGCTCATACCTCTAAACGAAAGTAATGAAATCAACGTTTCAAAATACTTCTGGCTTCTATAATGCTATCAGGGGAGTTGGTATTGCCCAAGCTATACAAATTTGAGAGAAACAAGTATTACAAATGCTACAAAACCTAGAAAATTAATAGCAAATTGCAGGCTTAGTTTCCTGTATGGAAAACTGCAGGCCCTGAGGTGTACTCAACCTGCCAGTCGAGCAGCAGGCCAGTCCCTGCGAGGTGGGCCTGACTGTGGTGGGCTCGCTTTGTGTGTGCCTGGACATATCACTGACTCCAAACGGCTTTGCTCCCATTGCCACATAAACCTCATTCAAAGTAACCAAAAGGGCCGGTTAGAGGTATGCATTGTTAGTCTAGCATAAAAAAAGCCAGTGGGTAGGGAGAAGCTGAGTTAAGAAAAACCCTTCCGTCATAGCTCTCTGATGATTAGTTTAGTTGACAATCTTCATGAAACCAGTGCTTTGCCAGCCTAACATCACTGTGTTTCTTAGTAAAAAGCATTGTGGCAAATTACCGTGTCCTAGCTTCCTTGCCACCTGAGTGCTAACGGTGTAAGCTACACAGAACCCATTCTGCTTGTCCCAAGCAGCAGTGGTTTAGCCTGGGGGGGGGGGTGGGGGGGTGGGGTGTCTATATGCATGTAGACTTCATCGAGTTGATGGCATTAAGAGAGGTTTGTCCACAAGCCACTTAGAGCTGGGGACAAATGTTTCGCCAATGTTACTGTAATGCCATTTCGATAAATACGGGTCAGAGATGCTGAAATAGGCCCTTCGGTAGTCTTTGAATGGAGCACAGATTGGCTGTAAAAAGTAAGAAAACTACTTCGATTCAGTTTCAGTATGAAAGGGAACAGGCAATTAGAACGAGCAGTCCTTCCACAAATCAGGCAAAGCATAGGCAAAAAGCTACTCCAACCAAAAAAGAACCACAAGGTTATGGCATAAAAGTGTTGTTGTTGTCATGGTTTAAGAGCTTTAATCTCTTTGAGTTTCTCCTTGGACTGCCACATTTGGACTGCCACAACAGTTTCTGTATCATTTCTAATTTGTTAATTATTGGGCTATACATACCGTAAGCTGGCGCCGCTGTACTGTACCCATACGGTGCTCCATAGCCTGCAACATAAACACACAGGGGATGAGTTTTGTTTCCTACTGTATCAGAAGACAACAGTGTTTGCACAGCACCGCACAGGCAGGACCCATTCTGGTACATGAAGCGGGACCCACAGAAAAAACAAACTCACCCTAGTACATATAAATATTGCTAAAACCACAAAAATCCTTCTACGTGGTGGCTTGAAGAACAAGTTACCCAATGACTTCCTTAAGCCTCGGCATCAAAGAGTTAAATTCCATATCTCATTTCCTTAGCATTTTCATTCAGCCGAAGCCCTCAAGCCTGTACTGTCAGACTGTGGAGCTGGCGTGATCCAGTCAGACAGCCCGTATTTGCTTATGCTCTTCCTAAAATACAAATACAGTCTAACGCAGAGAACAAGTCATTTTCCTCCACTTCCACTATAAGGAGGGGAATGCTTGATGCCTGTGGCAGGTATCACATCATCATCAGTAAAGCTCCGGTGAGTTTTGCTTCCTCTGCCATTTCTAACAGAGAAAAAGTTTCACAGAGGACATCTGAATACCTGGGGGCTAACAGAGAGCAGTATCTTTCTGTCCCAAAGAGCTAAGCATGACTCTGGAGCAAGACAAAAAGCAACAGTGGTAACACCAATCTTGGTTACTATATCTCAGTAGTTCATGGAGGCTTTACAGGAGGTTTTTTCTGGTGGGATTGCTAGTGTCCATCACAAAAAGCAAGAGATTTCCGAGAAGAATAGGGGATGAAGAGAAGTAATCTGTGAAGGCCAAGGCCAATAAAAGCTTAACAACTACAGCGACTGGGAAATTAAATTTATTTCTGGATGAAGTAATTCCATGCTGGCAAGAAGCATGCCCCTGGCAGGTTAAAGTGTCTCATAAATGACTCCTCAGGCAGAAAGACAGTTCCAAAACCAATGTTAGCAGCCATTAAAAATGAATTATTGGTTTTTAATATTTATAATTACATGAACATACAGGAACAATGAAGACGACGTGCTGTCGACTGTGCCAGGAAGCAAGTCTACCAAACAACAGGGCTATGCTATTAGCGTGTGTGGACTGCTGAAGGGTATAATTAGAGCTCGTGCTGTAATCTGAAAACCTGAGCATGAGGAATGTAAGTTTTCTTTTTTGGAAGCTATTGGATTTACTTTGACTAAGGAAGCTCCAGCATCTCATCTTACACATTTGTGGTTCTTATTCCAAGTAAAAACAATGTCTAGATTCCCTTCACACGTCACCTGCAAGCCTCACATGTAGAGAGTCACAAAGAACAATGTACTTTGAAAAGTAAAGTGAATGAGAAAGTGAACATTTTGTTAAAATTTTCCTGTGTTTACATTTTAACACCTTACACTCTATGTGCCTGTCATTTTAAAAATGAAACAACACATCAAAAAACCCTACACTATTTTGTACCAGCCAGCAGTAGCTGCACATTTCAGCGCTTCAAGCTGGAAAAGTTTTGCTTCTGATGGTTGCGAATCTGCCCTGAGGAATCAGCCAGGCAATATCCTGCCTCGTAACTCACCTGCTCTGCATGGCAAGCACCAAGGATAAATGTGAACCAGAAGGCCCCTGGATTTTCAAAGACGTTTCTGCTAATCAGAACAATGCAGCAGGGATGATGAATTAACATCTGCCAGAGTATGAACGGAAATTCTTTTATTTTTGTTTTTTGGACACCACAGAAGCTACTAATAACTGCTGGGCTCACATGTACAATTAACGCAGAAAGTTTCTGGGAGCACAGTAACTCCCGAGCCTGCCAACTTCATCTCCACAAGGGCTCCATGGGAAAGCCACTCCTAAAGGGAGCATGATCCAGGAGGTTCTTAGCTAGGAAGGGAGTTTTGGGAATTGTGCCATGGCAGTGAACTATGAAGAAGACATACAATAAAATAATAAAGGCAGGAAAGCCATTATGCCCATAACCATGTGCTCTGTGCATGCCAAGCTTCACATTGTATACTCATAAAAAACAGGTACTGCCAGTTTTTCAGCTCTTTGATTTATTTAAAGCCCCATGAATTCTCCCTTCTGCTTCATCTCAGATGATTAAAGCTGAAGAAATCACTTGCCTAGGTGACTGACACACATGGAAAAGAACACCCCAGCAGACAGAAATGAAATTACTGGCGTCGTGCCTTACCTGGTGTTATGTATCCGGTAGCAGCAGCTGCCCCGACAAATGCCCCTCGTGTTAAAGCACCTCGTCCTCTGCCTCGAACAGCCTGGACTGCTGCAGAAACAGCTGTATTGACAACCCCTTTAGTCTGCCCAGAGTAATAAAAAATAGCAGTTCAGAAAGTGAAAGCATTGCTGGAAATACAAGGCCATCTGCATTAAATCACCACCTTTTAAAAATCTCCTTAAACATGCTTGATGCGCCTTGTTAAAGGCAGAATACAGACTGGAGAGGTGCTGCCCTGAGGAATCGGACTGACCGAGACCGAGCGAGTGCCTTGCCCGGTCAGCGGCTGCGGCGCAGAGCAGCGCACACAGGGTCCAGCCCCTGCTCGGAGCGGGCAGTCGGCGGGGTCAGACTGCGCTGGTTACCTCAGCTTCGGTCGCGTGGGCATGAACGAACACTGGGGGCTTCTGACCCCTTCTCTGCTCTCCCCACTGGCCGAACTACTGACCTTACCATGTCTTTCCCAGCTAATCAGCACCTCTCTCTGTGCCTCCTTTTCTACTGTATTTCCCAGAATATGGTCCCAACTATCAGATTACATTGTTATATTACAATATCATAAAAGACTAAAAATCGAAACCTTACATGTGTGCATAAAACAAGAGACTGAAATCAGTCGCTTCCTGTAGAAGTTCCTGTATCATAAAATAACCCAGAGCTGTGACAACAGTGGTTCATAAAGCAAATAACAATTCTTACCTGAGGAAGTATCTTCTTTTTCTTGTTGTTTGCTGCATTAGGCCCAGAAAACAGTTTTTCAAGCGCCGCTAATGCAGCACTTGCTTTTGCTACTTTCTTATTTGGGCCTGCACCTCTGAACTTCTGCCCATCTACTTCTACCTGAAAATTGAGACATGAGTTTATACCTAGTATTTATCCTCGGAATACCGTGCTGCACCCACTTGTCATGATGTGCCATCCATAAAGAACTTCAGTAGTAAAATCCCCAGTGTTTTATGTGACATTTCTATTGTTTCTAGATTATGAAGCTGGTAATACATATGTGATCCCGTGAACCATTACACTGCAGATATTAGGAATCTGGGATCTACAGGGGCAATTCAAAGAGGACCAGTGTATCTCTTTGATACTGAATTTAGCCAATATGCTTGAGCTCCTCAACACACAAATGATACCACTAGGAACAGGGGTTTAGGAATCATTTGAGGTTCCCCTCATCTTTATCAGTGCGTTCTCTACCAACATCTTTGCCTGTGCTATACACACACTGTTTAACTGGGATGCTCCCTCGTACACTTAGAGCCCAGTGCTACTTCAGAGATAGCACAAGTAGATGAAGAAATCAAATGAGTTCACCCTCTGCTACAGTCATTCCAGATACCCCTGGGAAGCTGGCAGTAGGAGATTCAAGTCAGGTCACTGACATGGGGTTACCAAGTATGTTTGCAAAATTCGAAATCAGAGATTTCTGTCAAGCTGTGGATGATCTTCTTCCCTCCTCTTCCTCCTCATGTCAAGACATGATGGAGTTTGGGGCTGTCAGTTTTAACTCTCATTGCATTTTCCTAAAGCATAAAAGATATTTCTTTCCCCAGTCTAATCATCACAGCAGCATAAGAGACACAAAAACCTGAAAACATCACCACTATGGATGTGTACTGCAAAAAGCAAAATACAAAAAATCTCAACTGTAGCAGCAAGCAACTCCAGAGACTGAAGCACTGTTAGCAAAACCACCTACCAATGCTGTAACTCTGCTTCACTCACCTCCATCACGAAGCGCTTGTCGTGGCTTCCACCTGTCTCGGAGATGAGCTCGTACTTCAGACCTCTTCTTTTTTCATTGAGCTCCATCACCGGGTTTTTGCCACTTGCTGTGAGTATAGGACCCTGAGTTCTTACCTAGAGAGACATTTATGGTGCTGCTTTAGAGCCTTTATCTCTTCAAAAGGCAGACAAACATGTTCAGCGCTGTGGCTTACAGTGCCACATGGCCAGCCACGTGGAGACCACCAGCAGCATCACTGTGTCAGGCCTCTGCAATAGCTTGTTCTGGCCCCCACATGGGCCTCGGCAGGCTTCCCTGAACAGACCTGTATCAAAGGTAACACTGCCTTGGCTTCGCTAACACGCTGCGCTAGAACAGCAGATGGAAGGTCTCTGCTCTAAAGAACAGCAGGGGGACAAACAATACTGCAAAAGAAGTCACACCCTCTTTATTTCTGCTGGCGAGAGCTGCTGTCCTCGTGGCCTGGTCTGGTGTCTACACACACTGGCCATTACACCGGCTGCACTTGGGATTCCAACCCTGAGAGTGTCCAAAGCTGAGGCCATGGTGTCAAGTTCCTTGACATCGAAGGCTTTATCACTGAACGGAGAGATCAGCCTTCCCAACCCCGCACACATCTCTGCTGCTCGATCTAATTACGTCCTGGCACTACTGAGCTCTGACTGGAGAAGTCTCATATCCCGGGTCACATGTTTCAGCAAAAATATCTGTAACTGGAAGGCAAGGAAGGTAAAGCTGAGATCTCGGCACACCAGCATATCAGCCTGCGTCAGAGTGCACTCAGCTGCAGATACAAATGACTACTGACTGATCAAAAAGTTGATTAAGGGATCAAACCAATGTCTTCCAAAGCAACTTCTTATTTTGGATAAAGATCAAGAGTCCTAGTACCAGGACCTGCCCTTTGACAGTAAAGTGTCTCAGAAGCATAAACATGGAAACCCAAAGTCACGCAGCCTGGAAAACATCTTCGTCATCTTAAAATATTACCTACTTTTGTGATAAAATTTAGTAAGTTTTAAAGGCAAATTAACAGATGAGTTTGTTGAGTATTAAATACCCCCATTTCCTTTCCCTGAAAATGTCTCAGTGGACTACATACATATGTGAATTGTCTGTGATTATGCACTGTCTGGAAATTAAGTGGCTTCCAACTGAAGAAATTAATGTTTTAACATCTTGGCAAGTATTCGAAGAACAGAACAATTACTTACATTTACAGCACAACCCCCCCATAGTCCTGGAAAAAAGCATCATAATGAAACAAGAAAACGGGGATCTACAATGGTTTATCAGTACAGCCCCCAGAGAGCTTGCTGCAGAGCTATCGGGCAGACAAGCAAATACACAAATTAAAGCTGTTACTCAGTCTTTACACAGGATTCTTCTCTAAGATCCCTATGGCAGTTACAAACACTGGTCAAAGAAATCAGGAAGCGAAAAGGGTGAAAGGGATGACATCTAAGCATGAGTTTAAAATCTCCTGGTTTCTCAATGATGAAAAGAAACAAATACTATAAATACTTTTAAAAACATAGCCAAATAATGTACTACAGACCCATCACAGCTTGATTCCTGGGGACGTTCAGCCAAAGTTACTAAAGTTACTGGAATTCTGTCCTCTAAGGAACACTCTATTTCCCACAACTTCAGTGAAAAAGCCCAGCATGCTCCTCACAGCACCTGACTTCAGCTGCAAGTGCCAGAGTTAAAGTATATTCTATTGAAACGGGAGCATTTTCAATGCAGCATTTTCTAGCCCATTCAATAGGCACAGAGATACTAGGCTTTACATTTCTTCACATCTCCTAATGAATTTTTATATTTTCATTGGTATTCATGTATATCAGTTTAAAATACTGTCTGTGTAAATACAGATTTTGACAAACCCACTGTTACAAAACAGAAATAGTGAAACGTGCATTACTAGAGCCCAGAGGCACCAAATGAGATGGAGCTGTCCCAGCCCCAAGACCACACAGGAGCTAACAAGGAGGGACAACACCTGTCTCAAAATGCTTACGGTCTTACAAGGACAGGATGGCTACACCACCTTAAACCTGGGGAAAGGAGGCACAAAGATCAGTCACTTGTCCAGGAAAGCCTGTGGCAGATCTTGAGACTGGAAACTGTATCTTAATGCCTCATCCACCACCCTAACTAGAATGCCATCCTCTTCTAGAAGAGGAAAAAATCCACAAGAAACCAAAACCCACACGTCTCCATCACTTGTACTTTTTCATGCAATACTCACCTCTAGGGTAGCGGAGGTGTCAGCTGTGGAATTTCCAGTATTATTGCTTGAGATTGAAGACATTGTTTCATTTTTACCTTCAGTATCTGATTTTTCATCAGAACTCATACACTCCACATCTGCATCAAAACCAGTTGGATACCCCATCGCTTGTAAAACCTGCAACAAAGGCACATGAAATGAACTGTAAAACAGGTAGCACTATGGAAACAAATCCATAGCTGATCACAACACAAAAGAGTGTCCACCATACACTTAGTAACGGCAGACTGCTTAGAAATAGGTTTTCTCCTGTGTTGAAATGGAGAAAACCACAATAGCAATGGGGAAAACATTCCAGGTTTCTCAAAGCAGAATCAACACAAACAAAATTTTAGTCTCAAAGACAGCAATTACTCATGAGCATCATTCATCATCTTGAGAATTCTTTGTAAGGTAATAGATTAAAATTCAGAAGTGCATCTACTCCGTGACACTGTTTAACAGTACGATAGGAGATCGTTTTGCACACCATTTCCCCCCTCTCTCTGTGTGTATGGACAGATCAAGAGATTGACTGTAGGGCAAACAAGACAAACAGTCTTATGAGAATTAAAGCATTGTACTTCTACAAAATGGTACTTCTGGAGTTTCCTAGGAAACCGCAGGCGACAGCCAGTAGGCACCCAGTGGTATACAAAACGTGTCCCTGAAGCTGGAGGACTGAATCACCTCCCTTGCTTGCATCTTTCAGCAACACCAGAGGGTAGATGCTTCCAAAGCAAGTGTACAGGGAGCAAATTCCTGACCCGAGACGCGAGGTGAAGGAATGCCTGGCTAGTGGAGTAACAAACTGCCTGCCTGCAGCCAGCCTGCCTCTTTGCGAACCACGTCACAAGCTTTCTCCATGCCGCTTACAGCCAGCAGTGTCCAGCAAATGAAATTTTATTGATTAAGGTGCTGTTCATCAGCTCCTTCAAAACCATCCTCCACTAGCAAGGCCAGCCTCTCCTTTAACCAGCTACTAACCCAGTTGTATGAAGGTGCCAGGCACAGGCCCAAAAGAATCTGAAAAGAACCTGAAGCTCCGCTAAAAATTTAGTCCCAAAACCAAAGTTTACAAAAATCACTACGTTCCAACACTGGATTGAGAACTGCAGGGGTAACTCCAGGCTCAGCTCCCACACAATCATGGTATATTTGGCTGCATTTTCAGGGCTTCTAAATTTTAAAAAGGTCAGATCTAGAAACTGAAATGGTCACATTGTTCCCTCTTATTAGTCTGGGAAAGCAGGGCCTGAATCTGCTAGGGAAAAAAAAAAAAAGAAAAAAAAGCTGGTCTCTACCACACCACCCATTTCCTCTTGGCTCGAATCATGGATGTTTTGAAGCATTGCCCAGGATTTGTATATGTGTAAATTTAGAGAAAACAGAGCTGGGTAGGCACCAGCACAGATCTGGCTGACGCAGAGAGGTTCAAGGGCAGAGAAGTCACTGCAGGGAGGGAGGCAAAATAAAAGAATGAGGCAGAAGTCTGGAAGGACACACACACACACACACACACAGAGCTACTTTTCCTGGAGGAACAACACATTCCCTCAGATACTTCTGGACACTTTGAACTTGAAAGCACATGGGACAATGGGATTTTCAAAACTGAAATCAAAGGAAAGCAGAAAGTTGCCAGATGAAGCTTCTAAAAAGGAAATTCTTGTTCAAAACAAAACGAAGCACAGAAGGACAGATGGGCTTGTTCCTATCATAAGTGCAGTCCTATTATAAAGGTTCTCTTCTGTATCGATTGCCTGTAGGAAACTTTTGTTTCTTCCCAGAAAGCCAGTGGCTCGGCCTGCTCTAGCACGCTGCACTGTCCTCACGCAGCCCAACAAGGCTGTTCTGTTGGGTGTTCCAGGCTATTGCTGCTCTACAGACCGAAGCTCTGGCACACAGAGCGCCTACAGGAAGCAACTGTGGGTTGACGAGTACCTGAATGACACTGATCTCTTCTTGAACTGCCTGGAGACCAGTCATTTACGTACATCATATACCCTGGTGCGCAGAGGTGCTCTTCAGACGCTGAAGACAGGAAACAACTCTGTGTTTCCAGGAGCTCCCAACCCAGGAATAGACACAGAGAAGGAAGGGCAGAAGGAGGGGAGCCACCAACATGCCGTTTTCCAACCAGGAGGAGGGAGGAGTAGAACAGAACAAAACCAAACCCCTCCAGTCCAGAACTTAAAACACCACATTCAGCCCATTGTCACATGAACTGACCTGCAGAGCCCTGGGAAGTTCTCCCCTGCCTCCGCTAGTATAAAACCAGCGATACTGAACCGTGCCCAGCTGTGTTTAGAGTACACAGGTAGTAGCTCAGCTTCATCCAAAATTTTTTAATTTTGAGGTTGCATATTACTAGTTCTAACCGTATTTCATACTCTGTGTTCCAAGATCTGGGGTTAGCAGATTACCTCAGGCTGCCTTACCTTCACTGCCACATGGAGCTTGGCTGTTTTCTTAGAAGGTCCTGATGCTTCATACGTCGTACCGTCAACATCTACAGACATTGTGAAGACCGGGGCGTGGACCGGACCAGACTGTGACAGCAGCTTATACTGAAGCCCTGGCCTGATTTGGTTCAGCCTCATCAGAGCATTCATGAGATCTATTGCTTTACTATCTAGTACTAGTACAAGATAGTAGAAGGGGGCATGGAAAAAAAAAATAGGGGGAAAATGAACAAAACAAGATGAACAGAAAGATGAAACAGTTTACATTTCAGTGCCTTCTGTCTGTATAATTAACTCTTATCCCAGCCAAAACCAGGACAAGGAGCAAAACAACCCCTCAGCCTCTCAGAGGTTAAGTCTTTAATAAGCCATTCTACTTTGGGTAATGACTGTAATAACCCATTTTTTTTATACTGTTAACACAGTTCTTTTGCAGCTAGCTATATTCTTCCTGGCTGCTATAAAGAGTAACAAGTTTTATAGGTAGTGAGGAACCAGATCCAGAACTGGCACCAAAGCAGCACAATGAAAACGGCCCCAGAACTGACCGGATCCCAGCAGGGCTGAGAGACTTCTAGTCTGTGCATATATGCCAGGTCACATTTTGTAGAGGAAACATTTTATTTTTCTTGTGGGAGGTCTTGAGAGACCAACAACTAGCTCAAAAAGGGAAAGAATGTAAAAAGGCAGATACTCACACAGCGAAGTCACTGCAGTATTTTGAAAAAACCCCAACCCCACAGTACAGGGACATTATCAATAAAATACCACAGCTGCTTGGGCAAGTTAAGTTTTACTGGAACTTGACAGGTAATCCCATTTTAAAAATGCAAATCATTCAGTTAATAAACCGTGTCAGGGAAGATTCAGATGCACAGTAAGAGATGTGTTTGACAGTCCAAATGTGGGGTGAGACGCAACATTTTTTGTTCCAAAGACTTTTTCACATGCTATTCCACACCAACACAGAGGACTTTTAAACCAGCTCCCACTGCACAATAGATCTTTGAGACAGAATGGAGAAGTGTTGCACTTACTTTTCCTCAGATTACGCTTCATCTTTTTATTTGGATCTTTATCATCCCCGACACTATCTTCAAATGGTCTCTTAAGAGCAGATGAGCCTGTACCTAGGGTATAAATTTCCTTGTAATATGGATGTGCTATTAGAAAAACAAAATTCCACAGCAGGAGTCTGATTAGTCCCACACTGTTCCTTGCATGTTTATAATGAAAAGAACTCGGCCATCAGTCAAAGCTTTCTTACTGCTACACGTAAACCAATGTTAGCTTACTACTCACTGTACTATGCCATGCAAGATGTCTGTTCCCAATATCATGCGTGAGACAAGTAGTGTAATTCTGCAGTGTTGGTTTTTATAGTGTGTTCTAGGAAGAATTCTTGAGTAATTCTTATTACGGACACTTGTTATATGCTTTTTGACCAGTCTACAATCTCTTCTTTCCCAGCACAAGAATCATAAACACAAGAATCAAACACTACTTTTACTCTTCAGACCCCACAGGACTTTATGCTTAAAGAAAATCATCAGCTATATTCTAGCTGTAGTGCTCCTCTGTTGCTACTTCTAAAGAACAGAACTTTCAGATTTCTCCTCCAATTAAACATTTTTTTAAAAAAACCCCCACATTTAACACAAAGGAAAGCCTTTACCTTGCATTCACAGCATATAACTTGGAAACTTCACCATTCTATATTAACCCCTAGTTTACTGCCCAACTAGTGATTTTCGGAGGAAACAATACCTACCTTCTTTGTCAGTTACTGACCAGGAATATTTCTGAAATGACTTATTTGATGGGAGGGGATCCATTTCCAAAACCTTATAGATCTGACCAAAGGCTGATAATCTGAGGGCATGCTATAGGGTGACAGTAGAAACACGAGTTACATCACAGCACTACTTTACGGTCGTCTTAAGTTTCTAAACAAGTTTGTAGACAAAAAACCCCACTTCTTCTATGGGAAGACAGCTTCTACAGCTATCTTCTGTGATCACTGTAGAAAATACTAATGTCTGAAGATTTAAAACTCATTAATTTCTGTAATACAAAGTCCAGGGCTCTGTGCCGTAAGCACTTGAGGTGGGGTGCAGGTGGCACACAGACATCGGGCTGCCTTTTGCAAGGGTTAGATTTCATGCACGTTTAAGTCCTGCACTTGTGAACCATCATTTAATCTTTTGAGGGTAGTGCCCTGGAAGAACTGTCAGGACTGCCATTACAATAAGCTATCCTGAAATCTTCACTGTTACAGTATCTGCCTCCTCAGATGTACGAGTTTTCTACCTGAGCACTGTGCGTAATGGCTTCTTTTTGCTGAACTGTCATGTAGGACAAAGCATCTGTTGGCTCCCGTTCACAGGGGTCATGCAGACCAGGGCCTCCTAGGAGGGAAAGAGGCAGAGGAGATTATTGAGGGTAAACGAGAAGCAACATGAAAATGGGGCCTGCTGGTTCTCGCAACAGCTAGTCTCAGTCTTCAGCCAAGAGGGAAGTGCCCCTTTCCAGGATGGGATTCAAACACCACACGAAGCAAGTCAGCCCCAAGAATTCACTCCCTTGCAGCAGTGGCCACAGAACTCATCAGGGTTAACACTGCCCACGTGTAATGGCATGAACTAAAAGTGGTAGGTTTAAAAAAACCCCCACAAATAATTTGAATAAATATGTAGATTTTGATGACTCTATAGAAAACAGATGGTCATTAAGTCTTATTTGTTTGCAACCCCTTAATGAGATAGAGGTTAATTTATAAACACACCTCTAACATTCCTCACTAACTTCTACCACATTGGAAGTATTCATTCAAATGGTTACAACCATGCAACTTCCTTTTTTTTTTCCTCCCCTTTTAATTTTAAACAAGAAACCATTAATTGAGCTCCACTGCAGGTTAGGAGTTCAAGGCAGGCATTTTTCATCTAATCACACAGCAACAGCAAAATGTTAAGGCTGTCTGATCGACCCCTTGCATTCCTGAAGTCAGCTTGGCCCCTTACCGGGAAGCAGAATTCCAGACGCCAAACACTCCATCACTCGTCGCAACGCTTCCCCAGCTCCCAAAGGTCTATTACAAGTACCTATAGATTTTTCACATATAAGCTCGAGTGGCTAGAAGACATTAAATTACGATTAGTATGGACACAAGGGTAACTGTAACGCAGTTAAATATGGAGGGTAGAGGGGGAAGAATATTCACATCAGCTTACTTCACTTCTAATCCACTACAGATGGCCATCCCAGAGGACAGATCATGGCACACATATCTGTTCCCTGCTCTGAGCCACCTTTTGAGGAAACCAACTGCTGTCCATTCACTGCCCCGGGAGACTAAAAGGAGAAGCCTTCTAAAGCCGAGTCACATGAACACGCTCTCCTCCCCTCAAAGGGTCACCAGTTCTACGTGAGAGACCACACTGACCTACAGTGTTCCTCTCAGGACACGCAGAGCGTGTGGCCCTCCCCAGACCCGCTAACGTGGTGTCCTCTGGTAGGAGCAGCACTGTTGTGGCAGCAAGGTCATTCTGAAAAGCTAAACTTGGAGGCGACAGGTGGGATTCTATTGCAAATCCTTGAGAATACACAAGGCCCACAGCTTTACATCTCTTTCCACAGTACCTGCACACCTCACAGACTGAACAGATTCTCGCGTTCTCCTTCCTTCCTACAAGCACTTCTCTACGCAGGTTAACGGTTAGTGGGGAGTAAAATGCAGGGGGGTTAAGGAGGAGTTTCGGACAACGCGCTGCTTTCTCCAATCCAGACACTGCTACGGTTCTCAGGAGATTTGAGACCTGACCTTGTGGCCCTCGACTCTTTCTGTACTTACCCATCCTTTCAGTGGCGCCCATGTGGGGACTCTGTTGCACAAATCCCGCAGAATACGAAGGACAATTACACATGATTTTAGTCCATTTGCCCTGGCCTAAAACAAACAAAATGATTCCAATACACCCGCAAAAACCTGGCCTTCAATTTTGATTTTCTTTTTAAATGCACAGAGTCCTGGGATAGATTTTTTTAAATTATTACTACTTAATACTTAATCAGCTTCATGCAAAATAAAAACAGTTATATAGAAGTAAAAGACTTCAATTTAGAGAGACATATAAAAAAAGGAAGCAAAATGTCAAGATTGCTTTTGTAGCCTCATGACAACTCTCGACCAGCTGGCTGTCTACCTGTCACGTTTGCCCTCGCACGGTACAGCACTGAATGCGGAATTCTAGACCTTTGCTCTATTAGGGACTAGTCAGAAATTAAAGAGGCATTAAAATTAAAACTGTCTCAAATTAAACCTCGTAAGGCTACAATAACAACAAGGTAAGAACAAATAGCCAACCTGAAACCATTTGGCGTGCCGCAGAGACGCCAAGGCCTCCAGGCATTTCTGCCTGTCCAATAAGTCCGGAGGATCTTTCATCGCAACATTATCTACTGGTAAAAATGGGATAAAAAGAGACAGATACAATTTGACCAAGGGGTTTCTGTCACAATACAAAAAGAGCGGCAGCATCTCAATGAGATAATAAGACTCCCAGAATTTAAGTGCACTGTGTTATTTAATTTAAACAAGCCATTAAAGGTAGTAAATGTGCACGTGTGCAACAGAAGCAAAGGCATTCACTCCTTGTAAAATAATAGTAATAATAAAGATGGCCACTGCTACAGACAATCTGGGATCTTATTAAAAATGTAGAACACACTTCAGGGCAGAAAATAGCTATATAGCACTTTTTTTTTTCTTTGTTGGGTTGTATCGGGCTTTTTTTCCCCCCTCTTCTTTCCCTTCTTTGTGACTTTTATTCCACAACGGTAGCACAAAATTTCAAAGAGACAAGCTTCTTTCAACAAGAGGAAGATATTCTGGGGTGTATTAAAAAAAAAATTGCAATAGGTAGAAAATGAAGTTATGTCCATGCAATTGTTGAGAATTTCAATGGACAACATTGAATATATTTGAAATATTATTGCATGAACAGTGCTAGCCAATATCATTCAATTAAAGAAATACGTAAGAAATGATGGTAAGAAATTTTACAGTTTGATTTGTCTTTCATATTACCAGAATATATGAAAGAACTAAGTTTGGTAACTTCCAGATTATTAACGTATCGGAGAGGTAGCCCCCCCTCTCGTAAAAATCTTCTCCTCCCGACAGCAACTGAAATCAGCAGAGGAAATTCAAAGGATTTGAGAGACAAGACAGTGATATCTTCTGTGCAGGTTTACACTTCCCCCCCCCCCCCCCCCCCCCCTTCTTTATCCAGCACGCAACATACTGCTTTTAGCAGTCACATTTGATTTTATATTGAGGGACATTATGCATCAGTCCTTTCTTCCCTAATTTTTTTTTTTTTTTTTTTAAATCCTAAGGAATTATTAGCATCCAGATTCTCTGGAAACTCTGTACAAATGACAGATTTTGCCTATCTGTGAAGTCAAGTTAAAAAGGTTTTAGTTTTTAGCTGACATGAGAACATATCAGAAGCACTAAATGAATCCACAGCTCAACTAAAACCTTGCATATGTTATTCTCCTATGAATACACAATTACTCTTTATTTCAAAATAAATAATTTTGAAATACAGTCTTTTCATTATTCGTAATGGTCAATCCTCCAGGTCTTGAGACCTGCGCAGGTCTGAATGAAATACAGTATCCATTACAAATTGAAGACCATGCTAGATAAGCAAAATCCAGCAAGACATTTGAAATATGAGGACAAGTTAGGAGAAAAAAGTACCATCAGTTTGTAGTACAATTTATTAGTAACATCTCAAAGTACATTTTCACAGGTTACTTTGGATAGTAGTGGTTGCACGTGCAATTGCATTTTTAATGTTAAAGTTGCTTCACCTCCTGTGTCATTCATTGGGAAGGTTACTCTGGTAAAAGCCTGTTACGTTATGATGGATAAAAGAGCCCAAAGCCAAAAAAAAACCCCGACAGTGTAAAACTGAACAGAACCAGTATCTTGTCTGACCGTTCACAGTTGCAGTTCGCACCTGCTGGCTCTGCTGTCAGCAGAAGATTTAAGTGCTATAAGCTTATTTTCTAACCCCAATGAACTTCGCAGCAGATATTTGTATTGTTTCTTACTGCCCTCATCAACAGTATTACAGTACTGGGATTGATCACTCCTCTTGCTGGTTTTCCAAGTAAAAGCTGCAAAGTCTCAAAGCGCTGGATTTCTGTGAGCACAAAAGGTCACTTTGGAACACAAGATTTGCTTCTAAACTTCCTTTGCAGTTTCGTTATTTTCAGGAGTAATGTTTTGTGACACACATTTACTAAATGTACATCTGTGTAGTTCTGTAAGAAAACTTTACTGTGGGCAATATAAACATCTGCTTAAAGCTCATGTATTGTATAAAACAACTACCATCAATGAATGATCAGAATCTTATTTTAAAACATTAGAAATGGCAAAGGTGACTGATTGCAACATCATTCAGTTTTTGCAATGAACTGGATCTTTAAATGCCAAGGGACTTTCACTTAGTACCGTACAAGGCTTTGCGAAAGTGTGTTGCAGCCATTGACAAAGTAAATTAATTTTTTGTTTAAACTACAGAGTATGTGTCATGAGTCATTCAGACAAATGAAAAAACCTCATAAGATTTCATTTGTTTCAACAAGTTAGAATCATACTTTTTCCTACAGGATTAAGGCTATTTCCAAAGATCTAAATTACAAATATCTTGAAGAATTCTGCCAATTGCAAACACACTACTGGTGTCCTGAGCTACTTTCGCAGATGTTGCAGTCGGCCAACTTTTGGGTGCAAGATTCTATTAAACAGAAAGATGAAGAGAACAGGCAGTGAAGAGGGCGAGCGGCTTGCAGCAGGCTCCCTTTCGGCACCCTCAGGAGAATGGCATGTTTCTTCATGCTCTGCCAGTCAGGAAAGTGAGACCCAATCAAAATTTTCAAATGGGATTGCAAAGCTTCGCTTTTTTTTCCTTGTGGTTTTAACAAGGGCAACGATACAAGGAGTTTAATAAACAGTTAATGATAAAGCCCTGACATTAGCTCTGACTAAGCAACACAGAACCAATCCTTCAGTCACTCTCTCCCCGCTTGCTGCATGGCTTCTCTTCACACGGCAGCTGCCAGCGGCGTTCCGTGCAGCCAAGCCGTACAGGGAGCACCGTCTTCTCCGCAGAGGCAAGGTCAGTCTGTGGCTCGTTGCCCCTCAGAGGCACTCGGCACCTCTGGAGCGTCACCGGCCGCGCCTGCCCACAAAGGTGGCGGCAGAACCAGCCCCCACGGGCAGGAGCTGCTCCAGGGGCAAGGCTGAGTTCAGCCCCACTTTGGTAAAGGAACTCCTTTACCACGACACAAGCTTGTTGTTACTGTGTGCTCAGTAACAACAACTGATTTTGAGCTCCAAGGCTCTGGTCTGGAAAGCCCAATTTATGTTTGATGCTATGACTAAAAATTCAGTTTCTTAAGAACTTTTACACTGAAGCAAAATGCAGGAATTTTAGGTGCTTGACTTCTCAAGTCGACATGAGAAAGCAGAGCTTTATGGATAGCCATTTGTGAGAAACACTGAAATGCACACACACACTGGTCCACTATTTATTTTTGCTAACGAGCAGCAAAAACAAATAGGACAAACGCCACATCTTAAACATGAACACTTTTCCAAAGAGGTGGGGACTGAAGAGAAATCCAGGAATGTTTTTCGATACATTCTGACATCAGGGCATGAAGGCACACACAGCATTCCTACAGAACAAATGGGAGCACTGGTAACGAGGTCCGTTGCGCCTAACCTTGCCGGTTGGGTTAGAGGACAGATTAGTGCTAATCACACCGAGCGCTGAAACCTTGGTCAGTTCTGCGCAGGCTCTGCTCCCCGGGAGCGGCGCCGGGGGCACCCCCAGCCCCATGGCCTATCTTACATGTAAGATGAAAGGCAAGTTGACAAGCATTTTGAGCTCCTTCTTTCAAAGGATGTATGGAATAAACTCAAGGCAGTTTTTAAAACTGCATCGGAAGTATGTTTACATTGGGTCGGCATTATTCAGGGGTATTGGAAAAATATGGCGGTACTTTGTTTGGAGATCAAGGTCTTTCACCAGACAGTTTCTCTGAGGATTTTCCCTTGATACCAGATATGAAACTTCTTTGGTCTGAATCTAAGTGAAAGTGACCTAAATCTGGTTAGAAACATTATGAAAAACATTATTTCCCCCCCCGCTTTCAATTTACTTAGTGACATCTGCATAATGTTTCACATACCTTTGAAAAGGAATATGATAAATGTCTCTGTTCACTTGTGATGAATCAATGTCAAAGAACCTGGGCTTTGAAACAAGATCCATGACCCTGTTAACTGTCCTCACCAGCGGTACAGAAGTGGTAGTGTAACACCACTCTAAGAGGTAGTCAAACCATTTTAAGTTTTAAAAAAAAAATAGTACAGAACTTTGAAAAATGTTTTAAGATACTGAAAACAAACTAGAACACCTACATCTTAAATATAAGAAAGCATAAAAGTTCAAATCCTCATTCAGATTGAGATGAATTCAGGAGTCCCTAGAGTTTACTGCCACAGCGGCATGACTTTTTGCAAGAAAATACTAGGACAGATGTCTTTGTGCAAAACTCTATCCCCTTGTGAGAGTCTTGCAAATCCTCTCCCGCTCAAATTTGTTCTGCACTTTGTGCTTGTTCTCACAAACATGGATCAGCTGCAACAACTGCAGGGCTGATCTCAGCATCTTATGGGAAGTTGAAGAACAGCTAAAGTAATACGCAATTTATTTTTAATGGTCTTGCAAAAGAGCGTGGTTACTAATTTGCAAATAAACTGACATTGCAATTAGGGAATCTTTGCCATTCATCTGTTTTGTAAGATTTCTCTGCATCCAAGTGCTGCCGAAGTGTGACATTGCATTTGGGAAGGGAGAAGGGATCCTTCCTGCCGCGGCCTCGGGCACAAACGGAGAGACACTGACCAACGTTTCTCATTGCATCGGTATTTCAGTGGGAGAGGGAGGAAGCAAAGGACGCTGGCAAGTCTGGAAATGGGAAAAGAGCGACAGGGAGTTCCCTAGCCCAGGTGGGCCCAGCTGCCTCAGGTGTCATGACAGAGAGTGGCCAGTTGGTCAAAGGTCTGACATCATCCAGTGGCAAAGTTTCTAGGGATAGGTTTGGGAAGCGGAAGCAGAAATTACTGACAAGATTTTCAAAATAAAACAGAGTATGGCTACATTTGCTCTCCTCTATTTCTCTTGGTTTGTTTCCAACCTCATTGACGCTACCAGTCAACGGTCCTTAAACGAGGGGCACATGACTATATCGGACATCACGCAGGGAGAAGGAACTGAAAGGAACTAAGTCGCAGTTCTCTATGTCTATTTTGCTCTAAGGACATGAGGTACAACATCAATTCAGAAGCAAAAGTGCTGTATTATAACACTAACTTCAATTGTCTCCCAGTTCGGAAATTCTTAAAGCTAGAAACATACACATATGTATCATCAATTAATAAAAATTAAGGGCCAGGACAACATACTTGCAAGCTTTGCAGGAGAGGGTTTTTAAATGTAAAAAGAGAAATGATTTTACAAGTTTTTCAAGATGCTACTAACCAATCCCACTTGACTGACTTAATTTGAAAACAAGACTGTGCAGCACTGGGGTGCTCAAGAATTAACTAGCAAGTCTGAAAGAAAGGAGAACGAAGATTTAATTGTATGTCAAAGTTAACGTTGTAGGAGTGAAAACTATGCATATTTACATGAAAATGAAGTAACTCATCTTTTTAAGGCACAAATAACGTAACCTATCATGGCAATAGCCAATCTCATTAGTTAATGATGCACAATTAAAAATCTACTTCCCAGTTAACCCTGTGCTGCACAGTCAGGGCATTTAGATAGAACAGTCTTAAAAACAAGGTAAAACGCTCTGTGTACCTCCTTCCTTCTTCTCTGCTTCATCTCGAATGAGAGGGGATGTAAGAATCACCTTCAAAGTTAGCTTGGGCTCCTTTGTGTTACGAATAATAATAGCTGCCTCATTTACATGCTCCTCCACGAGATACTTCTCTTCTGTAAGTTTCTGAAAGTCACCAAGAAAGATTTCAAGAATCTCCCAATCAACTGAAAAATGGCAGAATCTCTGTATGCGCACATGCCTCAACTAACGAGAAGCCTACAAGACATTGCAGTAATGTGTAAGGCCTTGCCTCCCTCATTAAAAACAAACAGAAAACCCAGGTAACATGCTTAAGAAAAATGGTCTGCAACAAGTTCAATGAGAATACTAAATAATTCCACTATATTACCATTTTTTTTTTTTAATAAATAAAGGCAGTAGCTGACTTTCATAGCTCCTGGTATGCAAAATACCACCAGCAACTTCTGTTCTTAGTAAGTACACACTCCTCCGGCCATGCTGCCTCCAGATGTAAGCGCTCTCGTGCGCAGTACGACCAGCACAACCGTGACTGCCAGCGCAAATGGAGGACGGATCCCAGTGCAGGAGCCGCCCCGCTTGCCCAGCCACACACCTGCCATGAAGTGTGTCCAAACACACCTCGGCCAGCTCCTACCAGCCCTACGAGAGTCTTCAGATGCCCCAGCAAGAGATTTCAGCACCTCTCCAAACAGTCTGGTCTGATTCCTGGCTGCACATATAATTTAGATGACCTGTTTTGCACCAAAAATGCCCCTTGCTACAGTTCCAGTTACTTCTCCCCCTACCTTTGGTAGTCGTGTGTGATACTGAATCCCTGTTCCTTTATAAATAACCATTAATGTCTTAAAACTTACACCTGCATTCGGTCTTGACTTTTTCCAAACCAGATAATTTTAATTATGTGGTTTTCTGGGTGCTTATTGTCACTCATCTGATTTTTCTAATTTTTCTGTCCATCTCTCACTCCCTTTCCACACAGCACTTGAAACAGGACACAAGACAAACTGTTACCCACCTCATTCATTAACACCAGCCCTGGGAGAGATCCTGACAATGCCTGGAAATGGTGACCTTCCTCTCAACAGCACACCAATAAATCGAGTGGTTTCTAAATTGTTTTCAATAAACTTTATTTCCTTGCTTAGATTTCTTTTGTAGATAATACTACAACTGCCTAATAATTTGTTCCATTACCATGCAGAGTTCTCCTGAGTGATCCATATCTGCAGGTCTTTCAGGAGTCCTGCGGGACCTCTCCCAACCTCCAGAAGTGCACAGATAACCACAGGTGGCTCAGAGTCCTCCAGCTATTTCTTGTAGTTTTGTTTCAGCAAGACCATATGGTTAGAACATACCTAACATCCATTATAACTTCTTTCCCCGTTGCAACCTGTACTCCTCCAGCTCCTTTACTGAGATGAAAACATTGAAGCATCTGCTCACTAGTGGCCTTCAAAGCAGCAAAGCAGCAGCTGTTTAACATCTCTGTACCTCATTTGCTCTTTTTGTTCGCTAACAGGCCTGCACCTTCCTTCTCCCTCCTGCATCCCACGCGGCTGCAGAACCTCTTATCTTTTATGCCCACAACAGTTGTAGCTTGTTTCATGAGTCAGATTCCTCCTACCTCATCTTTTCTGTAATCCCTTCCCTCACGCTTCCCCACAGGACCTTACCTACCTGTCCCTTGAATTGATTGCAGTCTTCACATCTTTTAATTATGTCTGTTCTGCCATTTTCACTTTTTTGAAGCACATGCTAACTTTCCTTACCATTTTCAACCCTTCTCATCTCATGCCTCACTACAAACAAATACAATTTACTCTTTACTACTCGATACATCCCTATCATTTTCAAACAAGTTAAATTTACTCTTTACTACTCAATAGACCCGTAGCACCTTCAGCTGTGGACAGGGCCACATCCACAGGCACGACATTATCACATTGAAACAAGCCCTTCATGTGAACAAATGAACAGCGAGAACAAACAGCTGTCAAGAGTGACAACACACGTACTGTCCACGTGGCAATAAACACAAGGCAGGAAAGCGGATCAGGAGAAGAGCAGAGCAAGTTTGGATGTGGTTTGGAGAGAGGAACTTACTTTAGGGCCCAGCTTCTCCGCAGCAGTGTATGGCAGCCTGGAAGCTGGACTGATTAGTCAGACTCAGAACCCTGTCAAAAAGGTATTATCCCCAACAGCTTTAAAGAGACTGATACCAGCTGTACGTGCTGCCTACTGGATGCCAATATCAGAATTAAATAGCCATAAATAAAGATAATTACGAGCTCATGATTCACATGAGCTAAAATGAGCGACCACCTAAAGTGAGTTGTTCTCCCTTCAGAAGCTCAGAGGCGTTTGTCCTGGCGCAGCCCAAGCGAAGCCGAGCAGCTGCGGGGCAGAACGTAGGGCTCAGGCAGGGACAGGGACGACAACACAGACCAGTCAGAGGCTGGAGCAGGCGAGATCTATGGGACTGCGGATTAGCTCACGGGAGGGGTTGGACCAGAGAGCAAACTCAGCTGGGTTAGTTCCCAAACAGAAAGGTTAGCTGCCATCGCAGGAAGAGTGACGTCACAAAGAGGGAGTAGGCAACAACAGGAATAAGATGTTAAATTTTGTGAATAACTACTTCATGTCACCACGTTAAACATGTCACACACCCCAGGTGTCGTCCTAGATTCAAAGTGTATTTCTTTATATCACTTGGCTTTTTTTTGTGGAATGAATTCCAGCCTTTACCAAACACGCCTCACAGTGCTATCAGCCACTGTTCCAGGACTTCCCTGAATTAACTCACCTGGATTTGAGCTGGGAGATTGTCTTTAACTGTACATAACAAGGTCTTTGTGGGTTTTTCTTTGCACATGAGAACCAGCTCCAGATCCATATCATCTTTTATCAGCAAGCCCTTTGCAACCAAGCCAATTCTCATAACACCACACAACGTCCGACCACCTTGATCCCTGGAAATGAAACAATTTGGAGTAATTAAAATGGTATTTTCACACATTCCAAATAATTGTACTATCCTATCACAGCGAGGAGATAAATGGATGGGACTGATGGCTGTGCTGAAGTGGCGTATCACTGATCAGAAAGCAAAGGGCACAGACTCCTCCTATGCAAGTAGTTCCTATGAGAAAAATTAATTGCAGTACTGATTTGCAGTTCGCATGACTGCAGAAGTTGCCTCGCTCAAGTTACAAAGTGGAAAAAAGCCCAAATTCACTATTGGCAGATCTACCAGAAGAGTAGAATAGTTCATATAGAGGAGCTCTCTGACAGAAATCCTGTTTTCACAGTGATCCGAGTTGTCTCTTAGTGACACTCCAACTTTAAACATGGCCATGCACCTTTTCAATGTTTCTTTTAGCTGGTCCATACATTCAAACTTTAAAATGATACAACCAACTTCTGAAGTTTTAGCCCATACTACAAACTGACATTTCAGGAAAGCTTCTAATTTCCAGAAGTCTTTCAGGCCCAATTCCTTTGACAAATCTTACCACTGAAACCTTCAGGAATAGAGGTCTGACTACTAGTTTTCAATCTCCAGCTAAAGTTTAGGGGAACACTTAAGAGCCACAGTAAAAAACTTTCAAAGCAACATAAGAACACTTAAGTTCTGAGTACTGAGAGGAAGACTGCCACAAAAAACAGTTTAGTAGGGTAGGATTGCTTCAAAACATCAAGAAAAATGCAAGAAATGCATCTTTGACAGTTCAACACCAGCTATTGCCACGTGATGCATCTCACACCCTGTGGCACATCACGTTAGAAAACCTACAGAAAGCTCATCATCAGTAGAGGTGTTAAACCACCTCAGCCAGAACAGCAGCACTCTTGTTCCCACCATTCTTACCATCCACAGGGATGGACTGGGTGTAAAACACCAAAAAAAACCCCAAACCCCAAACCAGTCACACTGACATTGGGGATTATCCTGTAGATCCTGAGCCTCGCTCGAAGTACCTTCATCTGATAACTGTGCTGGCTTTGTCTGTGCACTGTAAATGGAAAGGCAGGAGCAGGGGCTTAAACTACAGACAGAAGAAAAGAAGGAATGACACAGAAAAGGCAATCCCAGATTTCTGACAATAGCCAGAAGCAAACTAACAACAACTGTTCCAAAAGTAAACATCTCAACTTCCACCCTGGAGCTGCTACCTGAACAGCATCTGCATGCAAATGTGTGAGAAAACGCCAAACTCCTTTGGACGTGGCTTGTAACTAGCATAAAGATATTTTAAGTTATATATTTTTCTACAGTGTAAGCCCCTTCTAGCTTGTGAAGTGATTAGTAAAATAATTTGTCCCAAACAAATGCATAAATACAGAAACTATTTTATATGTCTAAATAATACACTCCAAATTTGTAACAGAGCACAAGCATGAAGAGTCCTGCAGACACTCATGTGAAAGCAAGGCTAGCCGACTGTCTCAAAAGCATTTACTGCAGGCTTGGAAACTTTTTTAAAAAAAAGTTTTTTAAGAATCCCTTCTGCACCCGTTTTACCCACATGAGGGGACACCTAGAACGTCACCAGTAATGCCAGAAGTCCCCAACAAAGCACCAGCACGCTGCGTACCAAGGCAGACCAAAACACCGCGCCTGAATTCCTTCCCCGAGAAGATGAGAAAACTTAATTGTCCGTCTGTGGAGAAGCAGCCTATCAATGCACTACAACTGTTCTCTGGTGTCAATACAATCACACCGTCTTAAACAAATTTATACGTTAATTTATGTAAAAATATTCATGATTATAAGTGTTTTGCTATTTCTATTTGAATACATTTCACACCAAAAAAAGTGACATTTCACAGCTCGGCCTTACACAAAAATGCCAGTGATCAGACTTGTGTCTGTTAAATATTTATTAGGGAACAGGCATCAAAATGCGGGACCATCTGTATATTTACTTTTCCAGGGCTATCATACAATGGTCCTCATGGTGCCGAACACTTCCCGTGGGGATCAGTGTATTCTGAGTAGGCGGTGCTGCATTTAAACTTCGTGCAGAGCAAGCAGTTTCTTTCAATAGCTCCCAAGCCCACAACCTTATTCTAGAGATAATCAAAGGCAAGCTTAAATGTTAAGAAAGAAACCTGTGGAAAAATACTAACACGTGAGGAATTTTCTGCAGAATCCACAACACTGCTGGGAAAGCAGATCGAGTCATGAATGCTTTCTGCTCCTCCCAGCCACACAAATTTCCTCAGTTGATTCCACACGTCTCTCGTCTCTAAACTGCAGTACATCCAGATAGTGAGGTACAGCAGGGCTTCGGCCCTCACTGCCCGAATGCTGCTCTAAAAACTTACAAGACACTTGGAAATAACAAATAACCAATAACATTACTATGATAAACCAGGAAGCAATATGACACTTTTGCACTGTCAGACAAACATCATTGTGCATTTAGGAATAACTGATAAATACAATAGTAATCCCTGTCTGTCTCATATGAAGCCAGTAAACTGTATTTTCAGTTTAAAAACTGAGAGTCTTCCTGATTCAGTTCAATCTTCCTCCTTGACCTGCACTGAATTGTATCTTACTCCAGAAGTACTTCCATCTGTTACTGCTAGAGTAGGCTGTACTTCCACCATCCCAAAATGTAAACAACTTAACATATCCATTATTTACCAAGACACCAAAACCGAAAAAAGGCCTCACAATAAACTTTTCATTGCTATAAAAGGTGTCAGAAAACATAAGAAATATATATGAAAACCAATACACTTTATCAGCTTTAAGATCAGAACTTACTGGGCAAAGCCCATGCAGCAGCAGACTATTAATATTCCAGGCATCATGGGAAAGGAGACAGAGTCCTTTGAGCACATCTCTAGCGCAGGTTATGCTACAGATGTAGCCAGATTCAGCCCCAAGAAGTTCAGTGGAGAAGTATTTTATCACAGAAGTGCACAGAACTGGAAGTCGGGTTTTTCTAGTCACGACAAATGGGCTGTTGGTCCCCTGGTGTTTCACTTCCTGATCCATAACCTGGGCAGATACTTGCCTGAGCTCGGGAGCATGTGAGACAGATTATCCAGAAAGCACGGAAGAGCCAGAAGCGCCCAAGTTTAAAAAGTCAGTCACTCCTGCTTCTTCCTCTCCTACTGGAGTTACGCTAGAACAAACCTTGGCACGCGTCAGGGCGCAGACTGGGACACGGAGCCAACAGATGTTTCACTCGGCAGAGAAGTACACACTTGTACTGGGCTGGGCCACACTTAAACTTCTTCAGAGTAAGGTGCACGGGGCTACGCTCCGGAGTAGCGCTGAGAAGAGCGTCGGTAACACCGGGCTGTGTTAGCGACTGCTGAGCAGCGCCTGCACAGCACCAAGGGCTGGGGGGGACACAGACCCCCCCTGCCCCCAGGGACAGCTCAGGCGCCAGGACACCACACTCAGCGGATGGAGCTGGGGGCAGGAGGAGGAGTGGGGGGACGGTCGGAGCGATGGCATCTGCCTTCCCAAGTCACCGCGACGTGCGGTGGAGCCCGGCTGTCCTGGGGACGCGCGAGCACCCGCCTGCCCGTGGGAAGGGGTGAACGAATTCCTTGTGTTGCTCCACCTGCACACACGACTTGTGTTTCACCTATTGAACTTCTCTATCTCAACCAGCAAATTTTCTCATTTTTACCCTTCCAATTCTCTCCCCCATCCTGCCGGCGGAGCGGCTGGGTAGTGCTGAGCTGTACTGGGGTTAAACCACGACAATAATGGAAGGTAATGGCTCCTAAGAAAACCTAGTTTGTTGGATAAACAATAAAGTTGATAAAAATCTTTTTTTGGTGTATTAAACTGAAGGAGCTCCTAAGCTACATGGCTGTGGATTTGCATCCGTGTGTTACAGGGACATGTATTCACTTACAATTGCTGAAAGGTTTGTCTGCTAAATGCATCTTCACAACATCACAGCAAAATAAATAATGAAAGAGAGAGCAACTGCTGCCCACGTTGTGCTTATTATTATTCCCTGCACTCACCCTACGTGCTCCCACCTCAGAAAGTCCAAATATATCCACCTCCTTCTACGAACATTCATATGCAACAGAATCAAGTAACACTACGACTCTTATTTGGAAGGAAAGGAACCCATTCAGAGCGGTACAGTAACACATTATGAGGCTCAACTCACTCACTTGGCATTGCTTTCTGCAGCTTCCTCCTTTGCTTCCACATCACCCTCACATTTGGTGGACTTGTTCTTTTCATCCATCCAGTCAGAGACATGTTTAAGGGCACATTCTACTGTTGATACCATGTTCTGGACAGCTTCAAGTTCCTCTGGAGATGGATAAATGGTTGAATGTTTCACCATTACATGGCGGTCATCATTAGCAAAAGATCGGATAGATCTCTGTTATGAAGTGGGAAATGAGGGGGGGAAAAAAAAGAACAAAGTTATTGGATTATCGACAGAAGGACATTGCCTGAATGGGAATCCTCCCTGACAGATGTAGGAAAGTGGTTTATGACAATCATTACTTATAGTCACGCAGGAGTGATTTCTTATCTTTATTTAAATAAATTTTTAAAAGAAAAAAGAAAGGCAAGCAAACACTAGTGCAAAAATCAGCATTAAGATGGTAAAACATAGAAGACCTTGGGTGGGTTATATGGCACCTAATACTTGATGCCTAAATTCAGCTCTTCTAGAATCCTGTTATCGGCTGCTAAGAGGAACAGGTACACGTGGACACAGTTCATGTTCATGTCTACCAGGCACATCTGGAGCAGAGTTTATGTTTACCTGTCCTTTAGGAGAAGATAAACTGTACTTTAGGAGTACTTCTCCCCACCCACCCACATGTGACCATGGAAGTCTAGACCACTGCATCAGATTAGCTGCTACAGACATCTGAAAATTAAGGCACTGAATGTCATCTCTTCTTTGGTACATCCATCGTAAGCGGGAGCTGTGACACCGTGTGCGCGAGGCACAAATCAGGAAGAGGGAGAACTTGGGTCTAGGACTGGACAAAACTCTGTACACTGGTAGATACAAAACAGGGCTGAGACCTGCACTCTGCATTAGTCTGTTTGCAATGGCTAAAAATGGCGTTTCTATGGCTTGTCCTTTCATGACTCCCCTGCCCCCCCCCCCAACTTTTTCTCATTTTCATTGTTTTTCTCACTTCTCCCTGCCCTCCCCCACCAAGCTTCTCTTTGAGAAGAGGGCAGGGACTGGCTGGCTAAGTATAGAGTGCTGAAACAGGGCACCAAAACACCCCTGAGTTTCATTCCCAGTTTCATTGTGTCTCTGACTTCCCTCATCTTTTGACTAGCTTGTTTATTTAGATTAAGCTTTCAAAGCCAGTGAGAAATCACTTAGGCCCTGATCTTGCCCAAAGGACCTACATCTCACAGTGATGCAAGCTGTGAGCAATAGTACTGAAGGAAAGAGGGGCTTCCCTACCCGGGAATATTGGCAGGAATTAAGGAGTGCTTGAATTTTGGCGATTTTGGTTGGCTTGTGTCAACCTTCAGCAGCTGGAGAGCTCAGAGCAAAGAGGACAGCCGGGCTCCTCGTCCCCAGGGGTAACAACCTCCTTGCAAGGCGGAAATTTAGAAGCTGAGTATCCCAGGGGGAGAGCAGACTGGGTGAAGCACATGGAGAGGAGCCCAGACAAGGAGAACATGGAGGAGATTCCTGCCCTGTAGAAGGCACTGATACTCTCCAAACACAACTCTGCATATTCTGGAGTGCTGAGTGCAGCCACCTCCCCTCTATTTATGCCAGAGACATGGCAACACGCCTCAGAACAAAGCACTTGCATCGCCATTCCCTGATGGGTTTGTTACTGCTGCAGGTGAAGTCACAGGCAACGCATATTGCCAGGAGAGGCTCAGCAAACTGCACAGGGGTTTACAAAGGCATGAATGAAGATGAGGATAGAGATAAACTGATAAGAAAAGACTGAAAGAATTTCTTTAAAAACAAAACAAAAATTCAAAAGAATAGGAAGAGATTCGAGTGCTAATTAAGAGTCTGCAGAGAAACTCAGAGTCCTGAGTGATACTCTCGAGGAAGGTAAACTTAAGCAGCTGGGTAACTTGTGCCAGGAAGCTTATGGTTTGCCACACACTACCCAGATGAGACTTTTTTGATCTAAACAGTGACTCAGACCAGCTGCAATCACACAGCACAGACCTCTGGCAAGAGCAGCTCTAAATCTTGTTCTCTGCTGAAAGCCTCCTAGAACTTGGAATCGTCGACCAAAACCTCTGCTCCTCCTCCACATTAAACACCTTAATTAGGTTTCATTTTCACCCCTACTTCCTGGTTTATAACAGGACTCTTAACGACAAAAAGGGCCTTTGGAGGATCTCAAAGGCCTCTGGGTTGAATCCTTGTTAAGGAACTGGTCATGGTGTCCTGGCTCATTGCGCTCACTAGGTTCCCTCTACCGAAGGGCGACGTGACATTGGTCCTTCCCTAACTTTTGTCCTACCCAGATGCACAGTTTGGGTAGTAAAAGAAACTCATTAGTTGGGGTCCGGTTTTATCCCCAGGACTTTCAGAGGTTGCAAAATGCTTCCGGGAGGTCCCTCTTGTGGCTTATCCGCAACATGAATGCAGAAAGAAGCTGCAGTTCAGCACCAAAAACTGACAAACTGGATTTATTAACTCACCCCCACCATCTCCTATCTCATGAAATATCAATTAGGAAAAACAGTAAAACAGGAACAAATAAGTAACTCCTACATTAGAAGACATTTGTTTTCTTTTCTAATGAAGAGGGACTGACAAGATCAATTCTCCCTTACAATTTAGGCCAAAAATAATAGCAAAATGGGACACTGTTTAAAATACAATATATTGACAACTCTGCTTTGTAAAGTGTTCTTCCTCCCTTTGTGCTCTGTAGCAGGTAAAAGTCTCATCTTAGGTCTTTTTTTAAAATATAAACACACAGTCTATCAGCAGCAATCAGTTACACAAAATGTTAGAGAACTGTATTTAAAATTTATTGCATTTATTCTCATTTCCATTCTCTCAATAATAACCTTAGAGGACTTAAAAATATCTAAATATGTTTAAACTGCTCCCTGCAGGTATTTTTCAGGAACTGGGTAGGTTTATTGCCTTTCTGTGAACACATCTTCAGAATCTTACCATCACAATACTTCATATTTGCACAGCTTTACAAATTCAACATCTCGGGCACTCCCCCTTTGCAACGAATACCACACAGATTAGAAATTACTCCTCACCTAAACAATATACACCAAGTACATCTGACTACACACATTTCGTCTGCACTATGAACAAAGTGTGCATAGAACCACATTCAATCACACACAAATATGAATAATCAACACCTGTTTTTGTGAGGAAGAGGCAGAAGGGCAATATCAGCATTTGGTTATGCAATCTGCAAGTTCAAGGTCACTCATGCTGTTTGCTACAGCTTGCTAATGCCAGTTTTATTAGAAAACCTTATGAGCATCCCCTTCGTTCATATTTAATAATTCATGTAATGCAGGCTCACAAGACAACTCTGGTTTTAAGAGGCTGACAATATAGCAAACCTCATTTGCTTTGCTCAAAGCACGCAGTACCATCTCTAATCTAGTGCAAGGTCAGAAAATCCCCTTATTCTGATTTTACCAGGTCCCATGCATGACTGCCAGCAGAGAATATTTTTAATGCAACCCTGTGAAAGATGACAAATACCTACCATGGTTTGTTAGTGTTTCAGCTCTCTCTCCCTCCCTTTCTCCTTTTCCCTCCTCCTTGGTGTCTTTGCTAAGCACTGTTTTGCCTGGCAGAACCTCTTCATAAGCCTCTCAGTCCCTTGACAGCTCAAGAGTTCATACAGCCAAGATGCTTTGGGAGTCACTTTCTGTAATTCACCTGCAAAAAGAGGAACAACTTGAAACCAGAAGAAACAGCATGTTAATTCCAAAAAGCGTTCAATGCAGCACATTAAGTCAAACAGGCTTCAAGATGGGGAGGCAGTCACTGCACCATTTATTCCTGAACAAGCAGATGTCACTGTGGAAAGCAACTTTTTGTGATGTGCCCACACGTATGCAACGACTTTCCCATGCCAGTTAGAGCTTATCTCAGTGTGGTTTGTCAGCCACCTGGCAATCTAAGTTTCTGATAGGAGGAAGACAGGAAATCCAACATCTCAAATATGCACTATATGAAACCAGCTCAAGAAGTCTCTATTTTTACGTCGCATGCACAATAGGAAACAAACACACTGTATTTAATTACCAAAAAGCAATTATCTGTTGAAATCCCCAGAGCAGCCCTCCATCCCGAATGTGTCAGATGCTGTACAACAAGAACTAAGACTTCAGGTGGCAAGAACTGCAAGCTGTTATTTAAACCAGCACAGTATAACAAACTGAGGATGTACAACTCAGGAGAACGCTCAGCTGAAATCATCCACACCGCCTTTTCTGCCCTTGCACTGCTTTTCACAGCACACAACATTGAGAAGATCCTGCAAGCGCAGCCCTCTTGTACTAAACTAGGAAACAAACACCAGCACTGGCAGCATAAGGAACTGCAAATAAATGCTCTGCAAGACAAGAGAAGGGCAGAACAAGAGCAGGTAATGTGAGAGAGAGGAAAGCAGGAGCTCGTTGCATAGCAAGACACTCTAGGCCTTGCAGAAAATTCCTGTTTTCCTTTCACTGCACATATTGTTGCATCAGCTTTTCGGCAGCATTTATGAAGCAATTGGAAACCCTGCAGACTGACACACACTCAAATGTTTGCCTTTTCTCCTATACGTCGATCCTCCTTCTCCAGCAATATGTTGCATATTGTCTGTCAGAGAATCCTGACATTGTTAGAGATTAAAAGCATGTTTGGCAACAGCAGAGGGATAGGCGAGATGACTTGAAAGCCGAGTAGATACTTAAACCTCAGGGGTGTGACAGGGAATAATTAAAATGTTGCATCCCATAGAGATTTGAACATGCCAGGGGAAAGGCAACAACAAATCTTGCTTCACTATTTTCCTAGTTAAGAAGAAATGAAGAGAGTTTAGAGGACCGATAGTTTTGGCACCAAGGGCCTAATAGTTGTTTATATCTCACACCACTGAAATTAGGATGTAGAATTGTGTAAAACAAAGAACAGCCAGACAAGAATGCTGTGCAGGGGCCTGTCTGCTCCAGCAGCTAAAGACTGCCAGGGAAGAAACCCCAAGAGAGTTAAATGCAGTCATACTAAAAATACTTGGGAAAAGCAAGCTAATAAAACCCCTGAAGGACCTCACTTCTTATCACGAAGGCTATATATCCTACCAAGGTATATTAACACTACCAAATTGCTTCCCAGAAGCCATCAAGGAAGGGGATGTTCTTTCATAGGACCAGATTCTTCTCTTAAGAGATCCTGAAAGCCAAACAGGGGCAGCTGGGAAGAAAAGGAAGCAAAGATTACTGCTTTGGCACTATTTATTCTGTGAGCTAGTTATAAGCTCTTCCACACTTAATAGCCTTTCACCATCCCCAGAAGCAACCAGACTCTATGAGGTCTTTTTGTTTTGCCTTTCTATAATAATAATAATGTGCTTTTGAGTCAGCAGATGGCAAGCTAGAGAGACTTATGAGACATGTTTCTAGATCATCCATCTATTTCAAATTAGTTCTCTCTTCAAACTAAATTCCAGCTATCTTCACATACTCTTCTTCCCTGTGACTCCTACATTTCACATTTTCAGTTTGCTGTCTTCTCTGGTAACTGCAACTTGGCAATTCCAGGCAGAGAGAAGGGCACTGGAATGTGTTGCTGACTTCAGCATATGCCCGGTAAAACTTCTCTAGACTCCAAGCAACACTCCAGCCTGGCCTCCCTCCGAAGACTACTGCAAGCTGTTGCTTATCAGCTTGTACAGTGTATTGAAAGCAGATGGACAAAGATAGCTGGCTGAGCAAATTCTGGTGCTTCACTAAATTGCTGAGCAGACTGTTGTCTAGAGGGCAAGTCTGCAAACTACCTCGCAAGCTCTGGAAACAGACATACCTCAGGGTGCAGTTCTGGCTGTGCTGAGTGCTTTCAGTGTTCTTTGAAAATCCAAAACAGACCAAAAATAAGTGTCTCACAGCTATCACAGAATGCTTTGGGCTGGAAGGGACCTTAAACCCCATCCAGTTCTACCCCACTGCCACGAGCAGGGACACCTTCCACTAGCCCAGGTTGCCCAAAGCCTCATCCAACCTGGCCTTGAACCCTTCCAGGGAGGGGGCAGCCACAGCTTCTCTGGGCAACCTGTGCCAGTGTCTCACCACCCTCACAGGGAAGAATTTCTTCCTTAGATCTCATCTAAATCTCCCCTCTGTCGGTTTAAAACCATTAGCCCTCATCCTATCCCTACGCCCCTGATGCAGAGTCCCTCCCCCCTTTCCTGTAGCCCCTTTCAGTCCTAGGAGGCCACTCTAAGGTCTCCCCAGAGCCTTCTCTTCTCCATCTGAATCCCCCAACTCTCTCAGCCTGTCCTCACAGGGGAGGTGCTCCAGCCCCCCGAGCATCTTTGTGGCCTCCTCTGGCCCCACTCGAGCAGGTCCGTGTCCTTCTGACGTTGGTGCCCCCAGAGCTGGACCCAGCACTGCAGGGGGGTCTCACGAGAGCGGAGCAGAGGGGGAGAATCCGCCCCCCCCTCACCCTGCTGCCCACACTGCTCTGAATGCAGCCCAGGATACAACTGGCTTTCTATGACAGGGGTTGATCTTCTGCTGGACAGATGAAGCAAAACCACCAACACCTCTCAATATTCTGCCTTAAGCAGGTAGTAACCATCTTGTTTTCAAGACAGGTTCAAGTTTCAGTGACAAGTTGCTGGATGAAGGTATTTATGAGTTCGATTCTACCTGCCCTTTTTCTCAGCAGTGAATAGCTGAGGTCAGGGCATATACAGCTGAATTACAAAGGTATCTTTATTATAAAACTCAAAGCTAGAAAAAAATAATCCTGCAAGTTGAGTTGAAGCTGATATACGATGTCTTTCAAGTCATTAACACCCTAAGAATATTTCACAGAAATGAGCACAGTAGTGAAAACCTAATATAGTTCAGACTTTTGAGAGAAAATTTTCAACAAAAGCACTAAACAGGAGGGAGTTTACTATAAAAGTGCAGACACAATATACAGAACAAAGTATATTTGACAGCATGCAGAATTAAATTAAGGAAAACTAAAATCAAATCTGCTCCAACCATATGGACTAAGGCAGCAGAACATAGCTCAGCACCAAACACATCAGAAAGCATTATGTGAAGTGAGCAGCAATTCCATAAATCCAACAGTCTCATTTTTCCACCAGGCTATAGCAGGATATTTGTCCCTGCATCCTCAAGGAAGTAACAGCTGATGCCCAGACTAAAAAGCACAATATTAAAACGCATGGTTGTCTTACCCAGGGGCTGCCACCCACACTTGCAAGAAAATTTCTAGGAAAAGCTACTAGCACTACCAAGACCTTGGTGACCTTGGGAAAGTCACTTTATCTCTGCATCATGTGGCCCTGAAGTGTAAAACAAGAGTAAATACTCGCTGTCTTCAACCCAGGTCACAGAGGAGGTGAGCAGAGTCTGCAGTGTGGTTTAAAGTCTCCAGGGATTTGACACATTAGAAATGTTATTAAAACACCACGACAGTCTAACAGTGTTTCCATTAAACATCCCATCCTTCACAAAGCAAGTTTATGCTTTGGCACAAGACAAACAACGAAAAGAATTTCAGATGAGGCCTTTGTAGTAGGATATATTCCTGCATCTGGCAGCTGTGCTCCCAAGAGACAGACATTTAAACAGCCAGAAGTAATGAATATGCTTAGCTACCTTTGAGTGCTCGTGAACAGAAAAGTGAAAAAGCACAAGAAGCAGGTACTTGCACTCCACAGGGACTGAAATGTAAAAATGTAACATCAGAATCAGGGAGCTATAAGCTTCTAGAGAGGAGACATGAACGACGTTTGGCATCCTGACATCCCCTCGCAGCACAGAGCGGTACCTTGCACGCAAGTGTTCCTGGTGCAACAGCCAAGAGGGAACCAGGGTCACGGGACTCCGCTCCTCCAAACCTTCACTTCAGTGAACTGCTGGGTAGGCACCTGGCCAGGCCAAGTAGAATATCATGAAAACTGGCTTTAAATGCTACATCAAGAAGGCACACGCCAACAATATTCAGCTGAAGCATTAAAAACACCCCCCACCCTCCTAATCTACCCTTATACCATCTGCCCATGAGAATACAGTTTATAGTGTACACCACCCTAAGATCACTCAAAGTTTATGTTAACAGAGGAGCAAGGACAACTAAGGTTGCTAATAACAAACCAGTGAGTATCTAACACAGCCTGAGGTGTATCAGACACAGTAATAGAAAAGAACTGGAATTTATATCCTTTTTTGTTCCTTTTAAAAGTCAGAACAGAGGCTTGCAACTTTAAATTGGAAGCTTATTTTAACCTCTGCTTTGCATTCAGGAGACAGGTAATTTTTCGTCACACCGTACAAAGTGCTGCTGAAAATATGTTGTGTTTTTCTGCAGTATAATTTTATTGCTGGCCTTCTGCCAACAGCCTTTCTGGCAGCATCTCCCACAGTTGGAAACTGTGTATCTGGGTCAGAAAAGACAAGCCGCTTTTCAGAACAGCTCAATACATTTGGCAGAGATGCTGATATTGTAATTGAACTCTTTCAGCAACTCTTTTTATGATGTACCCAGACACCAAACAAAACAAGATCTGCAATGTTGATTAATGTCAAAATAACTGACAGAGAAATATCAAAATAGTTTTCCCTCATGTTAAAAGTATCAACAAACTGAGGGGAACACATAAGAAATACAATTCATGAGGATTCAGTAAGGAGCACAGGGCAGAGAAATCTGCAGAGTGTGACTGACCTTCTACTTGTGCAGATATTTACTATTTTAAATCCGAACTCCCTGTACGCTGTACAGAACTGGTTCTGGAGAAATCCTTGCCACTCACAGCCCTATAAGCATTCTGTAACGAAGTGCAACTGTAACACTGGGATACATATTTAATAAGACTCAGACTGCTTCCAACAATATGCTCAGCATTCAATTTCACCTGGAGACTGTATATTCATCGGAGTTTTATTATTTTCCAAGTAATGCAATTTCTGGCAAAGTTGTATCTGGGTTAGCCTTTAGAAGGCTGGAATTTTCCAGCCAAATGGATAATTACAAAGAAACACTACAGTTAAAAGCTGGAAAGGTACTTCCTCTCACAAATTCTCATACTTCATATAACAAATACTTGAGTCTAGTATTACTCCTGCCTGTTCAGTTCTCACAACGTTTCGAGAAAAGGCTCCTGTGCTCAGAAATCTCTTAGGAGTAGCCCCTGTCAGACAGCCCCAACAGCCAGCTTTAACAAGTGCCAAAGACAGCGTAGGCACATACTTGATAAATAGGTCTGGAATCCTGGCACCTGTGATGACCAGAACGGAGGAACTGCAGTGCTCTTCCAGGGTCTAGAGCTCTGACAGCGCTCACAGTGCAAGGAAAGCAGCTGCCCACTTGTCAGCATGGAGGAAGCTGCTGAAGGAGCTCCTAGAGAGAATTCAGCTGTGCCAAGGAGGACTTAGAACTTGGGGACCCCTGGTTCAAAGATGCAACAAAGTACTTGCCACTGAAAATGGGTGAACACACGGATTCCCCTCCAGATTGTAGAGCAAGGAATGAAAAAACAGTCAAAATAAATCACATTGGTAATTAAAGAAGATGAAGAATTAAAGCCAAACAATCAGTTAATCTAGATTAATGTATTAAGGTAAAAGGAAACAGGGATGTGCAGAGCATAACTTACATTTTTAGCTCCTGGAAAGAGGGTAAAGAAAAGATGGTCTAAGGGGAAATCATCACTAACCTAACAGGAAGGTTAAGAAAGGAACACAGAGGCACATGGTATGAGCATATATGCAATCATTTGAAGAAGAAAATGCTGTATTTTATACAGAACCACACCATCTAGTCTCAGAAAAAAACCAACACATTAGCAGAAATAACTGCAGATACTAAATTATAAGGTGTAACAAAGAAAAATAGTTTTGGAAGGAATATAAATCCTTCTCCTTTAGGATTTGAGCTACTGTTCATTACTGAGGACAGGAAGATTTACCAACAAACTCACTAAGTGGTCTCCAGATTTTTATATGGCCTCATGTTCCCTGGCACCTGCACCACAGCCCACACACCAATCACAGCTAGTGCTACAAAAGGTCTCTAATGAAATGATTTTGAAAATGCCTTCATCTCTTGGTATGGGTGTCAAGATGCAAGACTGAGTAGAGACAGACCAAGGACCAAAAAAAAGAATTAAAAACTGGCTGTTGACACTTAAATAACAAATTGACACATGAACATTAATAGCTTAATGTATTTCCTGCTCAACCAGTCAGAAACATCCAAAATTGAATTGCCTGTAAAACTGAGCACTACAGAAAACAAAACCATCTTAAAGGGAGCACTTCTTGGCAGATGTCTTAAAAAAGAATTAAAATTAAAAAAAATCACAGATTAGATAGTACATAAATAATGAATAGCAAAGTATTCATTTGAGAGAAGGCAGAAACCACCACTGGATTCTCAGTCTCTGTGAAATGTTAAACTGATTTCTGACTTCTAACATCCTGACGTACGCATTCCTGCTCTTCTGGCTAAACTGGACAATGGAAACCTGATGCTACTTTGCAGCACACAGCCATTTATGAAGCAGCCATGATTTGATATCCACACTCAAAATCATCTGAAATTCATAAAATAGACTACATTCATTTACAGTTGAAGAATTAACAAAATTAATAAAAAGGATTACATTACACTGAAATGACACTCACCATCTGCAATGTCATTTTTCCCAGAGACAGAGCTGGTTTAAGAAAAATTCTGGATCTATGCCTGAAATTACATCACATTCTCCAAAAGAGAATCACAGTTCTACCTCCTCAACCACACAGAGCAGCTTAGTGCCATGCTGGGCTTCTCACCACCCAAGCCCTGTTCTGTACTCGCATCCCAACACTAAAACTTCACAGACCTTCAAACTCCTCTAGATACTTCCCATTTCCATATCATTTGTGTCCACCTCCTTACCTGCAAGGCTTTCTTTGCTCCAGGACCATAGTGTGAAGCAGCCACAGTGTTTAAGATATTAAGAACAGGGGCATTCCTTCCCTAGCACCCTTCAGCTTCACTGAAATAGCTGCAGTGCCCCAGTTTCTCTCCTGCTATGATTCATATCCCATAGACTGCAGGTGGACCTAAGCTGCAGCTGACCAGCTACACTCGACACACGCAGCCACGACGGGGGAAAGGCCAGCGAGATGCCACCCTTCCACCAAGAAGAGTGTGTCTTCTACAGAACTGTGAGGCCAATGGCAGGCACATGGAAAAGCTGGAAATCATGGCACTCCCTCCTCCCTATGTTGGTAATAAATACAATTTAAAAAAAAAAAAAAGAAAAAAGAGAGAAAGACTGGAGAATGAACTGTCTAACAGTAAAACTACATCTGCTTGTACTGGTGGTTTGCACTTTACATCAGTTCCATGAGGCAACAGCAAAACACATTTGTTCTACTAGTCGTTCCCTGTTCTGCATCTCAAGCTAATACATATCTGGGTAAATAGAAAGATGAAAGAGAAAAGCAACATGCATCCTAAACCTCTATGTTGTAAATAAAACAAATTTAGTAATTCCTTCTTACAAGTAATATCACATAAAGTTTCGATTTCAAAGCGTTAAGAAGTTTTTAGGAATAAATGCTATCCTTCTGACTAAAATTTCAGCAACCCTTAACGGTGAAATTTGAGCAACAGTTTCTCCCCTAGAATTTCTTCCCTGATGCCAATACGTAAAGAAGCTGGCATTTTCAGTACTGCAAATCCACACTGGCTACTGTGCACATCTGCCTTTCAGTCAGTTTAAACATTCATGACTCTCCACTTAAATGCATTTTCTAGTATGTCAGTCTTGCTGCTTCAGTGACTTTTATTTTTTTTTAATTAAAGGGAGAAGATTTAAAAGGATCTGGAAGAGACGACCACTAGACTCTGTAAGTATTGTGCAAAGAGCTCTTGTGCTCTCAGCCAATACACATCCTCCGTCAGACTTTTATCATGGTTTAGTTCCGCTACTGAACAAGTTCAGGTTAATTTTTTTACTTCCTGTCTAACTGGCTATTTTGTCAAAGAACATCTTGTCAAAGGTTCTAAGTTACTAAAAGCTTCTTTAAGGGTTTTTTTCTTGCCATCTCTCATCCATCCAACCCTGTTATTTTCAGTTTGTTTCTCTCTTATTCTCTTGTGTCTTAGATTATTATTTCCAGGGAAGTTTGAAGCTCAGTGTCACAACATGTAATGCCACAGAAGTGTCTGAAACAAAATCTGTAACTATGATATTAGGCTGTTTCGGAAACAAAAGCCTCCTCTTTTGAAACATTCTTCCTTCACAACACTGCAGGTAGGACCGGTCCAGTCTCACCAGCCCAGAGGAGCACAATCCCATCTGTTGGCTGCGGCACCTCTCGGCTCTTCAGTCCCACCTGCAAGGGCTCACTGCAGCCCTCAGCTACCACAAAATGGAACCTGCAGTTTAATTAATGAATCTTCCACATGACTGACTTGAAATTGATTTTATAAGTCATTCACACAAAAAAGAGGGGAAAGGGGGATTTTTAGTAGAATTGTTTCTAAAAAGCACATGTTCCAAACAACCAGTATTCAACACCAATGAGTGTCGGTAATGGAAGCGTTTGGAGTGAGAAGAATGGCAGAACTACTATCTGCCAGGCAGAAGCTACCAAATTTGATTCAGAACAGTGCAAGAACCCCTACAACAAACAGCAATGGGGATATCTCTCTAGGGAAGAGTACCCTGGCTGCCATCAATTTTCAGCCTCAGAACACAATTATTTACTTCAAATGCACAATAATCCTACCAAAAGATTTCAGTTAGTTTATTTAGGCATGAAATCTAGCAGCAATATCCATAATGAAAGTAAAAAACAATGCCACAGCAATGCATTAGAGAAAGAACTGTCCGTCTGACATTAGTGACTCAAGTCCACTATTTATATCTTGAACTATGCCTTGGCTAGGAAGTCCTAGCTTGGCTAAGAGGAAGAAAAAGAGCTGCAAACATATTTAGAGATTTCCAAAACTAAGATTAAAAAAAAAAAAAAAAATCCTATTTCCCTGGAAAACCAGAAAAGTCTAAAAATATTTCAAATTGGCTTAATCCAGCATCTTCTTGCCTCAGCAGATCTACACTGCATGCCTGTGCTGTCAGATCTGTCAGCTTCAGTTGCAAAACTCCTTTATTATTCTCCTCTCCAGTTAGCGCAGCACAGCAGAGCCATGTAAAACAAAAAAAGAAAGATAACTTTAGCAGGGACCATTGGTGGCGGCAATGCTCAGTTTGAGGACCCCAAGCTAGGTTAGAAAAATTAATTTCTCAGTGTAAGTTATATCTGTCAGTCTCATCCTTCGGAACTTCCTGAGACAAGTAATGAATTCCACAGCCTTTTTTGTTTGCTTATTTTTAATATGATATTGAAATTTAAAAAGCTAGCAAAATTATGTTTAGGTGTCTGTAGCACCATATTCTCCAATGTCTTTGGAGAACACAACTATGTAAGTAATTGATCTTTAACTTGAAAGTTACATTTAATTTCTTTTTATGTTTTGAATTTCACATATAATCTGGGGAAAAAAAAAGAAGCTATCAATAGAAATCTCCCAGTCCCACCTGGATGTCATTTTTGAGAACATGGGCACAGCTTTGCTGGTTTGGTCTCTTGTCTTTAAATTTCTTATAGGGCTATGAATTAGTTTAATCTCTCTTCATAAGTGATGATGCCATCTCTAGTGTGCCACTTAACTCACAACAGCAGGAGGACACTTTTAGTTCTTCATTTGTTAATAGAAGGCTTCCTCAGTCTGCCGCTCACCCCTGTTTTCTTTCGATGAAGTAATCAACATTATACCTTGTTCTCCCTGTCAACATTAAGCAACACCTCTCTGAACAGCAAAATATAAGGCTACGATCAACGATAGTGTCTTGGAGGCAACATGCCTGCCACAAGCCACAGGAACCCGCTTGTTAGTGAGTCTGTGGAGGTTAATAACATGACATCCAGGTTAGGAAAGAGAAGTGCATGATAGCAAGCTGCTGCAACTCCAGTGTAAAAGAGGGTGCATGCCCATTTTTCTCTGAGGGAAGCAAACAGACTCTGCAATCAATAGCAGCATTCAAAATGCCCTCAGCTTTGCAGGGAGATCGATTTACAACAACAAAACTCTCACTTTCTCCCCAAAGCTCCCTTCATATGCTGTAGTTGCTAAAAGTAACACTTGAAATTACTATCAGGGGAAAGACTAGAGAAAAACAATCTAAGTTAGTTTACTTTGGGCCATTAACTGCATTTTGTGTCTAGCCACTTCAGTTCCCCTGATAACAGGAAAGCTGCTGTTCCTAGAAGTAACATTGATGGGATTTATTTTATTTTTCAAAAGAAGGTGCACTTGGAAAGCCACAACCTGTCAGGGTAGGAGAGCGCACAGTTCAAGATGCAGAGGGCAGGATCAAAACCAGAATTAAAAACTAGCTACTATACAAACTGACAGTACTCTCTAAGCTGGGCAACAGGATACAAAACCTTTCACTCCTCAGTGAGAAGTTATGAGCAAGCTAGATTACAGCCTTAACGTTTTTATTGCCTGCTTAGCCACCTATGTAAATCTGTGTCCATGCCCCACCACCATTATTACAGGATACCACAGCAAGGAGAACAAGAACCAAGAGAGACATGGACATTGGACTCTGCTCCTGTCAGCATGAAAAGCTGGTTGGTTTTCACAGTCTAAAACTATACTTTTAGTGGTAAAAGAATGTCAGATTACAATGCCGACAGTCTAGTTTATTCTACAGTTCAAACAAAATTCAACTCTAAAAACTGAAACTTTTGTATTAATGAGAAAAATTTTTTTTTTTTTTTTTAAAAAAAAAAGTCCATAGATGTGTTGCTTTGTGCACTGAAAGAGCACTTGCCTCCGCTGATTTATGAGTTGTTGTACTCATTTTGCATGGCTCCTATTGTGGAAACAAAAGTCTGTATTGGGCTTTCTCAGCAATATTTGGAAACTCCTACACTTACTGCAACAGAGTGTTAGAGGTCAATGAGAACCATTTTCAAAAGTTAGTTCATCGTTAATTAACTGCAGAAATACATTAAAGAAAACAAAGACAAGGTGAAAGAACATTCTTCCAAAAGGCTTTTTGCTTGTTTTGATAAACAAAAAGGAAGCAATTAAACCTGGCTAACACTTCTTCACTTAGGATTTTGCTCTAAAGCACTTAGAACTCATACACTGCAGGACCAGGAAAAAAATGCCAAAACCACCAGTGCAGAACTCACAACACAAGAGGAGGTTGTTCCTGAAATTCAGTGGACAAATACTACCAGACCGTTTCATACTTCACCAAGACAAAATCCACAAGTTAAATTTAGAATGATGATTTCTGCAGGCACTCAGATGTTTCTGTTCTAAATTTTCTAGAAACTGCAAATTAGAACTTGGCAGACTTTAAACTGACCCAGCATGTGTCTTCTGTAATCCAAATCATATTCTGTCCTATTACTCTGCAAAACTGTTAGGAAAAAAAAATCATGCCTTTCAACACATGGTTTCAGACAAGTGATAGAGACATTCCATTTATTATCTCTGTGCTAAGAACAAAACTTAAGCAGTGTTTTTTCCTCTTGGAATATCGCCATGAAAATTAAAAGCTAATAAAGGAATCAAAGTTATGTCCATTGGAGAATAGCATAGTTTGCTGAACAACACTACTTACGTAACTGTATTAATTCAAAGTGGTTGTGGTAATTTTTTTTCCATTTACCATGGGAAGAATATATCACATTTCTAGACTCTCTGATCTCATTCTTAACTACTGCAACTAGATACTCACCAAAATATGCAGGTGTCACCAAGCTGTTTTGTGGAAGCAACTGGCAATCCCTGCAAGTTCACCAGCCTTGTCTCTGCAGCCACTCAAGAGATTAAGTTTTTTTGCAACACCACGAACAATAAATTGAATGAAACAGCTCAGAAGTTACAAACCAAAGAAATCTTGGAAACTACTTCTCCATCTACCGGTAGACAGACAGTACTGCCCAACGTTCCACTGCGAACCTGTGGGATATAGCAATCTTCAGGCTGGACTTAACAGCAGAGACTAAAAGACATTACTCAGTCTCTTCCCTTTTGATTGCAATATCAAGCTTTTATTAGCAAAAAAAAAAAAAAAATCAGACCTTAGCTAGATGCACAAGAACTTCACAACACTTCATAAACATTACTTCTCCAATTGCTGTAAGAGTTGTAAATGTTATGTTGCTTGCATTTAGATGAGACCCCACTGCCCAATGACTTAAGCGACCTGCCCAATGCTAGCATAAATCAGTGTTGGACTTGGAAAAGTAGTTAAGTTTTTCATTCACTATACACACCAGGCATGGAGCATGCTCTCTGCTCCCCTTCCCAGCTTTCCACCCTTTACTTAGGCTTCTCTAGTTTAATGTGAACAGATGCTGCATTGCTGGCTGCTTTTGCTATTCAATCTCTCCCTCACAGGGCCAGAACCATCCTTCACAGGTCAGCTTGGTGAACTGTTACAGTAAATGCTTGACAACAATTACCTGTAGATTCATGAGATTCAAATTAGCAATTCAGTATCTGAATATAGCATGATTAAACTCAGGAATCAAATTCAGAATGTGTCCTATTTTCAGGCATCAAATTTTTTGAGCACTCCACTCTTGAAAGTCAAACTGACACAGACTCAGGAACCTTATATGTGTTTTTCAGAAGAGAACAATGGAGTCCCTCTTTTGTTAGGCAGCAGGACACACACAGTCTGTTCTCAGGAAGAACAGGAGGCAGAAAAAATAAGAACACTGCAGGACACTAGCAAGGGACTTGAGCCATTCTGCAAGACGTGGGGAAGCTTTGCAGCCCCACACTATAAAGCAGCCCGTTCCTCAGCACTGAGTGACTCACTCTGGACACCAAATTCTAGCATATCATTTGGTTTTGAAGAAAATAACAGAGGCAGTTGTCTTTGCCACTTGGTGTTTCTAAAGCTCTAGGTGGCACAGGAGCAGGCTATGGAGGATAAGGGAGTTAATTCTTCTTTCTCTCTTTGAAAACAAACAAAATCAACCAATCAAAAAACCCACCCTTTACACTAGCTATTAGGTAGCCATCTAAAACACCCAAAACCAAATGAAAAGGATGGAGGGTCTGACAGCATTTCTCTTACAACTCAGAAAAGAAATTGGCAACTCCTGGATAACCAGGAGTGTGTATGTCACCATGTCCCCTGCCTGTACCCAAATCATACACCTCAAACAGGATCTCTTTGATCTTCACGCTAAGCTCCAGCCATCTAATAGCAGTTGACAAGGAGACTACGGAGTGTGTACTTCAACATGACAATCCCTACAAGCAGCCCAACTCTCTCAAAAGGCCACTTTTCATCCCTATTTATACTACTTCCCTCCTTCTAACCCTGTCTTCTCTTAGGCTCCTAACAAACAAACAAAAGCAAAGCAATGCACACACATAACAAACATGTACTGCTTCCCTTGGGCTTCACGCATTCTGGATGTCTGGATCTCTGGGCAAGCAATTTTGTTTCCCGTACAGCAAACACGGAGAGGTCTAAAAGCTACCAGCTCTTCTCCTTCCCACCATACTAGTCTTAACAGCTACTCTGTTTAATTGCTTCTGTGCTGGAATATCTGCAAGCTGTTCTTGCGCTGCAGTGCTCAACTGCTACAGAGAGACTGGCAAGAGCAAACCCAGTTCTGCGCTACCGCAGCCTGTGCGCAGTGCAACGTGGAAGAGCCGCACAGAACGTCCCCCCGGCCCACCCCGCTCTCCCCCTTCCCTCCAACCTCTCCATTCTTTACGTATCAGCAAGAGAACAGCAAGTTTCTGGAACCTCGTGACAAACTTGGAAGATATTTTTCTTCCTCAAGAGCAGCCAAAAACCATTTTTCAATCTTTTCCACACTAACAACCTTCTCTCTACACACTTCTGTGAATGAACACGACAGAGTCCCTTTAGAGTACGTAGACTGTCAAGTTTTCTGATTTGTTCCAACATTCTGAAATATGAACAAAACTTTAGACTGCATTTTGTACATGCATATTATTGAACTACTATCCAATCTATCAACACAAATGCTACACATGCACACAAAAAGTCCTTTTAGAAGATATTCCAAACTTGGTTAGAGTAGAATATTTTCAGTTGGAAGGGACCTACAACAATCATCTAGTCCAACTGCAACATAAAAGGAGCACAAATAATGGAAATGGAGCAGGGAAAAGGAAAGAGAGAAGTACAGCAAATCCCTGTGCTGCTCAGCTCTCAGCCAAAATTCAATCTTCTATGTACTGTGCATGAGACTTGCTAATGTACTGTGTGATGAGGGCAAAGAGAACTCATTGAGACAAGGTGCACCTGCTAAAACTGGCAGTAAAACCAGTTGACTACTGAAAATCAGTAGTGCCCAGTGCAAACAGAAAGCAAGTCTTTGTTCTTCTGGCACAAGAGAACTCCTTTACTGCAAGTACCACATACAGATCAAACATTTACAAGCAAAAGAAAAGAAGCTAGCCAAGGGATTTATATTAAAGGCGTGAAAGAAAACAATAAATGTACCACTGAGTCCCATGCTCAGACAAGCTCTCCTCGAGCAGTTCTTCCTCTGAAGGAGAACTGCAAGGAGACAGCCTGAGCCAACAGTTTCTACAGCAACTGCAGAAGCACCAGTACAGTGATATTCAAACCCTGCAGTAACTGCAGAAGCGTCAGTAAATGGATACTCCAAATACTGAAGGAACATTTGGCAGTTTCACCTGGACTCTCTCTATCTCACTGGGCAATTCATTGATCCCAAGTCAGCTTAGCTCAACTCTGTATTTGCCTGTTTCTCTGCAAACTCTTCTGAATCCTCTTTACCCTTAATAGTCTTTCAGTACACTTGTTCCCCTCCAAAATTTAATGGAGCTTGACACAGCCGTCAGAGAAAATTTTGTAGACATGGTGCTGGAAGGATGACCAACATCATCCTGTAAGGGAGAGACCAACTGCGTCGTTGTGTGGTGCTGCTGCAACTTCTCACCGAGGGTGGAATGCTGTTATGACAATGACACCATGCCCGAGGTGCATTACTAAAAGCACAGTTGGAAGCATCTCAACGGGAACCAAAACAGAGGTATGTTACCACCCAACAACACAGAAAAAGCAGATCCATTTATAAGGTGGTTATTTTAGCACCAATGCAGAAGCCGTATTAAGGAACAAAAAACACTGCACCTATGCACTCGGTAAGTTTTGCAACTAAGAACTGTAATTTATTGAAGAATGTTTAGGGCAAGCCATCTCTCATTTCCTGTTTAAGAATCTGCTTTAATAAGTCACAGTGCCTCAACGGTCACAGCTTTATCAGTAGTTCCATATAAGTGCTCCTTGCAAGAGTTTTTTCTTAACTCTGCAGTCTTGCTTTGTTTCACACTGAAACTTGGCATGAAGCTCAGGCTCCTGACCCACAGCAAGAAGTTGAACAACATTGCTGGTTTGTTTTTGAAAGGGTCAGGAAGTCTCCAGTTTCAGGTCCTTCAGTGTTTGGGGTGGAGGGGAGCAATATATACAGCCACAGTTCAGGAACATTCAGTATCCAACCCCTGTCTGCAAAGCACAGGGGTGTCGTGGTTTAAACCCGGCTGGCAGCCGAGCACCACGCAGCCGCTCGCTCACCCTCCCCTGCCCAGGGGATGGAGGACAGAATTGGAGGGGTACAGGTAACAAGACTTGTAGGTCGAGATGAAAACAGTTTAATAATTGAAATAAAATAAAATAGTAATAATAGAAAATACAATGCAATTGCTCACCACCCCCCGACCGACGCCCCCGACCGACGCCCCGCCTGTCCCCGGCTAGTGATCCCAGAGAGGAGAGAATCCTGAAACTACAATCCTGGAAGAGCGAGACCTTCCTGGCCAACCCTCCTCTATACACCGAGTGTGACATTACGTGATATGGAATATTTCATTGGCCAATTTGGGTCCGTTACTCTGGCTGTGCTCCCTCCCAGCTTCTCATGCACCTGCACACTGGCAGGACATGGGAAGTTGAAAAGTCCTTGATTTTCTTAGTACCAAGTAAAACCATCAATATATTATCAACATTCTTCTCATACCAAGTCCCATACTGAAACCAAAATACAGCACTGTTCTAGCTACTAAGAAGAAAAATTAACTCTATCCCAGCCGAAACCAGGACAAGGGGTTAATCAGAGAAGTGTCAAAGATGTACTTTGTAAACTGCTCTTATTATTGGTTTATTACATGATGCCACATCCACAAAAACAGATTTTTGGTCAAGAGTTCACTACTTATATAATGCTGACACCCAGCTACCTGCTTTAAACAATATTCCTTATCTCGTGGGCTAACAAAAGTGACTGAATTCCCCCAGAAGATAAAGCAGACTGCATGGAAATAACCCGCAAAAGACAATCTTATTCCCACATTAATGTTAGTGGAACAGAAACAAAGATGAAAATATTTTGGTTTTATTTTTGTGCCTTTTATCACAATTGATTCGAATAGTACCATCACTATTTAAGACTGTGACAGTTGTTTTTTCTAAAATGTGAAGTACTACAAAATCTAAAGTGGAAAAGTGGAAAAGTATAAGTTGTTAAAGCATAAGCATGCAAAGACTTCTAGATCAAATTTATTCCTTAGCAGGCTAGTTTTGAAGGAATAAAGAAAACAGTTCCAGCCAACCATCTTTTAATACAAAGTAATCTAAAAAAATTAGCAACTACGAACAGTGTCCGGTTTCACATAATTTGCTAAGACTGAAAATTCAACCAAATTTTTTAAATTGTCAAAAATACCCCAGTTACAGGAGGTTCTTGTTTGCCTCCAAGGTGGGAGTCATGATTCTTTTCTCTTACACAAATTTAGACAACTGTGTTCTCTCTTCAGCCTCCTGGCCATCTGTAGAGATGAGGAGGTGTGTACAGATGTGGGCTCAGAGCAGAACAAGCTACTTGTCTGAGCTCATATTTTTGGCAGTCACCAATTTCACCCTCACCCACCAGAATCAAAGAAGTTATCAGCTTTGTCTCCCCCCACCTTCCCAGTATTTGCCTGCCTTTATGGCTTTTCTAGAACACTTGTCACCATATTTACCAGAGTACATTTATTACTGGTTTTAAAATAACAGTTTTTGTAACAGAGGGAAACATTTCAGGTCTTTATAGGGGAACTTCAGACATGAAGAAATGAAATCGTGCAGTAAATCAGTGGCAGAACCTGAAAAGGGGCCAAATGCTCCCCTAATCAATACTTTCAGTTTAATCACCAGACCTTCTTCACTGGATCACAGTGTTGCTCTGTGCCTGGTATTGAAGAGTTTACTCACTGGGCTTTTTACCAGCTTCCAGTTTTAGAAGGAATGCTCACAATTACTCTGGGCTTGAGCGTGATGTGCACAACATAAAATCCCCAGTTACTGTGCATAAGCAGCACTACATTTCAAGCCCAGTGATACGCTCTTTAAGGCCATCCAAATGGCATAGCTGATTACTTTAAAGAAACAAATTAAGTCTCTATATGATTAAAGACTTGGACAGCATGACCGGGTAACCAAAGAAGCCTAATCTATTTGTTAAGTCCAATTATCTAGACATCAAATCAAGAGATCACGAAGCATTAGGACATTGAATAGCTGCTTACCAAACACTTTTAGCTCTCTGAAAAGATGACAATCACTAAGAATCTATGACATGGAAAAGGAGTTCTTCAAAGCAGAGGTGGGGAGAAATCAGTTCTTGGGCATTTATGTTTTCCTCTCATCTTCTGTCGAGCTAAACCAGCTATTAGAGTAAAGGGAAAGAGATTAGGATTGGAAGTGGAAGAGGAGTAGAAATCCAAATGTTCTAAGTCTCTGTACCATATGCATTTACAAAATAACTCCAGCAGATATCCGAGATTACATCTGAGATCTCCTTTCTCAGTCTAGCAATGTCAAAAGTCTTCATGAGGCAAATAAGATGAGCCTAAGCTCCTTCATTTTAGTTAGAGTCTAGCCACCAGATCCAATAGGTTCTCAGGTAGGATTTCAGTCTAATTTACTTAAGGGGAGCGGGGGGGAATCTCCAGTTCTCACTGCACTTGCAGTTCAGGAAAGGAACTGCAGAAGCCAGGAGCTGAGACCATCCAAATTTTTCTTTCTCTTTGTTTCAGGGTGAGGATTTACATAACTAACATTCATCTATTGCTAATTAACAGAAGAACCCCACTGAGGCACACCTTTCATGTCTCTATATAAAAAGAAAAAAAAAAAAAAAAGCCAGTCACGTATCTAGAATCCACCTGCATAGTACAATCCAACCTGAAATATCTCTTGCTAAAGTCAGTCCAGCCTTGGCTCTGGGGTGCACAACTACCACAATATATGATATTATGGGGCTAAACACTTCCCAGATATTTATGGGTACCTTCCAATCCTCAGTTTTCTCTACAAGTGCTTCATAGTCTTCCATATCGTCTTCTATGGATTCCTTGCAACCCCTTCCTTTCAACCATCTTACTTGGAGCTCCATGTTCCCTACTTGTCCCATCATACCACGGTCTCCACCATTCTCTGGTACTTCACTCCTTGAAGACACAGACTATACACCTACAGCTCCCCCTTCTATTCCAGAGACTGTTCCATTAAAGCAAATATTCAAAAATTGTCATATTATACATACTATAGCACCCCGTAACCAGAGAAAAAGAGCAAGTTTCCATATACAAAGAACTGCCCCCATCAGCACAGAAGAATCGAAAACCAGGAATGACTAATTTTTCTTGTCTTCATACTGGAAAATTGATGTCTTCACCCAGATTCAGCATCAGTTACACACCTACCAGAACATCACCCAGCTTCCTCAGAGTGTAGCTGGAAAAACCAGCCATGCAGGCCGTGCTTAGGGCTTGGAACCGGATAATTAACACCACATAAATAGCTGTTATTTAAATTCAACTCCAAAATGGATTCAACGTTAACACACATTAGTCAGCACTTTCAGATCCACTGATAACATGTTATTTGTTTCTATGGTTAACAAAAACATCCGCAACCCAATCCCATTCATTTTATCTACATCAGGTTACACCGTTGGACCCTTATGCTCACACTACATTCTGTAACAGATAAACAGGGCGCCAGCTTCACTCTTGACAGCTGACTCCCATAGGGCAGAGAACGCAAATGCCTTTTTTTTTCTTTTTTAATACAAGCTGTAATTTGTTTGTTACATGGGCTGATTTGTACTGCCATAACTGTAGGCTTTCACCCAGTCTCCAGGTGATATGCTTAGTACAACCGTTCAACGTCTTGCTAAGCAGGCTCCAAAAAGACCATTTAAGCTAAATACCTTCTTTATTTGGGTATGTACCAGCTAACAATTTTAAGACCATCACCTATTTCAACAATGGCAACTAGATTCAGTGGGGTGTGGCATGCTGGCTTGTTCCCTTGCTGCATTTTGTACACTTTTTAAAGAGCAAACATGAGAACATTCAAGAGAGATCTCACATTTGTGGAAACGGTTAAAAAGGCTCTTGGTAACAACGTTTTGGCTGCTATACCATAACAAAAAACAAAGCCACCCAAAGCCCTGCAACAAGTAATGAAATTTTTTATGCCTTCTCCAAGATTAACCATGATTTATCACAATCCACTGTTACAGGACCCACCCCACTCCCTTTAAAATATAGAATATAAAAGGTATATCAGTTTCACAGTATCATTGGCGCTAGGATAAACCATTTCGTAGCAAAATCTCATGAGGCAATCAGCAGTGCTGCATGCCCAAGAAGACCCTGCTCCCAAGCCTCGAGTTTCGTCAGCCTCTACAGCGACTGGTTTGCCAAAGCTCCTTTCTAGAAACACACACCACTTGCTTCCAGACCAGCTTGTGCGTCTGGGCTTCACACTCCCCTGTAGTCTGGTTATGGAAGGCAGGTACTGCCAGCTGAGAACTAGGATTAGGGGAAGAGTTTGTTTAGGGTCATAGTCAATGCAATCCAACAGCCTGGGAGAGCCATTTCCACGCGCAATATCATGCCTGTGTCTCAGAGAATACTAAAGACACTTTAGAGCCCAATACTTAAAACACTATGCTCACACTTCGATTTGCTGTACTACGAGTCAAACAAGAAACATGTTTAGTCTGTGTCTCCCCTCCCAAGAATCAGAGGAAATAGAGAAGTAAAGGCCTCTGAAACCAGTTTGCCCTTTTCTGCTCCTACTATAGGGCAATGTCTAAGAGGCAACATCAGCTTCTCACCATCGAGAGAATACCATCATACACTGTCAAGCCAAATGCCAAGTTCTGCTTTAATCACTGTTTCACTTCTTCAGCACTAACTACATAAAAGCTTAAGGTCTAAAATCTTAATCAATTGTTTTCTAAGATTTCTTCAAGTTCTGTGATATCTCATGATTACCCACTAGTAGGAGTGTTCTTCCCAACCAGATATTCAAACATCTAATTTTTCAATGAAGTCAAAGTAAACGCACAAGAACAAGAAGCAGCAAAATTTAATTTACTGTGATAGCCAGACACACCCCAATTTTATTTTATTTTTAAGCATACAATTAAGAGTAATTTAATTCCCTATGTAGACATTACATGAAAGAGAAACATTACTGTAAGAAGAGCTTAATACTATTGGTACACAAACCTTATGACAGATAAATTAGAGCCTAGTAAAACAGCATATAATTTACATTTTGTTATGTCAATCACAAGTAGCATCTTGAGGCTCTTAAACAGTAAGTGAAACCACAACATAAGAAACTAATTTAAATCAACCCATGCAGCAGGATCACTTAAGTTTCCACAATCCAAGAGATCCCCTAAAATGAGTCAGGAATTGGATTTCATAACATTATTCCTCTTCATCATTCATTTACACCTTTAATTTACCAGCATGTTATGAAAATGTTTTACTACAAAAGTTATAAAGTTTTGCATAGTTATAGAAAAATCAATGAAGTAAACCAACAGGGACACGGGTTTTAATAATCCATGGCCTTTATTACTCAAGAAGCCAATCAGCAAATGTGCAGGTGCCCCAGTAACACAGCGGCCCCGCTCAGCTGCATGGAAAATCCACACATGGGATTAGTCTCAGAGTTCTCTGTTTTAGCCCGCAGAGAAGGAAGGACAGAGCAGCCAGTAAGTACCATGCTTTACATACCTCTCAGTAACGGCAGAACAAATGACATAGCCTGAATTTTTTTTTCTTACGCCTCTCCTATAACCAGCACCTTGCCTACATTCCAATACCATGTAAGAAATCACCAGGAAGGTCAGTATATGCATTGCAAATCAAAAGTATGAACACAAGGCAACAGACCAACGTGGAGTGGGGGCCAAGAATTCTCTCAAGTCCTCTCCCATTCCATGTTTAGAGTGAGAGGACCAGAAACATAAGGTAATTTAGCTACAAAATAAGTCCAAACATCCAAAGTGCAAGAAGTTTACATTAACTCACTCGTAACATTTGTAAGAATTCCTATGTATGCTTTTTCTTAAAGGCACATGAATTAAGGTTTTCAAAAAAGTTAAATAGAAACACTAGCCCTCTGTGAGTTGACACAGTGTATGTGGCACTATCTGTGTTTTCTGTCATCATCACTCAGTGAAAGACTTGCACATAAGAAGGAAAAACTATACAAATGCCAAGAAATGCAGTAGTACAACTGAAAAAATATTATCTCTAGTCTTGTAGCTTGTATCTATTTAATAAAAAATATAAGCAAATATTTCCAGGTAGGGCAGCTTAGGCTTATGCTTCCTTAAATAAGTACAAAGTTTCTATTTCAAATCACACTGCAAGTACAACAAATGTGCATAAACTATGATTTCTACAGAAATATTTGAGACTTGCTTTTTTTCCGCTATTTAAATCCATAACTGTTTTTCATGTTGCTTTAAACAGTAATTTTCCTTGTGATTTCATCACTGCAGCATATACAGCACTAAAGCAATCTTTACTTGCCAATATTGCTCAGTTTATAGCAAATTCAGGACACTGCATCAGCCAAGTGCTCCTCACGTGTATGTTGTCAGAACAGAAAAGTCCTCCCTCCCCCAACCTCAACACAAGCTACAGAGACCCAAATGCTATGCTGAAGTCCTCTGTTGGCATGGCTAGACCTGCCATAAATCCTAACTCACCAAGAGCTGAAAGTTAGCCTCGTGAGGTGTAGACTGAACCTCCGCATTCTCACTCGCCCAGCATCTCCCTCAGATGGCCAACACATCCCTGGGTGCCTTCCTCTCAACTGCCTCAAGGACTCTCCCTCACCCAGCCCACTCTATAGAAACACAAAACTGCCACTTTTTTTACTGTTTCATATTTACACTTAGGCATGCTGGCCACTTCTAGGTGTATGTACAGCACCACAACCAAGGACAAGACTCTGCAAACTTTGATGTTTTAACAGATACTTCAACAAGCATGCTCAGGGTGGTTTTTTTACACACTCAAAAGCTTGTTAACGAGCCAGGGCATTTCCTTCTCCACTCTTTCCAGCCATGGATGTGCTCTTCAAAGAGCTCTATTTACATGCCAAGTTACAAAGTTCAGCTGCTTCCAAAGCAACGTGGAAAAAGCGCAGCTTTTATGACTCTACAGTGAGGTTTTCCACAACATGAGGCAGCTTCTTAGGCTCCTTTTTTTTTTTTTTTTTTAAAAATTTCCAAACAGGATTTCACAGTTCAAAAAAAAAAAATCATCTCAGTCCACCCACAGGCCTTTGAGAAACTTAACTGAGGGGCTTGAAAATAAGAGAGCTCTGCAACCTTAAGCATCATGTTACTGAATGAACATCCATGGAAAAAACTGCTTACAAGTCAGAAACAAGGGTCGCCAAAATCTGCATATCCACCAGAGTTTAAACTACTGCCCTAACGTTTAGGCATGGCATGCCTTCTGCCACCTTCTGTTTTATCCTTCCATTTGCTTACTCTTTCTTCTCATTTGTCCCTGAACCTTTGGTATGAAATCAACTGTGTCTGAAACTGCTTCTTCTAGGACAAACCATGAGGCTGGATTCAGTCACTTCTTCAGCAACATTTGTACCAGTTATCACCTGGGGCTGCCCCCAGCCCCCAATACACAAGTATTTCTAGACAGAATCTTTCTCCAGTTCCCCAAGAAATCAAGTCCTAGATTTCTACCTTGCATTTAGCCTGTCAACCACTCGGAGCAAGAACTGGCACTTCTTCAGCATCTTCTTTGTGGGGAGATGACAATATCAATAGTTCAATAATAATGATTAGTTTGGATGAACAGCCTATGCAAATAAAACCCCTTTATAAAAACAGCAGTAAGAAAATCAGCAAGGACTAAACATTCTAGTGAAAATGCCAAAGCAGCACTAGACTTGCACTGTCAATGACAAGGTTCTGAGAAACAGAAAACTGAAAATATTAAAATCTTACTATTAGCAATCCTTACCCACTCTTTTCCGCATCTCTCCCTTCATTCCACACCAACATGAAGCAGAGGGAAATGATTGGAAAGTTCCAGAGAGAAGAAAATGACACATGCCAAGAACTTCCAGAGGCAAGTCCAACTTCCTAAAAATGACCAGGAATTTAGCAGAAGCTACAGCCAGATGCAGTCTGCTGACATGAATTTCTTCTTCCTCTCTACACGGGCAGGAAATAACGACATCCCAGCTTTTACAAATTTTTGATGGCCCATCCAAGTGGTGGACTATTTAAATTCTTGGAAAACACTTTTGCTTTTCAGAGACTATGAGCAAATGTGAGCACTATGACCTTGTGCAAATAAAGGAACACAGCAATACAGCCTCTACAGAGACACCGTCAGGTCTTCCTCCCTTCCCGCTCCAAAAGTTTTGTTTTTAAGGACTCCCCTCCAAGCACAGACAGCACTGCTCCATCCTCCTTCCTTCCTGCCTGCAAACATTAGGCCCTCTCTGCCTCCACATTTGCTTCCTTTGAGTCTCTCAAAAATGGTTACCATATCTTTAAAGACCAAGTTTTGCAAACAGTCCTTCCTTCTCCATTCTTTCCAAGGATGTTAAATTATTCTGCACTAATGAAGGAAATTATTTTAATTTTCTGTCTTTACCCTAGAAGGCCAGGTTTCAAATGCTCACTAGAACACACAGCTATTTTAAATTAAGTTAAATAGTCCAGCTATTTTAATTTAAGTTAAAATTGCGCAATTTTTGGAACTGGAGTTTTGAAATACCTTATATTCCTGAAAACAAGGCCAACTTCAGTCTTTCTTCACTTAAAACACACTTAGAATTTCTAAGTTTTCAAGACAAAGTATGATGAAACTTTTAAAAGATGTTAACAAACTATAGTACACAGCAAAAAAAAAAAAAATAATTCGGACATACCCAGGACCCCCCATTTTATAATTTTTTTGCTCTGCCGTATTCTGTGTACGAGGTATTTGGAAGGCACACTCTCCGGAGCAGGACATTTTCTTCTTACTTTCTGTAAATCACACGGCACCATTTTCAGAGCCGTGTAAATAAATAATAAGACATTTAGCTAGATAATGCATATTTCTCTTTTGATTCAAAACTCAAGTTTTGCTTTGCTCGGCAGCCTGCGTATCACTCCCCGGTTATCCCTGTGAAGTTCTCACTTCCAGAAGAATTATGGGGTTAATGATTCACAAAATCCAGTGCAACGCAAATCCAGAATGAAAGAAAAGGGGGGGGGGGGAATAAAAAGACCCAAAATACTGGTATTTTCCCCCAAACCAGGAAGCCTGCGGAGGTCCCCGAAGGACGCGGCTCTCCCGATGCGCTGCCGCCGCCGGCCTGGAGCGAACTTCTGAGGGCGCGTCATGGCGGCCGCGGCCCCCCGCACCTGGCCGCGGGCTGGCCGGGACGGGACCGCCCGCTCCGCCCGGCCAGGGGCCGCCGCGCACAGTCCCGCACCCCCCCCGACCCCCCCCTCCGCGCTCCGCGGCCGCGCTGTGCTGACCCGGCCGCAGCCCCACCTTCCCCGCCCCCCCCCGCCCCGCAAGCACCTGCGCGCCCGCGGACAGGTACGCACCGCTCCGCCGGCGGAAGCGCGGCCGCGCTCCGCGGCGCCGAGCCCCTCATCTCCGCCCCCGCCCGCGGGCCGGCGGCCCCTCAGGGCGCGGAGACACCACCCCCCCCCCCCTCACACACAAGGGCCGCCGCGCCCCTCCGCGCGCGCAGCAGCGCCCCCCCCCCCCCCCTTCCCCTCACGCACCGCCTCCCATCCCCCCCGCCGTGTCCTGCCCTTGCCTCCTGCCCGCAGTGCCCGGTGCAGTGGGAGGAGCGGTGCCCGGCGCCCGCCTCCCCTCAGGGGCTGCCCCGCCGCCCCGACCCCTCCCCTCCCCGCCGCCGCCGCCTCGCCCCGCCGCTCGCCCGCCTCACCCCGCTGGCCGCCGGCCCCGGCGCAGCCCCTCCGGCCCCGTCCCGGCTCCGTGGCCCCGTCCGGCTCCTCCGGCTCCGCAGCGGCGAGCGGGGCGCGGGCACGTGACAGCGCCCGGCGCCCCCATAGGCTGGGGCTGCCGGGCAACGTGAGCCCGCCCCCTCCCTGCACCTGAGAGGGAGCCTTACGCCAACTGCGTAGGGGGATGCCGGGCTGCCGCGCTAAGTCCGTAGCGGCGCGGAGCCAGCCGTTCCCTCCCTCCTCGCGGCAGGCCGGCGCGGCCTTACGGAATTGACGTAAAGCTTCGCGGCTCGGCCCGTCCGGTTTCCTACCTGGGGCCGCTACTCCTTGCGTAAACTGCGTAATCCCGCCCGGCGCCCGGGGAGAGAGCTCCCGGCTGTTCAGGGAGCTCGCGCAGCTACGGGCGCTAGGAGCGGCCAAGCCTGCACCCAGGAACGTCACTTACGTAAAGCCCCTCAAAGAGGTTAGTGTTCCTTACGGATTCTCCGTAATGTCGTCAACGCGGGCGCTGCACCTGAGAGGGCTCCCGTTGCGCAAATGCCGTAGGCGCTAGCGTGTCGGGCGCAGAGTGCGTAAGCGGCGCGGGAGGGTCCTCCCCATCCCCGGCTGAGGGCGGCCGGGCGCGGCGGGAGGCAGGTGTGTGTGTGTGCGGGGGGCAGGCTCGTCCCTGCCCTGTCTCCGCTCAGGGCGGGGAGGAGCCACCGCCCCCGCGCCGGGGCATCTCGGCGGAGACTGGAGCGTGTGGTTTTACCGTCACCCGGCCCCGCTTGCGGCGGCCCAGGGCTGTGAGTGCCAACATTCGCCTCAGGCAGAGCCGTCCCCGCCTGGAGGGGCCGGGGGGTGCTGGGCCGGCGGGCGTGGACAGGGCCTGGCCGTTGGGCCTGGAGCGCAGCTCGCGGGAGGGACGGGGCAAGGCTGAGGGGAGGGGGGTGAGCTGTGAGGCAGGGCCCTGGCGCCCCTTACCCACGTCCCTGATGGATTTTATATCCCACGGCACAGGCCAAAGCAGGTCAGAAGGAGAGCGGTTTCCAAAGTTGAGCTGAGAGGTGCTGTTTCCATGTGAGTAGCTGTTCTCCACATGGAATCCTCAGCGGTTGTCTGAGGGTGTTAAAATCGAGGCAGCCTTGTGGTGCGTTTAGACAGGTCGGGCTGCACAAGGAATACGGTGTTCAGTGATCTCCATCTTTCTCTTCTAGAAATCAACACCAGTGGGTTCAAGTTAGCTTTCAACTGCCCTGTGATGATAATTCCTAATCCCAAACACCTGACTGTTCTCGAGCAGATGGGCACTACGGTGAAGTTGAAGAGAGAGCTGCATGTACTGTTGTTCAGACTTAAGAGAAGTGCTAGCACACCAAAACCTCTAGGTATGAGGAGGGAGGGTTGAGTTGGTGGGTTTTTTTCTTCCTTGCATGTGCGTTCCATAGAACCTTTATGGTTTTGCTTCGACATTAAGATGGCTGATATCTTCACACGAGTGCTTCAGGATTTCTGCCAGGTTTTCTAGGTTAAGCCTTTTCAAACTCAGCTTTCAACATGTAAGTCGATGGCAATTGTATTTAATATCACTGTTTACACTTTTCAAAACTAATTTTCTATAGGCTGTAACAATGAAAGACAGTTGACTGGGGAGGGCTATGCCAAAATAATCAGTACACAACATGCTGTGCTGAAGTGGCCTATGAGGGAACTTTGGCAAAAGTTAGTAGGATCAGGAGATTTGCAGTGCTGAAGTGAAACAGTAACTTTCATTCAAAGGAGCGATTTGCAGCATTAGAGTGGAAGTAGAAAACATGTGTGCATTAATAACTACATGCAGGGAGAGATCCAGCTTGTTCAAATTAAACTTACATTTTGTATACTACTTTGCAAGCCTGTGGCTGAAGTGTTGCCCTAGTTCCGATCGGTCAGACATAGCTCTACTTTGGTAATAAACTTTTATCTCATGTTTATGGATTAAACAGAGAAACAAATCTGAGAAATCTCAACTACTGCTTTCAACTCTAGAATTAAGAGGTTTCAGAACAATGAATGAGTTTAGCTAAATCTCACCTTTAATATTAGTGTAGGCCTTGAGAAGAGGCAAGAAGATAACAGCTAGAAAATCAAGGACTTGATGTGAGAACATTTTTATTTGAGATTGATTACAGCAAATAGAGACACAACACAAATATAGCCCAGAGGACGGCTGCTGGAGGAGATAGTAGAATGGGAAGGGGCAGCTGTGAAAATTAGTGGCTGTGCATTGAAGCTGGAAATGTAGTAAGGAGAGAAAAATCTGCAAGAGATGGCATCTCAGATGGTGAAGCTTTTGCAGAGGCAGAGGAAAGATACTTTCAGCTGTGGTCTGAGTGAAATCTTGAATTTTTCTGTTGAGTTCTCCCTTGGGTTAATGATTTGCCAAGGGCAAAAACACAGAGGAAAGGGGATTGATGGATTAATTTAGAATACAGGGGATTGGAAGGGCTTTGGCGCTGCATTACAAGATATAAATTTAACAAGGAGAAGAACATCTGAGGTTTGGAAAAAAAGTTAACATCTGTCTTTAGGCTTCATGGAATAAAAAGGAAGAAAATTGAATTTATATCTCTAAGTATACCCAATAAGAGATGGGGACTTGAGTTGTGCCAAAAGCAACCTGGAATTAGAGTTACCATGATGAAAGTTAAAGTAATTAACAATAATTATGCTCTTTCTTGGGACGAAATACTGGCATAGAAAGATCTTTCTCTTTTTAAAATATATAACTATGATGGAAATAATGAGTGTTTCCTGCAGATCTTTTCATAGAAATATTTAAGACACTGTCATGTATTCTTGCATGTTACTAGCATCCCCTAGACAACTGAGGGAATCGCAAAGGCTGTAGAGGTGCAGAGACCAAGTTAAGTGAAACCCTTTGCTGGAGGTCACACAAGCAACAAGTAGCATAGTCTGGATTAGAATTCCAAGCCTTGTGCTCATTCCAGTAGGCTGTCCTCACAGCTGTGAGCGGAAGCAAATCTAAAGGGTGATACTGAAAATACAAAGTATATGCGTTAGCATGTAACTTGGATTTTTTTTTACTTTTTTTTTTTTTTTCTGAAAGAGGTTGATGATCTAAATGATTCCAGCAAATCTAAACCTTCTAGGAAAAGTGAGTGTGGAAAGGGAGCTCAGGGTTAACTTTGGAGTACTGCATAGTGGCTTGTCCTGTCTATTTGTATCTCCTGACTGGCCAGATTACGTTAGGATGGTCTGATTTTAAGTACTGTGTAGGTTTTGTCCTGTAACAAGTGTGTATAATGGAATAAAACCAATTATATGAGAACAGTATACAGATCTGAGATGTTAATGGAGAGAACAGTTGTGGTGACTGAAGCCTTCTAAGACTATTATTTAACTGATGTTTACTGACACAGTGAATGTAGAATTAGTTTGTAAAAAAACCTCTGTTCCTGGACTAATTTTCCTGCTTGTAGATCTCATACCTGATTATGCCGTATTCTATAAATGTGACAAAGAAATTTTATTACCAGTATTAAATAAAAAATAGAGGCAAGGCAGGAGCTAGTATGTATGACCAGCGTGTAAAAGTAGTTTTCCTGGGAACCAAAAAACCCCAGAAAAACAGAGCGACCCTTTACAAAGGGTTGTTGATAGCTACCAGTTTTAAGCTTGGAGTGAACCAGGCGCTGGCATCTGCAGTGAGGCTGCCCCACGGGATGGCCTACTGGGATGATCTAGCATCAGCTACAAGTACTACATTAAGGACTAAATGGCTATTAGCTATAGTAAAGGGAAAAATCCTAAGTGAGCAAGGATGAAATGTAACCTATCAAATTTCAAGTGTTTGGTATTGTTTACAGACAAATGGGAATGTTCGCATAGTGCCTGAGGGAAGAAGTATTTTTCTCTTGCTGTAACTCAGAAAAGAAATCTCTGTTTGAGACTTACCATTGTCCAGTGACCTAGTTCTTTACAGGTTTCAAATTCTGCCTTTAGACATGTACTAAAGTTAATGGGATTTGTGCAAAGATATCTGAGGCCAGACTTTGAATTGGAAAAAAATAGCTCTGTATGAGGCGTGTATTTTAAAAATCTACATAGAAAAAGCTATCTTTTCATGTGAAATTAGTCTCATAGCTTCACAAGAACTTAAACAACAAAAAAACAGAGAATTTGAAAAGGAACTCGTTTGACTTTACATCTTTTTAATCTATAAAACCAAATAATTGCGTGTGCTTAATGTTAATTTCAGTGGGACTAATCGCACATTTAATGTGGCTGTTTGCATGCTTTGAAGTTTGGCAGTGTTTGAATACTTTCCACACAGGAGGCTTGGATTTAGAAAGGTGATAAGCTAAGAAGATGACTTGCAAATGTGAAGTGTTCTGAAGAAAATCTTGAAGTTCTAAAAAGCAGCTCATCTTTAATGACAAGAATGAAGTCAGAAACAATTCCATGAAACATAAAACAGTGTCCAAAGCCACTCTTCTGTCTTGCTGTATTTGCTTGTGTGGAGAGAAGTCATGAGAAAAGGTAGAATGCCAAATGATACAGAAAGCAAAGTGGAAAAGCATGATGTCATGTGGCTTCTGCAAAAAACCAAACAACATAGAGAACAGAAGGTGAAAGTTAAAGGGTTATAATATAATCAGCATAAAAATAGATGTTGAGCGGATTAAAACTGCATTCAGAAAGGGTAAACGTTTTTTTAAAAGTCCTGTATCTTTACAGAGTGAATGGACAAGTATTAAAACCCAGAGTCAATGAAATTATTTCTGCAAATCTGCATCAAAATCAAAGGCTACACGTCCGAGTAGTCCATTGCTGGGAGTGGTCTGGGGGCTCAGGAAGAGAAATCAACAGTAAAAACTTGGCAGATTTTAATTGAATCTGTTTCTCTGCAGGATGTGGGCAGAAGATTCACAGTGGGGAAAAAGAAACGTGCGATGTTAGCAGTACTAGAACAGTCTTTGCTAGGGTAGATAAGCATTGCTTGTGGTAGGTGTAACTGTGTGTGGGAATGGATCTTCTGAAAGCACATCCAAGTCTTAACCAAGCGACTCTCCTTACAGCCTGCTTATGCTGGGACTGATGTGACTTAAGCCTGGCTTCTCACCACATGGCTGGGAGTGTGAGTACTGTTGAGTTGTACTTTTAACATGGGCTCTAACGTGTCTTGTTTCCTAGTGAGGATCCTGCAAAACTTGGTTAACTGAGTTTGGTAGTTCTCAGACGTCATCTCACTGTTCCTCAAGCATCCCACGTTGTTCCTTGGTGTCCGAATTTACCTTGTTTTGTGTGTATTTGATCCCAGCTTTTATTGTTTTGTTTAATTTCATTCTGCCTTCATTTTTGTTTGGCCTGCAGCTATTGGGTGGTTAATCTGTGGCATGATGTAGCAAAGAGTTTTATTCTGAAAAGTGCTTACAAGATCTGTATTAACTTTTTTTTTTAAAAAAAGTATGTCTCAGGCATAAAAGGGATCAAACAGATGACTAGCCAGTGTAGAGGGTACTTAAAAATCTAGAAAAATCTTTTGCAAAACAAAAGATGACATGCATGAATCTGGCAGTTCTTTGTGTACCTAACTCATTACTAAGAGTTTTACAGAGTACTTGCTAATACCTGGT